>NC_081803.1:2862372-3202244 GCF_963082965.1 Carassius carassius
ATAAATTAGATTGTCAAGCTACTGTGCCGGAAGCAATACGGAGACAAGAATAATTGAAAGAGTCTTTATTAATCCAACACAGGGGTAAATCCAACATGGAGAAAAGGAGGAAGACACACAAACATAACTTGTAGACCCGACAAAACTGAACTTAAAAGACATTGCTTATAAAGACAGGCTAACAAAGTGAGCTAAGGACACACACCTGGGAACTAATCAAAAAATCAATGAGACAGAAACTGGGTCACAGTGGGTCGCACTGTAGGCAACAACAGGAGGAGGAGGCATAGGTGGGAGCTTGGGAGGAGGCTCTGGCAGAGGACGGACCCCCAGGTGGGGGTCAGCAGACAGAAACCACAGAGGGAGGAGCCAGGAAGGAGACGACAGAGGGTAGAGACAGGGAATAGACAGGAGGAGCTTGGAGCAGAAAGAGCACAGCAGGACCCAGGCCACAGCCGTAACAGTGGCCTAAGGTGGAGCCGATGGTGGGAGGAGCCATGGAGGAGGAATGGCTGCTGACTCCAGGGAGCCAACCAACGGCGGTGGAGCAGGTGGAGGAGGAGTCCGAGGTGGAGACGGAGAGCCACCGAGCCAGGGGGATGCTAGGGATCCGGGGGGCCAGGGTGGAGTTGAGGGCTCTGGCGACCAAGGTGGAGCTGGTGGGAGGAAGGAACACAATGGAGCTTGTGGGACAGAGCAACTAGGCGCAGCCAGTAGAGGAGAGTCCAGAGGCAATGGTGGGTCAGAGCCCGACCAAGGCAGAGCCGGAGGAACGAGGTAGCCCGGAGAGCTGATGAATCGATTGTTGACGGTGGAGGCAAGAAAGCTAGTAGCCGAGGTGAAGGCAATGGGACTACAGGACGAGGCTGAAGGCGAAGGTGAGGGAGACTCCGCCCACAGCAACGCTTGAGGCTCACACAGCATAGATAGTGGGCTGAGGGCGAGCAGAGGAGCTGCCAGATGACCACGGTGGAGGAGGCAGGAGTGGTTGTTAGGCGGGCATTTAGGAGGAGTGGCCACTGGGGGGCACATTCTAGGAGCAGGCACTGGAGGATCGGAAGCCCCCTCAGGGCTGGACGAAGAAACCAAGAATGAAGGAGGGCTGGATGGGACCAGAGGAGGCAACAGAGAAAGGAAAGGGGGCAGTTCAACCTCCAGTTCTGATGCCCAATCAATAAGATCCTCATCCTCATTTTGGTACTCCATACTAGACTCACCCCCAGCCGCAATGCAGGGGGCGGAGCTCCACTCCACGCTCACACCGTCCGCAGCTCTCTCCCTTGCGGTGGGCAGTGTTGCCGGCTCTCGCACCTGGTCTGACGGGTTGGGCTCTGGCTCGCGGAGGGAAATGGCTCTCCGTCATCAGGGGTCTCGGGCTTGTGCTTTGTACCGTGGGGAGATGGTGGGCTGGGCTCTGGGGCTGGAGTGGTTTCGGCGAGATCCTCCTCGGGGCCGATGGTGAATGGCGATCTGTTTCAGTGAATATGTATTTTGGAAAACAGACAGCACCCCCAACCACTGAAAATGAACATGTGTTGTCCAACACAAACGTGTTGTGGATATGGACTATTGGTGTCATCCAATGAAATTCTGGGAGCTTTTGACAGCAGCCCGCCACTGGTTCGGTGCTTATAAAATAATGACCCATCACAGATATAATGTAATTGGTTCTTTGACAATCTGGAAACAAAACAAAGCTTTTGAAGGGGACAGCCAAGGGTTGAGGACCACTCTCTGGTGTGTTTATGTGGGGCATTCCATTGTCTGTATTTATTATGGCTGTGGCTTTGAAATTATGAAGTCATTGAAGATATGGCCCCCCTGTGGCTCTGGTTCCAGCCACAGCCATTGTTCAGTACCAAGCAAAGGTCTGCTATCATTTGTTCTACTTCTCAAAACAATGAGCTAATCTGCACCCCTTCGCTCACTGCTGACTCCATGATCCGCCCGTTTAGATGGTGACTAGGGTTAATAACAATGCTGAGATGGAAAGAGGCCAAGTCGAGTCGCATATAAGATTTTACAGATTTAAAGGTGGCATGTGCAAAAATTGAGGTAAAAATTTCCCAAAAATGACCTACACGCATCAAAAGTATGAGAAGAAATAAGGGCGATGATGTCATTAAAAAAATTTCAAGTTATAGTGCTGCAGAGATATCAACCTTAATTAGCAGTAGCATTACTAGCCCCGGCCCGACAGGTGTCGTAATACCAGTTTCGGCCATGGGAGGCGGTATGCGGGCAACATAACCACCAGCCAACCTGCAATACACTAATAACTCGCATGGCTTGTGGGCGTACTTATACCTGATGTCAATCATGTGGAAAGTACAGCCCACTACTTCATTTCAGTTCAGGGAAGAGAGCGGAAGGATGAAAACTGTTAGTATTTCGCTAGAAGTTTGTTTTATATGTTTGTGTATTTTTTTTCGGGAAGTTATAACATAGAAATGTATCGAAGGCTGTTCTATAAACGTGCTAATGTTAGCGATGGCTAACCGTAGCTGCGTTTGATAATTAGCTAGCTATAACTTACCCATTTTTTTTATATCATAAGTAACCTGCTCTAACTAGTCTGTTGGTCTCCGTGTCCTCTTTGCTTCGTGGTTTTTCTGTGCGTGAGAAAATTGATGTGTGGCGTGAAAGCATGTGAAAAGAGCCAATTGCGTGTGTCTCACGGTGAATGCTTGAGAGTTGGCAGCTCTGGTTACGTTGGTTGGCGCTAGCTTGGTCAACATCAGCTGTCTGATGTTGACCAATGATGTTGCCAGAATGCTGTCTGTCAAAATAATTTAATTCAAATAATGTGTATATACAACTCAATGTAATATGAACAAAACGAATATGAACATATTCACTGGTAAAGGTGAAGGGGAGTAGCTTGAAGATGTCATGTTTCAAAATCACTTGACATCACCCAATGTTCCTCTGGAGGCAAAACGTCCTCTTATAGCAGCGGTTCTCAATTCCAGTCCTCGCGCCCCACTGCTCTGCATATTTTGCACATTTCTCTTTGTTAACACACCTGATTCAGATAATCAGCTCGTTAGAAATGAACTCCGTGCATGAACTGTGTTCCAATTGTTCATTGCTCCCTACTCTCTGAGCAGGGGAAATCTGTTGAAGTTTACCTCACATCGAAACATTCATTCACTGATTTGTGCTGTGCAGCGTCTTTAAACATGGACAACTGTGACATCATATACCTCTGTAAATCAATACAATTTAAATTCACGTCTTGCACACTTCAATGCACTTTGATTGGAACATATAGCTACGTTCGCTTCGAACTGGAATCATGGCTGAATATCCTGTGATGTCCACTTCGCAGGGCACTTATGTTCGAATAGAACAAATGTCTGAAGCGCTAAGAGAAACGTTCAAAATGTGCAGAGCAGTGGGGCGCGAGGACTGCAATTGAGAACCGCTGTCTTATAGGCTTCAGCTATGCTCTAGGGTTGTTGTGAAGGTAGGGGCGGAGCATAGAGACTATGCCATTTCTCGTTTGTTACTCTAGAGTAGACCAATTCACTTTATTGAGGCATACTGCCCCCATCTGGTATGGAATGTGGAGTATGACTTGATTTTTTTTGCCAGATATGACAGATGGCACCTTTAACCTTAAAATTAAGTACATTTATATTTTTATTGCATATTTTATTTAATAAAATAAATATTTAAATATTGCATAAAACTGTATAATTTAAATGTTATTACATTTTTATTTAATACAATTTGAGAAATGTATACAGCTGATTTCTGTTATCACAAAGCACAAAATACAACACTCTAAAACTGGCAAGAAAATATTGCCCATTCAAACTCAGATGAACAAGACCTGTAAGAAACGTCACACAGAAGACGAGAAGATATTAAGAATGAAGTAAAGGTGCACCGGTCAACATCGACCTGTGTGGGATTGCGGTAAAAAAAAGGAAGCTATTTCTTACATTTAACCTTGTGCAACCATGTCTGGAGTTTGCCAGAGTTTTAAATCAGCCAGTGGAGAAAAGATCATGTGTTGAAATCAGACCAGCAGAACTTTTTAGCCAAAACTAAATGTAATATGTCTAGCTCTAGTGCCACCTCAACACTGTCCACCTTAAAAGAAAAAACAAATTGTGACACTATTTGATATTGTTCAGTGTAGGATAAAATGAAAGTCTTTTTAAATATTCTTTAACAGGGGACTAGGCAATGACAGTCCTGGAGTGCCGATGTTCTACAGAGTTTAATAAGGCTTTTACACTGGGCTCGTTTGCTGCAGTCCGAGTCCGAGTCCGAGTGCGATTGTTCCTGGCTCCGCCCACAATGTTGGTCTACTTTCACACTCAATAGTTGTATCAAACCCAGGTGAGTTTGCAGTCACCTTACGTCATCGCAAACACACATGGAAAACGCATCGAGAACACAACGCGACTGAGCATAGTTGTAATTTTTTTGTTATTTTGGTGCTATTATGCACAGTATAATAGTTAATTTAAATTATTTAAATTATTTAATTTTTATTTATTTAATTTTGACTTTTAGGAGTGTGTGGATTCAACCTCGGCTCTCTCGTGTGTTGAGGAAACAATTATATCGACAGTGTTACGCATGCGTGGGATACTTTACTTCCTGAACAAGTGCGCAACCAAGTCCATATTGCTTGGACATTCACGCGAACCGTGCCACAGTTCGGGAGCAACCGAACTCAGACCACCTTCTCCAGGTAGTCTCGGGTTCGGTACCCCAGTGCGCACCAAGGTCCGATGACAGCGTTCACATTAGCGATTTTTCATGCGAACCGTGCAACGTTCTGCACTAAACTGCCAGTGTGAAAGCCCCCTAAATCCAACCCTGAAAAAAATCCTCACCTGCATGTAGCCTTAGAAAATCCTTTAGAAATTTATTAGCTTGTCCAGGTGTGTTTGATTTGGGTTGGAGCTAAACTTTGCAGGGCAGCGGCACTCTAGGACCGATGTTGCCTATCCATGCTCTATAAGATAATTTTGTAAAAATGAGAGTACCATCTGAATGCTTTTTTTTAATGGTTCATTTACCACCAATTATTTAATTGTTTGATTGCAGGCTTGTCCAGCAGGATCACGTGACTTTAGGGAGAAGCAGTGTGCTGATTTTGACAACATGTCTTTCCGTGGGAAGTACTACATCTGGAGGCCGTATACTGGAGGTAGGTTCCCAGCCCAGCACCCAGAGCGATGTGCTTCAGAAGGAGGGGCCGCTCTCTCCCACAGACTTCCCAAAGTCTGGGCTTCAGTGACAGTGTACATACTGGCTTGCTTTGTGTACCCTGCTAACACCAACACTGTGGAAGTCTCTTTGATGGGCTGAAAATTCTTCAGATTCCAAAACATCATCTATTGCTAGTCTGTGTATTGTATGTGTTTGACTGTATGTACACAGGTTTCTCAGAGAGCTCAAATCTACAAATTAAAGTGTGACAATTAGGCCTGTCAATATAATGCAGTGGTCTCCCCCAAAATGACAATTCTCTCATCATTTACTCACTGTTATGTCATTCCAAACCTGTATGATTTTTTTTCAGTGGAACTGAAAAGTAAATATTTTGACAGGGGGAAATTATTATTATTTTTTTATTTCTCAGTCTGTTGTTTTAGACTCTAACGACTTTCATTTTTATGGACAAAAACAGTCCAAAATATCTTCATTTGTGTTTGCTTAAACAATTTCTTAAATTTATTGCAAAAATGTTGTTTTAAATAATAATTAATATACATTTTATATAAATATATATCACATAAGCATAAGTGCAATATTGCTTTATATATGTATTGTAGAATTTCTTATTTTTCTTAGATATATATATATATATATATAATTAAATTAATAACAGGTAAAATCATTTCCACCACTGCCCGTTTTTGACCCCTTTCTGGTTTCATTGAGTCTTTCTCTAATGCTTTTTCAGACTGATTAGAGTAAACAACCCAGAGGGAAGGGTGCAATTCTTGTTTACAACAAAATGGCCCAAACTCAAAAAACTAAGAAAAACTGCAAGAATCCAAAACATTCTGACAGGAAGTTCACAGTCAATTCAGTCATCTCCTTATCTCGCGGCCCTGTAACAAGCATTATCATTACCAATTGTTTGGCTCTTAAAACTCATTTTGGAGGTGAACTTCGCTTGTAAAGTCTGCAATAACCTTTGTGGATGTCTCCATGATTTTTGTTGGCAGCTCTGTTAATCTCTCCCCGTGTCTTTGCAATAATGATGTCAGGCAAAACGTTCAGATTACACTATGAGTAATGCCTCTCTTGTGCTCAAGTGCTTTGACTGGATTGTTAATATCAACAAAGGCATAAAAGAAAACTGTGGGCCTTGCCTGTGGTCCCTGGCTTGAGACAGTTGCAAGAAAGCAGTCTGCGAATCACTTATCAATGCACTAGTGAGGTGAGAGATTGACTGTTATTCCATATGGATTTTTGCTTTATCGTATGACATAAATCGTGGCCGCCTCTTTGACACGGCAGGGCCTCGGAGGAGTTCTTGAGGACCTTGGGACCCATCAATAACCTGATAAAAGGTCCCACTGGTGTTCAAGAGAGTGACATCAGCTGTTTGACGATAAACTTGCTGTGTTTCTCAGGTGGAGTGAAGCCATGTGCGTTGAACTGTCTGGCTGAGGGCTACAACTTCTACACCGAACGCTCGCCCGCTGTCATCGATGGCACGCGCTGCCAGGCCGACTTGCTGGACATATGCATCAATGGAGAGTGCAAAGTGAGTCTACAGCTCAAAGAAGAAAGTCATTTTTACTGAGAATTTACTGTAGTAAGTAGCATGCCATTTTATTGTACTTTGGCTGCATCCCAATTTCAAAATGCATTGAGCTCACTGAAGACACAAGTAAGGTACAGCAGTTTTGATATCTTACACACCTTTGTTATATATTGTTCGGCAAGTTAGCATTAGCATCTAGCTAAAGCACTTGCATATTATTAACTAAAAACTAGGGCTGTGTGATATTGAAGAAAAATGCGATATGCGATACACTGTTAAATAATGTGATATTCGATATGCGAAATGATATTGCTTTAAGTGTGTGAAATCATTTTAAATTATATTTTAAAATATGAAAAAAAAATTACATAATCAATGATATGTTTCACATTCTTTCTTAAAAAGAAAGCATCACTACAACTTCTGAAAGTGACCAACATTGTTTTAGCATTACATAAAAAAGCAATGTCACAAATCTAAAAACAAGAAAGATACAAAAGAAATAAACAGTGCTTTAACATTCAGGCTGGCTTACATTAGATTTATTTAACAGTAACATTCAAGTAAGAAACAATATAGAAAGTCAGTAATCAAATACTGTATGTCTTCACATGAATTAATATAGCATACATTGATTCATAATAAAGCTACAAAAGTTGGTCAGTCAAGAAGCAGTGAGTGATTTACTTGTTTTCTTTTGTTGTATGACAGACAGCTGCAGGTTTACTATAATAGGCTGCTGCCTATTATTGCCCCAAGTCCTATTTCTTTCCAAACTGTTCAGGTTCTCTTAAGACTAGGGCTGCACAATCAGTTTAATCAAAATTAAACTGCAATTGCGATTTGGCAAAGGCTGTGTTTTTTTAACATGAGCAGCTTATCAGTGAAGCAGGGTTCTGTGATCAGTAGTAAAAACTGCTCTATCCAAACACAAGAGGGTGCTATTGCACTGAAACTCCAAATCTGCCCCGCAGAAGAAAGAAAATGTACAAAATCTCTGTCCTGCAGCTGAGTAAACAGAAGTCTTTACTGGGTTGTGACTACAAGGGATACAGCAAAAACCACAAGCCAACAATAAATTGAATTTTCTACCTTTTAGATTTTATTACTTTTTTCTATAGTTTTTATTAATGTCTACACCTACCCCAACCCTAAAGCTACCCTTTACAATAATGCAAAAATAGTAATTTATTGTTGTACAGTGTGAGAAAAATTACGCAATATTGATGTGCGCATGCCCAGTAGTTTTTGCTGTATGCCATCTAGCCTTAACCATTGAACTGTTTTTATTAATTCAATGTGAATACTAAAAACACAACTATGACAATATATGGCTTATGAATTCTTCTTATTATAACTTTCATTATAATAAAGCTGTAACGTGGCTGACAAGACGTGAGACGTGCAAATCCATGTGCAAGCTTTTATTGGACAGAGGCGTGGTCATAACAGACATGGGTTAAACAATGGCAAATAAGTATATAGAGGGCAAAACACAAGAATAATCCTAGGGCAAGTGTGGGTCTTTGATGAGAGAACAATATCCAGAGGGGTAGACAGGTAATTCAGTAACCAGAGCAAACGGGTTAAAACACAAGAAGGAGGGCAGGAAAAGGAAAAGACTAGACTGCGAAATCTAGAAACTAAGACACGACTATGAAAACAAGAAACTAAAAAAAGACTATGAAAACAAACATGGAAAGGCTTGGTATCGCAAGGAGAGGGATATATGCAGAACAGTACTCGGCAGTGTGTGAAAGGAAGTCCAGTGCTTATAAAGCATGTCTGATTGATTGTGCAGTGTGTGTGTAATTAGTCTCTTTTGCATGTGTGATTGTTATCAGGTGACTGTGATCGGTGCAATGGCACATGGGAAATGTAGTCCAGGGTGTACTGTGTAGTATGAGGGTCTGTATTGTGGATGATGACCTCTGGTGGTGAATAAACGGAAGTTCAGTGACCGGATCATGACAAAAGCATATGTACTGTATAATACAACACAGCCTTTATCACTGCATATAATACAATGAAATAATATGTTGCGTGTCTTATTTTGCAAAAGACGCTACATCATCTCACCAAAGGATTTTTATTTCAAATGTTCGACTGACGTTATGTCAAAAAAAAGTGAGTTTGGAGTAAAAACATTACATTTTGTCTTTTATTGAGAGTTTGTAGATGAGGTTCATAAATGCTTCTAATGTTTGGAAGTAGTGTTGCTTCTTCATATGCATATTATAGTGACTCAAACTCACAGTGCTTTCAGATGGAGCAGCATTTACTACTGATTGTGTGCGCGCTTCAAGTGTGTGTCAGACAGACAGCGTGAGACCGCTTAAAGTTGTTTTCTGAGTTAAAAATGTGGTGTAAATTTACCTTTTTCTGGCTGTTCAAGGATCCAGATTCTCCTTTGTAAAATTTATACTCTAATATGACAACAGAATGAAACTGATTTTTGAACCTGGCTTTATTCAATGTTTAGCTTTCTGTTCTGGAAATGTATGTTTATTAGTGCATATTTAATTAAATAATGCATTATTTGAATAATTAAATATGAATTTTAAGGAAACTTGTAATACAAAACATGTTTGTGTACTGTGATTAATTACCTATACGGTGATATCTGTAATGTCACATGACTATTTTTTGAACACTTAAGTGCCGTCAACTTATTTCAGACATAAAAATCATTGCTTTGCATTTTTAATCCAATCTTGTTCTTTTAAACGGTACTCTTGACAGTTCAATCAAATAATTTAAATAAATACTAGTCATTTTCTATAAAAGCTTCTTCCAAATCAAAAATTCCTCAAAAGTAATATTCTGAATATAATATCCATATTACACAGCTTATATATTATATATTTCAAAATTATGGTATGGGATGCACAAATCTAAATCTACTTATCTAAATTGGATTAAAGAATGAAGCCACAATCTTCAGAAATGTGCAGAGTGACTTGTTTATAGGATGTTTTATAGATTTCAATTTTTATGTGACCTTTGTGGTCTAAAATGTTGCATTATCTTTGTTTATCAGATACTATTGGTCTCAGCTGGACAGTCTACAGAACATAGCCAATCACTAACACAGAACAATGAAGGCTGGTGTTGAGGAGGCTTCACCTCTTATCAGGACATTACAATTTGGAATCGAATTGTGTTTTCCCAAGTTAGTTAGAAAGATGGGTGAGCTGCTCAAGAGTGATATTTAATTCACTTACAATATAATTTGTATAACAAACCAAATTGACATAATAGTGCAACTCTTTATTTTAGCTTGACTTGATTTTGTCTGCAGTTTGGTATTTGTTAGTCACACATTGTTGTCCACATCCTTGATTTATGTAGTTTAAGATACTATTTTAATTGATCCCCAAGGTTTGCTCTTTGATCTGATCTGGAGCGATAAAATGCACACAATGTTCTTTTAAACTCAAAGGCATCAATCTGTGCTTCACCCAACAACCTCTCATTGTATTTTGGACGAGAACCTCACTTTGATAATAATGAAAGTAAAGGCATGCATAGGGGTTGCACAGGGAATATCCGAAACAAAATAAAACCGCAATCAATCAAGTCTGGTCCAGTGATTGCAGCTGGTCAGTAAAAAAAAAAAAAAAAATGGGTCACCTGTCTTTTCTGAGCAGGGGTAAAACAATGTTAAATTCAGTTAATGAAATGTAGCTAACCAAATAATCATGCATTCATATGGAAGGAAAAGAATTATTTGCAACTTTGAGAATTTATATATATAGATATATATGATATATGAAAACTGATAAATGGCTGATATTACAATTCTATATTTTGTCAAAATAAATTATATATATATATATATATATGTATATACATACAAATTTTCATCGCGATTAATTGCATTATTGTCCACAATTAATCGCAATTAATCGCATTGTTATGCACAAACCTAATAATGCATTCAAAAGTAGTTTATGTTTAAGTAGTTATGTGTGCACTTTTTTCATTTTAAAGTAGGTCTTCTGATATATGAACAAAAGTGAAATAACATTTGGTTTGCAAACACTTTAAATAAATAAGGTGCTTTTTCACAGCAGTGTTCCTTTTACATAGTAGCAGTTAAAGTTTTTATTGTAGCCCAACTCTCAACTTATAACATTAATGTAATTAAATTAAATATAAAACAAGCTATTTGTCACTGCCAGGACATTGTTTTTTATAGAAAATATTTTATAATTTGTTATAGAAAAACAAGTTATGCTCAGAGTCCAGAGCCTCGATCATAACAATATAACAGGCATCTTTCTATTAGAGACCTGCACTATCGCGGGACCCATCACAGCAGAGTGCGGCACGGGTCAACACTTGATGGGTGGGTAGAGACTCGTGTGTGCGGGATGTGGGAGAATCCAAGATGGCCGCACGCATATCAGTACGCACGATTGTTTGTTTGTTTGTTTGTTTGATTTGATTACTGAATGTTTGGAGAGGAAGTTTTAGCTGTTATTGATTTTTTGTTTTGATTTTCGTATTTGAGTAGATGCAAAATAGATTATTTTGCGCAGCGCTCTTTTGATTTCAGTGAGTAGTGGAATAATTTACATTTAAAAAGGGGCTGTGGAATTCCCTCACTGATAACGGGAGAAGGATTATCTGTCTGGCTTTGGGCCCACTCTGGATCTGCGGGGAACAAACTCTGCTTTGTTGTGTCATACATTGCATTGCTTGATGTGGTTTTTTCCCCTCCTCGTGACGTCGATTGTAACATCATTAGCTACTTCGGAGGATGCGGAGTAGTGCAAAATGGCGTTTGTAACAGCAGCCTTTTTTCTGCTGATTGTAATGGATTACACGGGGAATAAAAAGGCACTGGTGGTTCATTCTCAAAAGGTATGGACAAACTTTTACATCTCATCTGAAGGAACGTTCTCGGACATAGGTCTTATTATGGAACTGCATCACTAAGGGCTATTGACTCTGTTCGCTTGGATTATTGTCATGAATCGAATTAATGTTGCCAGATTGTAAATGTCCAAGTATCGTACCAGAAGTTCAAAATGATCGTATTCGGAAGAAAATTATCGTACACGAGTCAAAAGAGTTATCTATTCTAAACCAACTACATTTTAACACGGCCTGCAAATTACCAATACGCGATAAGCCGTATGGTTAGATGGAAGCAGTACAACAAAATACTATCCCATTATTTTAAGTGACTGTCTGCGTCGCGGCGCATATTAAAACATATTAAAATGATTTTAACATTTGCTTTGTCGCGTCCAGTGTAGGCGGAATTTAACTGTTGCAGTGTGGCGCAGTTAACGCATAACTACACATCTGAGCCGCTTTCATTGGAAGACTGCGTGTTGCCAGATGTTGAAGGATTTCTTGCTGTCATGGACCGCAACATAGTGCTCGTTGGCCTTAAAGCAGGGCACCCACCCTCCCTGAGGTGCACACGAACGCATTTAGAGACTGAGTCCCAATTCGCCTACTTATACTACGACCTAAAAGTATGTACTTTTTTGTGAGGAAAAAGTACACACTTTTGAGTGTGTAGCAAAAGAGTATGCACGTTCTGGGACATACTTCGATGACGTCATGCAACGTGAACGACAACGTGGTTGCCTAGTTACGCACACCACAACTGATAACGTTTCATTCATTCTTGTATGTCCAATAAAATTTTATTTACTATTCCAATCTTTTTTTCTCATCGTTTTTTTTCACAATACATTTTACAATGTGTTCTTCTACCAAGTTGAGGAGTGAAGAAGCAGGGCGGCGTCGTCGTAGAACCTCCCGCACGCAATGGGTTGTGGCCAATATTAGCACTTAGAGTGTGCATTGATCTGCACTTCGAATTCTAACCGGAAATAGTAGACCATCCGGGTATCTTTGAAATACTCTTTTCAACATACTACGATTTGGGACGTACTAATTCTAGTTTCGCATACTATTTAGGACGGATAGTATGCGAATTGGGACTCAGCGAGAGTGTCTGTAATGAGTAGTGATGGGAAGTTCGGATCATTTTACCGACTCTGACTTTTGAGTCTCGTTCAGCAAAATGAACTAATCTTTTTTCGAGTCATTTCGTTCATTTTAGCAAAATGTAATGAACATGTTATGTGTTACTTCCCCAACACATCTAGTACTTATGCAAACGTTGATCACACTAAAAACAATACAAAACTAAAATGCTATAAGATACAGAAAAAAAATTCATTCTTTACCTGGGTCTTTAGTTTGTGATTAGCTCACCTCACCTCTTATCTGACAAGAAGTCCTCGGGTTTAATGCCGCGTTCCAGGCAACCCGTAACCCGTGTTTTTCCAACCTTCTACCCGTGAAACTGCACTGGAACAGCAGTCCAACCTGTGTCTTCCCACCCGTGAACTCTTACTAGATAGATGTACTCCGAGTTACGAACTCTGACGTCACATAGCCTGCGAAACAACAATGGCAGCCTCTACGGATAATATTGCCTATGGATGCAGTGTTCACGCAAGTGGTGCACGTTAAAAAATCGATTTTAGGATAATATAACATTGCAATAAAATTAATAATCTAGCTACAATTGCTTGCGCTCAGGAAGTTTGGTGTGACTTGCCTGGAACGCTATAAAGTCGTGAGTCGTGGTTTGAAATCGTGACTTACGGGCTCAAAAACCTGCCTGGAAAGCAGCATAGGTCATTCCTTTATCACGTGACAGCCCCATACGCAAAACCAACACAGTCTTGAGCCGGAAAGAGAATTGATTAGTTCATCTCATGAGTCTTTCGGGTCGAGTTTGACTCGTTCCTTAATCACATGACAGCCCCATACGCTATTTCTGACATTTTCTGTCACTGTGTTTTTGTTACTGTTTGTTGAGGATCTGTGGTTTGTTATTATTTTATAAATAAATAAAACCCTGTTATAAATAAAATATTGATTAATTTGTCTTTTTGACTGTCTATCGGTAAATAAACACTAGGCTATATAATAATATAATAATCCAAGCTTACAATAAAAAGTATTTATAGGCTAGTTTAATTTTTACTCCAATTTTGAGTTTGCTGGTATAATAATTGCTTTTCCTAGGCAGACTTTACATATTGGTGTAATATATGTATAAGAAGATTGCTCAAAAAAGGACATAATGACATATACATTAAAAGCAAATAAAATTTTGAATTTGAATTATTAAATGTTAGTTTGAAAACATTAAGGTTATGATAACTTCAGCTTTAACAGTTTTAACCCAGCTCAGAGTGAGGAGGATACTTCAGATCCTGGTGCGACTGCCAGTGCAGGGGCCATGTTTTGGGAAGACTTTGACGAGAGGGTAGCAAGCTTGAGGCCTTCTGCTACATCTTCTAAGACCTCAGATGCTATAAAGGAGATGCGGGCCTACCTTGCAGAGCCACTCTTACCCCGCACATCAGACCCTCTGGCCTGGTGGAGGAGATGCTCACCAGTATACAAAAGCCTTTCTGAAGTCACAAAGACAAGACTTTGCATTGTGGCCACATCTGTGCCATCTGAAAGAATTTTTTCTAAAACTGGGCAGATTATCTCAGATAGAAGAAACAGACTCAGCCCATCCAAGGTCAGGGAGCTTGTTTTTTTTTTTAATGCAAACATGCCTTAAAGCAAGTCCTAAAAATATAGCCACAGTGTGTTATTTATTTTAACGCTTATTTATTTTTATTTATTTAGAAAAAGACTAGCTTGTTGTGCAATATTTTTGTTGTTGTTGTGATTTTAAAGGTAATTTGTTATTGTTATAAGGCTCCGTAGCTTTAGTATCTCTTAATTTTTCATTTATTTTTATTTAAATGGTTTAAAATTATTTGGGGAATAGTTATCCTCTTTGATATAAAGTTTTATTTTGGCACAAAAGTGTTATTTATTTTAAAACGTATTCATTTTAAATTATTATATAAAGAAAAAAAAGCAAAGCTTGTTGTGCAATATTTAGTTTTTCTTTTTTTTTATATTGTACTTTTAAAGTTCATTTGTTAAGGTTATCAGACCCTGTGGCTTTATTATCTTTTAATTTTTATTTTATTTTTAATTATTTACTTTTTTATTATTTTGATTTATTTTGGAATAGTTGTCCTCTTTGTTACAAAGCTTTTCTGGCACAAAAATAAACAATAAACAACAATTCAAAAGTATGTACACAGTGTTTTTTAATGTTTATAAAGTGTCATATGTTACAAAAGTATGGTTTATACAGACAATCTGATTTAATAATTACTCTAGCCAATAGTGTTGTCACGGTACCAAAATTTCAGTATTCGGTACCGATACCAGTGAAAATCCACGGTTCTCGGTACCAATTTCGGTACCAAAGCAAAACACAAAAATATGCTAATTGAAAATAAAAATAACTTTTTAGCACTAAAAATAAAACCAATGCCATTCTTTATACTTATTTACAACTATGTTTAAAGTTTTTCTACAAGTTATATAATTATGAAAAACAGTAAACAAGTTTCACCCAAATTTAATTTGTCTTTTAATTTATGAAATTTAAACACATTTTATTTTTGGTAAATAAAGGGGATTTGCTATTAAAATTAAAACATGGAAGAAATATTGTGATTTATTTCTTTAAAAAATAAAGTATTATAATTTTTTTCAACAGTAGTAGCAGTATCACATACATTTTACTAAATAATAGTAATATTTCTAGCACAATGCCTTTATGTAAAAATTAACTTTTAGGCCTAATGAATGCATGTTTGTCATTTTAACTGAACTTAAGACTGGTGGTGATGCTTAAGATATTTTTGGTCATTGAGGGTTTCTGTAAAAAAATAATAATAGATCATATTAATTATTATTAAAAGACAATACTACTACTAATTCTACTATCATACCAATGTATATACAATGCACTATGAATTGATGAGCTGCTGGGTTCATGAATATTAATCACGTTGTCTGTGTTCGGTCAAACTGATTTGCTGAAATCAAAACAGGGACGGTAAGAAATCAGCGCCAGCCAATGAAATTGCCATTTGCGCATTAGCTCCGCCCACTACCGGAGAAACCGGTATGTCTTCTGCTTGTTCGAAAATAAATATGAATAATCCTATATGAACTCCATTATTTTGACTGGAGAAGACAACAAAGAATAGTTTACATATAGCGTGTTGATTCAGCGTGGTAAGACTCTCGCTCTCTCTCTCTTTGCATGTGTGAGAAACAGCGCTATCAGTAAAGCGACGGTGAGTCGTGCGTCTTCACAAAGAGTTTACAGAGCATCAATTACAGGTGCGCTGTGCGTCCATTGAGATGAACTGAAAAGTTCAGATCGCTTGATGGAGAGAGAACTCTGAAGCTCAGATGCTGAAATTAATGCAAGCGTCATGCGCTTCGGTCTATGTAGTAAACAAACCCGCACGTCTCTGCCATTCATTAATTAACACAGAGACGCGCAGAACACATAGCGCGGAAATCATAGCGCTGAACCTGGTTTGAACGGGACCTCGGTACTACCGGTACTTAAAGAAACCTGGTACCGTCACATAAATTTTTTTTAGTACCGACTTGGTACCGAAGTACCGGGTCTTTTGACAACACTACTAGCCAATGTTGTCACATCACGGGACAAAAGAACGAATAACTAGAGGTGGGCAGATCTATACTAATATCGATACCAACGTTGGTATCGGTATTGATCGATACCAACTTGAAAATATCGATATTTAAGTTTCAGTTTCTCTCGTTTTGCGACCTGGCCGTGCTTGTCAAAATGCTGCTGCTGTCACAGAGCAGAGCAAGCTCTCACTGCTGCTCGTGCTCGACACTGCTCTCCTCCCCCTCTCCTGTGTTGTACCGTCACGTGACTCACCACTAGCACTACCACCAGCAGTAGAGTTGTGACGTTCGCGAACGAACCGATTCTTTTGAATGGCTCATAAACATGAACGATGGGAGCCGAGTCGCGGCTGGAGGGGAGCCGTTCTTTCTGTCGTTCTTTTATCCTATGCGTGTGTAACGTGGCGGTACAAAAGCAAAGGAGGTCGTAAGGGTGTTTTCCCACACTCTTAACACAAAATATGCATATGTATGACAATGTATGGTCGACTACGCCACCCCAGACCACTGGGGAAATAACAGCCCTAAGGGCACACAGGTTCGTCTTGAATGAGTGGGTGAGGAGACATGAATAATATAAAAAAAGTTTATTATGTTTGTCAATATTGACCAATAAATAGCTAAAAACTTCCAAGTGAAAACTCTACATTGGCCATATAATAAACAGGAAGGCACACCATCAATCTGCATCTACACACACACAATAAATCAATTCCCATTAAAGAAAACCAAATGGCCAACAGGAGCGGTAGCTGGGGGTCCGGGTCGGCTGCCAAATTGTAGAACGAACCCCCCCCCACAATAGTCCACTACAAATACCCAAATGCACACGTGAAAGTTAGATGGCAGCAGGCACACAGCACTATAACGTGAACACACCACACAAATGGCAGCCTCGCCTTCACCCCCCAGAGACCCAGCTCCTATAACAGAAAAAAAAAGAAGAAAACACAAACTGATAACTACAATCTGACAGAAACTCAAAGAAATAAATAAAACAAAAATAACAAACGTTTATAAAGTACAATACCCCCAAATAAGTAAAACAAAAAAAACAATGTCACAAAATAAATCAAATAATTCAAGAAATTAAACCACTTAGCACAAACAAAATAGCACAATGTAACAAAAACAGGTTAACAGTTTGAAATAAACCAAGTTCACTCCGGTTTACAGTGCTCAGAGATGAGGCACGGACTGAACGTAAACCAAGGAAAACCAAATAATCAAACAACCACACGGTAGACACGAGATGCTGATTCCAAGTTAGACCAAGGGAATTCCATATGCGGCGGCCCGGGGAGACGTTCAGCCTGCCCTCGAAACCATGCACTACACCCCGATAGCAACGTGAATCAACCGCTGGGTTGCTATCGTGATAAAGGTCGAGGCAAAACAGCGACGCAGTCGCGATCACGGTTCAGTGTTGATGCTCACTTCCCACTAATTAGCCCAAAAAGACTCAGTTATGCAGGAGAGCCCTGCAGAGCATAAGGAAACTATATTAAAACAGGAAAAGAAAACATTACAAATACGCAAACTATAATCCTACATACCACGGGATGATCCTGCACGCAAACCGCTTCGTAGTTGCACACCATATTCAATATAGCGGCTCAGTCAGACCATATGAGTGACGTGCTATCAATGCCACTGAGGACAAAACCAATCATAAATAGCCGAGTCGCAGTCAATTACTTGTTATAAACAAAACTATACATACCGGTGAAGAGTGGGCAGCCAGCACAAAGCAGCGGGAAGGAAAAAAAAAAAAAAAGCAGCTTACAATCCAAGCCTGACAACAAGAAAAATTCTCATCAACCACCTGCACAGAACGAGACGCACGAGTTCACCCCAAACAACTCACATACCTGTGGCGACCACGGATGACGTCACGAGGGAAATACAAGGACGCATGCCAAGTGGCCATAACATGTCCTTTATATATCTCAAACCAAATAAGGAGGAGGGGTTACTAAACTAAGCACAGGTGGATGACATTCCCTACAGTGGATTCAACCACCCTGCTACAGTCTACCCCCCAGTTACACATCGTCGCCCCGACGATGAACTCGCTTACTTTCCCCAATTAGTCCCAAGGTCTAAAGAAAGCAAGTATTGTATTAGACATCAGGCCCGGGGGTACAGCCACCATTGCCGTTTCAACCACAGCCCTGGGCAAGCGGTGAATATTAGAATGCTGGCCAGCTGTGGCCCGCTTCGGTCTCCCTGGGACCACCTCAACAGCAAAAAGCTGTTCCATGGCTGAGGAACCTGGAGATAACACCGGGCAAACCTCAACAGGAGCCTGCTCCATAGCTGAGGTACCAGGTGATAACACTGGACCAACCCCCATGCCACAGGGTTGGTGTTGCTCACCTGGGACTCCAAGCTCGGGTACTGAAGGGGCAGAGTCGACCGAATCCAACACGAGTTGGGGGCCTTCGGGTCTTACTAGCCAGAAATCTGCCTCCTCCATCTCCTCCGCCGGCTCCTGTTCGAGCTCCCCTACTGGCC
The DNA here is from genome assembly GCF_963082965.1 of Carassius carassius. Taxonomy (NCBI): domain Eukaryota; kingdom Metazoa; phylum Chordata; class Actinopteri; order Cypriniformes; family Cyprinidae; genus Carassius; species Carassius carassius. The sequence goes on from NC_081803.1 coordinate 2,881,211, forward strand.
CACCAAGTACAACCGGGGTAGGATTCCTTTGAATCCTAGCCTTTAGTAACGACCGATGAACTCTTTTCACCTTACCCTCCTCATGTATAGGTGCAATGCTATACACTGCACCCCCAGATCTAGGAGCCTCTACCACCTTATACACCACTGGACTCCACAGATCCTGGATTTTATGGCGCCCTCTAATGCCATAATCGCGGAGGTAAACCAACTGGCCCTCTTCCAGGGGCGTATCTCGAACATGTCGATCAAAATGCGTTTTACGCCGGTCAGCAGTCAGTCTCAGCCGTTCTCGTGCTCCCTCAAACGCCACTTTCAACCTTGTCTGATGTTCCACTACCCATTCGTGCACGTCGCCAGCCACCGGCTCTGGAACTCTACCGAGCAAAAAATCAATGGGAAGTCGTGGCTCCTGGCCAAACATTAAAAAGTAGGGGGACTCACCAGTGGCTTGGTGCGGGGTGGTGTTATAGGAGAAGAGCACCTGAGGGAGACTGGACGCCCAGTCCCTCTTACGTGAAACCGGTAAGGTGCGCAATAGGTTGTGCAATGTTCTATTGAACCGCTCGCACTGCCCATTACCAGAAGGGTGGTAAGGGGTAGTACGAGATTTCTCAACGCCGTACAATTTACAAAGTTGCTGGATCAAGAATGACTCAAAGCTACGGCCCTGGTCAGAATGAATTCTCCCAGGCACCCCCAACCTGTAGAACCACTCAGTAACCAGTACCTGAGCTACTGTCTCAGCCCGTTGATCCCGGGTAGGAACCGCAATAGTATACTTTGTAAAGACATCCGTCATTACTAGAACATTCTCCAATCCCGAACAGGATACTTCAAGCTGGGTGAAATCGATGGCCACAATTTCATTTGGTCGGGAAGCCAGCAAATGACCCATAAAACTACGGGCACCCGGCTGCAGATCTTTGGCAGCCTGGCACCTCTCGCACTCTTGACACCATTTCGCCACCATGGCCGACATGCCTGGCCAATAACAGCGCTGGCGCACCAGTTCTGTAGTGCGTTCGATACCCTGGTGCCCGTGCTGCTGGTGTAACCCTGTTAAGACCTCCACCTGCAAGGCAGAAGGCAGCACTAATTGAAAGAGCTCCTCGCCACCATCAGAGCGGAAAATGCGACGATATAATACTCCCTCTAACTCCATCAAACGATCCCACTGACGAAGTAAAGTCAAAGCATCCCTAGGGAGCTGCCGACGCTCATCAGGCCCAGGGAACTTACCCCTCCTAAAAAAAAATAAGACCTCCCTAATCACTGGGTCTCCCTCTTGTAGTGAGCTCAAGTCGGTGGGGGAATGCCCAGGCAAGGCCACCACAGAGGCTTGGCTGACGAAAGGGACAGACCTTGGTTTCTCAGCATGCCGTATGGAGGCAGGAACCGCCGCTCCTGGCAGCATGCTGTCCAACACCCCTCTACTTGGGGGCTGGCATCTTGATAGGCCGTCAGCATTTTTATTGACCCTGCCTGGTCGATACTTGACCTCGAAATCAAAGCATGCCAGTTGTGCCGCCCACCGTTGCTCGGTGGCACCAAGCTTCGCCGTCATAAGATGGCTGAGAGGGTTATTGTCGGTGAACACTACACATTTATTGCCCAATAAATACTCTCTGAATTTTTCGGTCATGGCCCATTTGAGCGCTAAAAATTCAAGTTTCATTGAACTATAATTCAGCATATTACGCTCGGGGGGCCTAAGACCGCGACTTGCGTACGCAACAGGTCTCACCTTCCCATCTTGTTCCTGTGAAAGGACTGCCCCCAACCCACTCAGACTGGCGTCTACGTCTAAAATAAACGGTCGGGAGAAATCTGCGTAGGCAAGCACCGGGGCCTTAACAAACATTGCCTTGAGCTCATCAAAGCTATTTTGACACTGAGCTGTCCAAGCGTCAGCAAAACTCTGCTCCGCTCGCTTCTTGGGCCTAGCACTTCCACACTCCGCCACCACCCTATGCAGAGGGGCCGCCAACTTGGCAAACCCCTCCACAAAGCGACGGTAATAACTAGCGAATCCCAAGAAGGAGCGGAGCTCGGAAACACTGTTTGGCCTCGGCCACCGAGCCACCGCCTCAACCTTTCTTGGGTCAGTTGAAACGCCGTCCGCTGATATTACGTGACCAAGATAGACTACCTCTGGACGAAAGAATGAACACTTCTCTAACCTTGCTTTAAGGCCCTCACGCTTCAGCCTACTCAGGACGACCTCCAGGCGCTCCAGGTGCTGTGCCACAGAAGATGAAAATATTACGATGTCATCTAGGTACAATAATAGTGACTGGCACTGTTGGTCACCGAACAACCGTTGCATGAGGCGTTGGAATGTACCGGGGGCATTGCACAGCCCAAACGGCATCCGGTTCCACTCAAACAGCCCGAATGGTGTACAAAACGCAGTCTTAGATTTATCCCTTTCACTAACAGGAACCTGATTGTACCCGCTGGCTAAATCCATAGTGGAAAACCAGCGGGCACCTGTTAGAGCATCCAAGGACTCCTCGATTCTCGGAAGGGGGAAAGCATCCTTCCTAGTCTTGGAGTTCAGTTGGCGGTAGTCCACACACATGCGCAGACTACCGTCCTTCTTTTTAACCAAGACTATCGGGGAAGCATACGGACTGCAACTTTCCCTTATAACCCGTGACTCCAACAGTGTATCAATGTGGGCCTTCACTACCTCATACTCTGAGGGTGGTATCCGGCGATAACGCTGCCGAACAGGGATGTCATCCAGCAAAGGGATGTCATGTGACAGTAAACTGGTACACCCCAAATCTCCCTCATGAGCAGAGAACACACCCTGATACTCCAGTAATAAGGCCCTAACCTGGTCCTGATCTTGCAATGACAAAACAGATAGGTCAATAGACCTAATCTGTTCCTCCATAGTGGAAGCAACCTGAGCACTATGGGAGCCAACAGCAGCAATGACAGAGCTAACCTCAGTAACCCCCTTGGGCAAACTCACCACATAAACCCTTGTGAGAGAGCCCAAGAGGGTTCGAGGATATAACACTACGTCCGTAGTCCCCACGTTTACAACTGGTACGGAGACAGTTCCGCGACTCACCCGCACCAACGATGTTGATGCTAACAATCCAGCTGGTAGGCCCGACTCTGCAGGCTCAAATAACACAGTCTCCTTCGTGAATTTCTCAGAACAAGTTGCCAGTACTAGTTTTAACGTACCACCTGGAATACGCCATGCTCGACGGCCTTGCATTCTGACCTGACCTACCCGATCGACATCCAAACGGGCACCCACCTCATGACAGTGTTGAAATGCCTGTGTTACAAAATTGGGGGCCTGCAGTAAGGATGGTAATTCAAATAGAGCAGGACCATGTTGCCCAAAAAGCTCCTGGTAACAACGACTGAGAATATTCATTCCCACAATACCTGGTACTTTAGAACACAAGCCGCCAGGGGGATCCCTGACCACAAGCACCCCACAATTTGACACTAACCTGCCACAGAGTTCTACATCCAATTCTACGTACCCAATATAAGGGATGTCCAGACCGTTGGCCGCCCGCAACTGCAACCATTGGCACGAACGAAGGCGATCTTGACCCCATGGCTCGAAATGTTGTACGAAGCAACTCTCAGTAATGGTGGACACCATAGAGCCAGTGTCTAACAGACAAGGCACCTGAACCCCCCCAATAAGAACAACCAAATGCGGGCATGACGACATCAAATGAGGCACCGGACTGTTATTCTGACAAACGTCTAAGCCATTCTTTTCCCCAACCGAGCTGAGGCTCTGCAGCCCGGTGGGAATTAGTTTTCCGACGGCCGCTGAAGATGAGGCTGCCCACTCCCCCCTGCATGAGGAGCCGTAAAGGGAGACTTAGAACGAGAAGGGATACGTTCCCCATCACACTCCCTAGCAAAATGACCCGGCTGCTGACATCTTCTACAGATTACCGGATTAGTATTAGAAAATTTATTCCGTGGATACGAGGAATAACCCACCGGGTGAGGGGATTGACTCCGAGCAGCAGGGGCAGGACCCTGTAATAATGCCAAACCCTTAGTGAGCTGATCCAGCTGTACCTGTTGGGATTTTAACATTTCCCTCAACTCACTTAATTCAGAGTTTGGCATCAAACTGGTAGTAGTCGACGATGATCCCCCCTGTACCCCATATTGAATCAAAGGGACTAGTGGAACGGACTGACTTCGCCCACGTGCACCACCCGGCATCCCCTCCCGCTCCCATCTTATTGCTTCTCTACGAACCTCCAGCAAACTAGAAGTAGGTTGGCGGCGTACTAGCTGTTTAAGTTCACGACGCAGAGAACTATCCACTACATGTTCCACAAATTGGTCGCGTAACAGATTCTCAGAATTTGACATTACGTATGGGGACTGTTGCTTAACGCCCTCAAGGAGGCTCATTAGAGCGAGGGAAAACTCCAACAAAGTCTCCCCTTCCCGCTGCTTTCGTGAGAAAAAGGCCTCCTGTAATGCCACATATGATTGAGAGCAACCAAATACCTCTCGCAATGCGGAGAGAATTTTGTCTGGGTCCCCTTTTTCAACCGCGGAACGGTGCCGGATCTCCTCCCGTGCCTCCCCCTCCAAATGGTCAAACAAAAAAAATGCCCTATCAGTCACAGAGAGGTGACGCAACTGCATGCACGCTTGTACTTCCTCAATCCACTCCTCAATGCTGATGCCCGTATGGCCATTAAACTTTGGGCACCTTCGATCTCGAGGCACAAAAACAAATCTTTCCGGCTGGGTGGCACCCGTACCCAAGGGTACGGGTGCCCCCACAGGCATTACTGGAGCACTAAATGCTGCACTGGGACCCGGAAATTCAACAGTACGTTCTTGATGGAGCTTTTCATTATCAGTTTTTAGCTGCGCCACCAACTCTCTTAACTGTTGCAACTCTTCCTCCATAATAATGCACTCACCAATCGTAGAGGGAAGCCAACTGACAGGGGAGGTCCAGTTCACACCAACTACGCCGCTGTTTTGCCTCAAAAACAAACAAACAAAAAAAACACAAGATACAAACACACAAGTATGCTAAAGTATATATATTTCTTTTTTTTTTTTTTTTTTTTTAAATATACATAGTCACGTCCTCACCCAACACACCCAAAAAAAAAAAGTAATCCTGCCGACTACGCCAATTTGTAACGTGGCGGTACAAAAGCAAAGGAGGTCGTAAGGGTGTTTTCCCACACTCTTAACACAAAATATGCATATGTATGACAATGTATGGTCGACTACGCCACCCCAGACCACTGGGGAAATAACAGCCCTAAGGGCACACAGGTTCGTCTTGAATGAGTGGGTGAGGAGACATGAATAATATAAAAAAAAGTTTATTATGTTTGTCAATATTGACCAATAAATAGCTAAAAACTTCCAAGTGAAAACTCTACATTGGCCATATAATAAACAGGAAGGCACACCATCAATCTGCATCTACACACACACAATAAATCAATTCCCATTAAAGAAAACCAAATGGCCAACAGGAGCGGTAGCTGGGGGTCCGGGTCGGCTGCCAAATTGTAGAACGAACCCCCCCCACAATAGTCCACTACAAATACCCAAATGCACACGTGAAAGTTAGATGGCAGCAGGCACACAGCACTATAACGTGAACACACCACACAAATGGCAGCCTCGCCTTCACCCCCCAGAGACCCAGCTCCTATAACAGAAAAAAAAAGAAGAAAACACAAACTGATAACTACAATCTGACAGAAACTCAAAGAAATAAATAAAACAAAAATAACAAACGTTTATAAAGTACAATACCCCCAAATAAGTAAAACAAAAAAAACAATGTCACAAAATAAATCAAATAATTCAAGAAATTAAACCACTTAGCACAAACAAAATAGCACAATGTAACAAAAACAGGTTAACAGTTTGAAATAAACCAAGTTCACTCCGGTTTACAGTGCTCAGAGATGAGGCACGGACTGAACGTAAACCAAGGAAAACCAAATAATCAAACAACCACACGGTAGACACGAGATGCTGATTCCAAGTTAGACCAAGGGAATTCCATATGCGGCGGCCCGGGGAGACGTTCAGCCTGCCCTCGAAACCATGCACTACACCCCGATAGCAACGTGAATCAACCGCTGGGTTGCTATCGTGATAAAGGTCGAGGCAAAACAGCGACGCAGTCGCGATCACGGTTCAGTGTTGATGCTCACTTCCCACTAATTAGCCCAAAAAGACTCAGTTATGCAGGAGAGCCCTGCAGAGCATAAGGAAACTATATTAAAACAGGAAAAGAAAACATTACAAATACGCAAACTATAATCCTACATACCACGGGATGATCCTGCACGCAAACCGCTTCGTAGTTGCACACCATATTCAATATAGCGGCTCAGTCAGACCATATGAGTGACGTGCTATCAATGCCACTGAGGACAAAACCAATCATAAATAGCCGAGTCGCAGTCAATTACTTGTTATAAACAAAACTATACATACCGGTGAAGAGTGGGCAGCCAGCACAAAGCAGCGGGAAGGAAAAAAAAAAAAAAGCAGCTTACAATCCAAGCCTGACAACAAGAAAAATTCTCATCAACCACCTGCACAGAACGAGACGCACGAGTTCACCCCAAACAACTCACATACCTGTGGCGACCACGGATGACGTCACGAGGGAAATACAAGGACGCATGCCAAGTGGCCATAACATGTCCTTTATATATCTCAAACCAAATAAGGAGGAGGGGTTACTAAACTAAGCACAGGTGGATGACATTCCCTACAGTGGATTCAACCACCCTGCTACACGTGGTTCACACAGATGCACACAAATGAGCTCCTCCGCGAGACAGAACAGTTGTAGGGGGAGGGGCGCACCCAGCGCAGGCAAACCCTTTATAGCGTGATGATATTAGTTATGAGTTGTGCACGCATCCTTCACGTCCTTCACATCCTGCGTGCCTCTGTCATTGGGTAGGAGCGTTGAAAAAAAAGCTGTTTTGCACAGACATTCATTGCAACCCACTTTGTTATTGTTCATTGACTTGAAGGGGCTGATGTTTGCAAAGTTTACAGTAGTAATTGTATGTAGTATGTAGACATTTCCATTTTATTTATTCTAACTTTAAATATTTTTTGTTTTCTATCAAAATGTTCTTGTGTGATAACAATGTTCTTGTGTGGAAGTGTTTGTAGTAAAAGCTGTTTTGCACATAAATTCATTGCAGCCGGCTTTCTTTCTGATGTTTATTCGCGAGTAGGTATTGTATGAATAACATAAGTCAACGTAGCTTTACACACACACACTTTGTACTAAAGGTAAATCCAAAATAGTGATGTCACTGTCTAAGCAGAGGGATTTGTGCAACCCTATGGAATATAGTCCACACATGACAAATGAGGTAATAATCAATATTTCAGAATAATTCAAACTCAGATATTGGTGTGTGATATCTGAGTTTTAATTATTTGACTACAAATCTCACCTCATCATTCTTCCCAGTGATTATTTCCAGGATAAACTGAGATGGCTCCAAGCTGGCTTCTTAAAACTTACTAAATATTTAAAAGAGCCAAAAGAGCCGTTCTTTTGAACGGCTCTTTGAAAGGAACGGATCGCGAAGATCCGGATCCCCTCAAAGAGCCATAAATCCCATCACTAACCAGCAGTCAGGCGCGCGCTCCGCTCAGCCGCGCATTTCTAACAGCAGTCAGTCAGAGGCGGAGAATGGCAGCAGAAAGAAAGAGAAGCGTTGTATGGCTGTATTTTAAGTCCGAAAATGAGACAACAGCGACTTGTACCATTTTTAGAAAGTCTTTAAAATACAGTGGCAATACAACTAATTTGTACAAACATATGAAAAATCACGGACCAGTAAATGCAGAGCTGCAGAAACGGAGAGAGGAGGAGAAAAATCCCCCTACCCCACCCCCTGGCCCCGACAGACCCGCGACTCAGATGCAGAAGTCACTGCCAGAGGCATTTCAGTTTGGCAGAGAATATCCAGGTAGATAAGAGTGATGAAAGACATATTTTAGTCATCTTCAGCATTAGTTAATAATAATTAATAACTGGTCATTTGTTACTTTAGTCAACTTAAGAATTATGCTAAGACCTAGAAGTAATACATTAATTCCATTGAAGCGTGTTATTTAAATGAATACATTTACTGGAACTGAAACAAATATACTGAATATAATGTAAGTCATATTTGATATTTGAATATAATTACCCTTTTTGTGTTAGCTGTGAAAGGGATACTAGTTTCTATATTTAAACTACACGTAGATGTGCACCAGACTTATTTTTATTATTTATTATTTTATCAATAGCTGATTCTCCAAGAGCAGTGGATATTACAAAGCGCCTATCAGAAATGATTGTGAAGGACCTGCAGCCTCTTTCCATGGTGGAAGATGTCGGCTTCAGGAATTTTGTAAAGAGGAGAAACGTTATTTTGTTCTCATTATATCATATTACAAGGAGAATTTGTTTTACATTTTTTATATTTATTGTGAAGTAAAACTTTGTGACTTTGTTTATTGAAGAAAAAAATCCTGAAAAGAAGTGCACTAAAGAGGAGAAACATTTTTTGTTAACATGCTACTTGAAAAGAGAATTTGATTTTACATTTTTTATATTTGTGAAGTAATCATTTTGTAACTTTGTTTATTTAAATAAAACAGAAGTAACCAAAAGTTGTTTCTGAACAAAAGCTTTTGTAGTACTGATTAATAACCCAAAATGCAAATCACAAAAACAAATGAAAAGTCATGAAAATTCATTTAGATTTAGGTTGAAGACGCATCCACCTTAATTATTAAAAAGTATCGGTATTGGTATCGGTATCGGCGATACTGGCCCTGTATTTACTTGGTATCGGATCGATACCAAATCTAGCGGTATCGCACACCTCTCCGAATAACCCGAAGAACCGAAAGATGAACTAATCAATTCTCTTTCCGGCTCAGACTGCATTGGGTAAGCGTATGGGGCTGTCACGTGATTAAGGAACGAGTCAAAAACCCGATAGACCCGAACTATGAACTAATCAATTCTCTTTCCGGCTCAAGACTGCATTGACTGACAGGTGAATCACTACAACTAGAACAGAACCTATAGAATAATGCGCATGCGCGACTGAACGAATCACTCCCCGAGACAACTCGTTCTCAAAATGAACGAATCGTTCAAGAACGACACATCACTAGTAATGAGCCGATTAAGTGTATGAGTAAAGAAGCCCTATGACTGCAACTGTCATCATTTAACTTTTCATAAAATTCTAAAATTATCGTACATTAAGGGATTTTTGTCATTATTGATCGTACAGAGGTAAAGATTATTGTACAAATACGATAATTATCGTACGTCTGGCAACACTGAATCGCATCTTGATTCCTAATGCCTACAATGACTCAGGATTTACACCTAGGAAAAGGAAGTGCTTGGTTCTTATTTTATTGTTAATCTCAGGAAATGTACATCCTAATCCTGGCCCTATCATTAATAGTCTTAGTACTCCTGAAGATTTTAAATCTAGGACGGGACTTGGTTTTATTCACTTAAATGTTTGTAGTTTGTTACCAAAAATTGACTTGGTTAGGGCATGGGCTATTCAAACAGACGCAGATGTCCTATTAATTTCTGAAACCTGGCTTAAAAAAACTATCTTAGATAAGGACATTGTGATTAATGACTATAGAGTTTTCCGTTGTGATCGTTTAAAGAAGGGGGGTGGTGTTGCAATTTATGTTAAGACTAAATTTAACACCAGGATTTTAGCTTCACAGTCTACTGTTAAACAATTTGAGATTTTGGTGTTAAATCTTGAAATAGTTAAAGGTCAGCATATTACTGTTATTGGTTGTTATAGACCCCCTTGCCATAAATAAACAGCACAAACCATGTTTATTTATGTTGGTAAAATTACAGGTGAATTTGCATCAAAATACCACTGACTGGACACAAACCTTTCATGTACAAAATTGGCAATATGTGCTAAATTGGTACTATATTGGTTTAACAGCAATATTGTGTATGTGTACACACACACACACACACACACACATATATATATATATATATATATATATACCGCACTATAAGGCGCACTTAAAAGCCTTTAATTTTCTAAAAAAAACGACAGTGCGCCTTATAATCCGGAGTGCCTTACATATGGATCAAGGCACTCAAGGCGTCTTTATCTGACTGTTTTGTTGACATTCCCTTTAGCACCGCTCCATCTAGTGGATGCATAACGCGAACCCAGTCAAACGTTTGACTGCAGTGTCTTCTATTCTATGCGCCTTATAATCCGGTGCGCCCTATATATGAAAACAATTCTAAAATAGGCCATTCATTGAAGGTGCGCCTTATAATCTGGTGCGCCTTATAGTGTGGAAAATACGGTATATATATATATATATATATATATATATATATATATAATATACACACACACACATATATATATATATATATATACACAACACACATATATATATATATATATATATATATATATATATATATATATATATATATGTATATACATATATGTATATATACATATATGTTTATGTATTTGTGTGTGTGTGTACACATACACAATATTGCTGTTAAACCAATATAGTACCAATTTAGCACATATTGACAATTTTGTACATGAAAGGTTTGTGTCCAGTCAGTGGTATATTGATGCAAATTCACCTGTAATTTTACCAACATGAATAAACATGGTTTGTGCTGACCACAATGTGTTTTGTGTGGTGAATTACTGGCTGCCGAGAGCATAAAACCAACAGAATTCAATTGACATTTAGAAACAAAACACTAGAAATATAAATACTGTTAATCATGCTTCTGCTATTGTTTATGCACTTACTAAAATGTCAGTTTTCATAATCAGCCTGTCAAATTTCAGTGTTTGATTTAAAGTCGTTTTATTTAATTTTGTACAATTCTGTAAATAATTTTGTTAACTTTGTTGATATCCAGTGTAAAATCATGGTCCTGAAGCAAAACCAGAACCATTCATCTTTTCATGTCATATTCTGACACAGTACAGCTGTGATTGACATGTTTTTCTTTGAATCAGATAGTCCTCAACCTTGTTCCCCTGCAATGAAACATCCTGCCTGTGTGTCTTTCCAGCATGTTGGCTGTGATAACATCCTGGGCTCGGATGCCAAGGAGGACAGATGCCGTGTGTGCGGTGGGGACGGCAGTACCTGTGAGGTCACCGAAGGGCTGTTCAATGATTCGCTTCCCAGAGGAGGTCAGGAGGCCACTGATTATACACTCATCATATATAACACATATTCAATATCTTAGTATTTCACCATCTCATATGAACTATTATGCATTGCCATGAGAATGTGTTGGACAACCTACTAAGTCTATTGAGTTGGTAAGCAGGCGGTTGGGGTAACACAAATATTGGAAGATTTGATCACAAGCTGCATTGAACCATGAACTGGAGAGTTACCAATGGCCCTCATATACTTCAGGCCAAATTGAAAAATAAATTGGTGTGACATCAATCGAGCAAAATCAGGACTTTGAAACAGCTTGCCAAAGCAAACTTTCCGGAAAAGTTTGCTCCAGCTGGTAAACAAGTTTGAACTACCAATGGTCCATGGCGATTACGCAATAGGAAGGTTTGATCCGCCTTGAAATGGAAATCTTTTCAGGATTTCTATTATATGAACGTGCATTTGTAGATCCCACCTTCCTGCATGCCACGATTGCTCAGACTGCTTTTCAGTCATTACTTTAACAAGTATGGAAACAATGGAAAAACTAAACCAACATCTGGACATTATAGGTAATTTACAAATCCAGAGCATGTCTGGGGGGAAAAAGGACGTATGGGCACCCTACTTTAATACAATCTGTATAAAGTGCTATATAAATAAACGTGACCTGACTTAGTGCAAACATCCACATCACTATAATCAGATGCTTTCTTAACTGCTTTTTTCTCACTACTGTATTTTTTGTTGTATGTGCATCTTGTAATTGAGAACAAAGTGCGCAGCACACAGTGTCAGGGGCAAAGGATTACAAGTAAAGCGAGTTATGTAATCAGATGACTTTTTTAAGTAACTAGTAAAGTAATGCATTACCTTTAAATTTACAATGAAATTTACAAGCAAACCCCTGATGCCTCTCCTGTCCCCTTGTTGAAAGAAATCTGGAGTGACGTGCAGAGGCACTTACCTGGCCTTAGGCTTTTTAATTTCCCTTTTAGTGTGAAAGGGCCTTTACAGTTGCCAAAAATTTTACTTTTGGGTTCATTAAAAAGTTATTAAAAACAGATAAGCAAGCCCAACCCATGTGACAAAAGTAATGCAATACTTTCTGTAAAAAGAGTAACTAAGTAATGCAGTTAGTTACTTTTTATGGAGAAACGCAATATTGTAATGCATACTTTTAAAAGTAACTTTCTCCAACACTAGCGGCACATATTAGGGTGTTCACTAACAATAAACCGCTGCTTACATATATAGTGAACAACTTTTACCCCAAGTGAATAATGAAAAAGAACTTTGTTTTAAGTGTATCTGGTTCTTAAGATGTCCTGTCACCATTGGGCTTTGAGTTATATCTAGGGCAGTTGTCCATACAGTCATTGTCCATATTGCTTTTGAATATTTGACATTTATGAAGCTGTTAAAAAACATAAAATACAATATTGCAAAATCTTTAAATCACTGCTGACCTGTATGAAAGAAGAGGAGCACAACGACTCATCTATCCCTTTAGAATCCCATTCCAGAGAGTGTACCACACAGTTGCCAAATGCGACAAGTTTTTAATCGCTTTCCACTAGAGAAATCTCACTTGAAGCAAGCACAGCAAAAGCGAGTGGAAGAACGCATTGTCTTTTTGGCAGAGGCTTCTGTCAGGGAGCCAGAAGGGTGCTTTGGCCAAGCTTGACATTTTTCATAGAAATGCTGTGGGTTTTTTCATTAGAAAACCAATGATAAAGCTTTTTTGGGGTCAAGAAACAAGTTGACAAAATAGAAGCGGTAACACAATATATGAGTATTAATTGCATCATCCAGTGAGAGAATCAAGAAAACTTGTAATATTGCACACATTGTCAGGCCGCATCCAAAAGTATTATCTGTAGTAAGGGACTGTTTTCTCCTTTTAAGGTATAGCTGGTAAATCATCTGAAACTTTAAGGGAGAGTGAAGGGTATGTCAATGTCAATGTCACCTTTATTTATATAGCGCTTTAAACAAAATACATTGCGTCAAAGCAACTGAACAACATTCATTAGGAAAACAGTGTCAATAATGCAAAAATGATAGTTAAAGGCAGTTCATCATTGGATTCAGTTATGTCATCTCTGTTCAGTTAAATAGTGTCTGTGCATTTATTTGCAATCAAGTCAACGATATCGCTGTAGATGAAGTGTCCCCAACTAAGCAAGCCAGAGGCGACAGCGGCAAGGAACCGAAACTCCATCGGTGACAGAATGGAGAAAAAAACCTTGGGAGAAACCAGGCTCAGTTGGGGGGCCAGTTCTCCTCTGACCAGACGAAACCAGTAGTTCAATTCCAGGCTGCAGCAAAGTCAGATTGTGCAGAAGAATCATCTGTTTCCTGTGGTCTTGTCCTGGTGCTCCTCTGAGACAAGGTCTTTACAGGGGATCTGTATCTGGGGCTCTAGTTGTCCTGGTCTCCGCTGTCTTTCAGGGCTGTAGAGGTCCTTTCTAGGTGCTGATCCAGCATCTGGTCTGGATACGTACTGGATCCGGGTGACTGCAGTGACCCTCTGATCTGGACACAGACTGGATCTGGTGGCCACGGTGACCTCGGAACAAGAGAGAAACAGACAAATATTAGCGTAGATGCCATTCTTCTAATGATGTAGCAAGTACATAGGTTGTTATGGGAAGTGTTTCCGGTTCCGGTTTACCTAATTAATGCAGCCTAAAAATCCTTTAACGGATTTGTATAATAAAAGCATATTAGTATGTTATGTGTATGCAAGGTTAAAGAGATGGGTCTTTAATCTAGATTTAAACTGCAAGAGTGTGTCTGCCTCCCGAACAATGTTAGGTAGGTTATTCCAGAGTTTGGGCGCCAAATAGGAAAAGGATCTGCCGCCTGCAGTTGATTTTGATATTCTAGGTATTATCAAATTGCCTGAGTTTTGAGAACGTAGCGGACGTAGAGGATTATAATGTAAAAGGAGCTCATTCAAATACTGAGGTGCTAAACCATTCAGGGCTTTATAAGTAATAAGCAATATTTTAAAATCTATGCGATGCTTGATAGGGAGCCAGTGCAGTGTTGACAGGACCGGGCTAATATGGTCATACTTCCTGGTTCTAGTAAGAACTCTTGCTGCTGCATTTTGGACTAGCTGTAGTTTGTTTACCAAGCGTGCAGAACAACCACCCAATAAAGCATTACAATAATCTAACCTTGAGGTCATAAATGCATGGATTAACATTTCTGCATTTGACATTGAGAGCATAGGCCATAATTTAGATATATTTTTGAGATGGAAAAATGCAGTTTTACAAATGCTAGAAACGTGGCTTTCTAAGGAAAGATTGCGATCAAGTAGCACACCTAGGTTCCTAACTGATGACGAAGAATTGACAGAGCAACCATCAAGTCTTAGACAGTGTTCTAGGTTATTACAAGCAGAGTTTTTAGGTCCTATAATTAACACCTCTGTTTTTTCAGAATTTAGCAGTAAGAAATTACTCGTCATCCAGTTTTTTATATCGACTATGCAATCCATTAGTTTTTCAAATTGGTGTGTTTCACCGGGCTGCGAAGAAATATAGAGCTGAGTATCATCAGCATAACAGTGAAAGCTAACACCATGTTTCCTGATGATATCTCCCAAGGGTAACATATAAAGCGTGAAGAGTAGCGGCCCTAGTACTGAGCCTTGAGGTACTCCATACTGCACTTGTGATCGATAGGATACATCTTCATTCACTGCTACGAACTGATGGCGGTCATATAAGTACGATTTAAACCATGCTAATGCACTTCCACTGATGCCAACAAAGTATTCAAGTCTATGCAAAAGAATGTTGTGGTCAATTGTGTCAAACGCAGCACTAAGATCCAATAAAACTAATAGAGAGATACACCCACGATCAGATAATAAGAGCAGATCATTTGTAACTCCAAGGAGAGCAGTCTCAGTACTATGATACGGTCTAAATCCTGACTGGAAATCCTCACATATACCATTTTTCTCTAAGAAGGAATATAATTGTGTGGATACCACCTTTTCGAGTATCTTGGACAGAAAAGGGAGATTCGAGATTGGTCTATAATTAACTAGTTCTTTGGGGTCAAGTTGTGGTTTTTTGATGAGAGGCTTAATAACAGCCAGTTTGAAGGTTTTGGGGACATGTCCTAATGACAATGAGGAATTAATAATAGTCAGAAGAGGATCTATGACTTCTGGAAGCACCTCTTTCAGGAGCTTAGATGGTATAGGGTCTAACATACATGTTGTTGGTTTAGATGATTTAACAAGTTTATACAATTCTTCCTCTCCTATGGTAGAGAATGAGTGGAACTGTTCCTCAAGGGGTCTATAGTGCACTGTCTGATGTGATACTGTAGCTGACGGCTGAATGGTTGCAATTTTATCTCTAATAGTATCGATTTTAGAAGTAAAGTAGTTCATAAACTCATTACTGCTGTGGTGTTGGGAAATGTCAACACTTGTTGAGGCTTTATTTTTCGTTAATTTAGCCACTGTATTGAATAGATACCTGGGGTTATGTTTGTTTTCTTCTAAAAGAGAAGAAAAGTAATCGGATCTAGCAGTTTTTAATGCTTTTCTGTAGGATATGTTACTTTCCCGCCAAGCAATACGAAATACCTCTAGTTTTGTTTTCCTCCAGCTGCGCTCCATTTTTCGGGCTGCTCTCTTTAGGGTGCGAGTATGCTCATTATACCATGGTGTCAAACTGTTTTCCTTAACCTTCCTTAAGCGTAAAGGAGCAACTTTATTTAAAGTGCTAGAAAAGAGAGAGTCCATAGTTTCTGTTACATCATCAAGTTGTTCTGAGGTTTTGGATATGCTAAGGAATTTGGATACATCAGGAAGATAACTTAAAAAGCAGTCTTTTGTGTTAGAAGTGATGGTTCTTCCATACTTGTAACAAGAAGTAGAATTTACAATTTTGGCTATATGAATTTTGCAAAGAACTAAATAATGATCTGAGATATCATCACTTGGCTGAATAATTTCAACACCATCAACATCAATTCCATGTGACAGTATTAAATCTAGAGTATGATTTCGACAATGAGTAGGTCCTGAAACGTGTTGTCTAACACCAATAGAGTTCAGAATGTCTATAAATGCTGATCCCAATGCATCGTTTTCATTATCAACATGGATATTAAAATCACCAACTATTAAAACTTTATCTGCAGCCAGAACTAACTCGGATGTAAAATCACCAAACTCTTTAATAAAGTCTGTATGGTGCCCTGGTGGCCTGTATACAGTAGCCAGTACAAACATAACAGGGGATTTATCATTAACATTTGTTTCTTTGGATAATGTTATATGAAGTACCATTACTTCAAACGAGTTATACTTGTAGCCTGCCCTCTGAGAAATCCTGAAAACGTTGTTATAAATTGAAGCAACACCTCCACCTTTGCCTTTTAGACGTGGCTCATGTTTATAACAGTAATCTTGAGGGGTGGACTCATTTAAAATAATGTAATCATCAGGTTTTAGCCAGGTTTCTGTCAAACAGAGTACATCTATATTATGATCAGTGATCATATTATTTACAAAAAGTGTTTTCGTAGAAAGGGATCTGATATTCAATAAGCCAAGCTTTATCATTTGTTTATCCATATTGCTTCTGTTTTTTATTTGTTGAACCTCAATTAAATTGTTAATCTTAACTTGGTTTGGACGTTTTTTGTTTTTTCTAGTTCGGGGAACAGACACAGTCTCTATAGTGTGATATCTAGGTGAAAGAGTCTCTATGTGCTGAGAATTAACTGACCTCTGTGTTCAAAAGGCTCCTCTGTTAGTTGACCAATCGCACTCTTCAACGTCATCACTGGTCTCGTGGTAAGGAGAAAAAGCAGGTGCAACGAGCAGAGACAATGAACGCGATCGTTTTGAGATGACTCCACTTTATCGCACGTTTGTGGGCAGTATCTGAATATTACTGATGTAATATTGTGTGCGTGAATAGAAAGTAAGTGTATTTTGTTAGTTTTTTTCCTCAGAATTATGCTGATCGTTCTTGCCGCGATTCGGATGTATCTAGCGCCATCGCGTCATAGGAAATTGTGTTATCTGCATTATTTAAATACTGCTGCCATCCTGTTATTCTTTGCTCTATTAGCATAATAACTACTGCAAGTAATACCTGCTATTTACAGTAGAATATGACAATGTGTTAGATTATTAGTGATTTATGATTACATGCTATCATTGGTTTGAATGTGTTCAGTCACTATAAATGTGCCGATGGCGCCATCTTGTGGCCTTACATAGTATAACTGTCTATTGTTTTCCTAGTACTGGCATTAACCGCTCAAATATATGGCTATTCATATTTGTAAAGAGTATTGCCTATCACTTCTAAATGTTAAAGTAAAATTAATGTAATCTCTCATTTAAGTTTATATCTGTATTTTGTTCCAGAAACCACACCTGTTACTTTTGAAATTATCATCAGTAAATCATTCAAAGAGATTTGGAGTCTGCAGAGTGAATTCATTACCATTGATGTCATTACACAGTTCTGACCGACTGTCTGCAGGGGTTCGAAACAACCCGAATTAGCGCAAACTTAAATCTC
This sequence comes from Carassius carassius, assembly GCF_963082965.1. NCBI lineage: Eukaryota > Metazoa > Chordata > Actinopteri > Cypriniformes > Cyprinidae > Carassius > Carassius carassius. The sequence continues at coordinate 2,899,045 of NC_081803.1, forward strand.
AATTACAAATGGTCCTTCGAGCCGGATCTCGAATTACTGCAGAAGAATGGCATTCCGTCCAGAGCCTCCTGTTGTCCGCCCCAGACGACATTTAAAGCCACCAGCATACTTGGCAGACTTTCAAGTACAAAGACCTGGACCTGAAAGAAGATCCCTGCAACCTGCATATTCTGATGAAGATGATGCTGAACTTGCGTCACTGTCTGCCGAACGCGAGTCTCGTGTCTCTACCCCTATAAGTCAACATTCACAATTCAGTGACTTGGTGATACAAGATGAATGGCAAGATACACTGGGAGACTCACACAGAGATAATGAAGAGCTACAAAACAGACCGCCTAGATGGAAGGAGATGCAAAGAGAAAATGATGAGCTTCGTAGCTGCGTTCAACACCTGCCAGAGATTTTATCTGCGTTACAGGGACTGAAAGCAGAGAACGCCATCATGAAACGTGAGATTCAGCAGCTAGCCACAAACGTGGCCACCTCATGCAAACCAGTGCCCCCATCGCCAGCTCCCCGTTTCCACGTGCCAGAAAAAAGCCACGGCCAGCCAGTCCACACCACGCACGTCAGAGACTCCAATGAATATCCTTCTGCACAGATCAGACAGATAACTGAGCAGGTGATGGACTGCACTATTTCACCTGTACAAGTTAATCAGCCTCAAGCAACATCAATCTATCGAACACCTACTCAGAGTCGCGATACGCATTCATATGCTCATCCAAACCAGTATGCTGAACCCATCCACTATGATGAAAGGGCTTCTAGAGACAACCATCATCCTTACATGGGTGTCAGTGAGTCATATCCTACACAGCGATCTGAACATATACAACAAACTGCAGCGCCATGTTTCAAAGAGAAGATCTACAGGGGACCCAAGCCTTCTATACCCACATTGACGACATCGGATCCCAGAGAGTTTTCAAGGTTGCGCATGGCATTAGAGAACCTCCTCCCTGTTGACGCCACCGAACGGTTCAAATATCAGATCCTCACAGATCATTTGCAGTTAGAGGAAGCGCTGCTAGTGGCGGATTCTTATGGCAACTCAGCACACCCATATACAGATACTTTGCAAGCCCTTATCAAGATGTATGGGCAGCCGCACAAGCTGGTTTTACAGAACATCGCTCAAGTCATGGACGGCCCTAACATCAGAACTGGAGACGTTAAGGCTTTTAAGCTGTTTGCACTCCGTGTGCGTTCACTGGTGAGCATGTTAGAGCAACTGGGGCCTGAGGGGACGGTTGAATTAGACTGTGGGTCGCATGTGTCAAGGCTTCAATGCAAACTCCCTCACGAACTGAGAACAAGTTTCAAGAGATACATACACCCATTACGAGTAACCATACCGACTCTCATTGATTTCTCTAACTGGTTGGAGTATGAGCTCCACCATCAAGATGAGGGCTCCAGGATGACAAGTCTCCCACTAGAATTCAGCAGTAAGAAAAGAGAGCGCCGCTCCTTCGAGCATGACTCAAGATCTACTAGGAAACCAACCTCTATACTGCTAAGCACAGAGAAACATATGAGTAGGAATGAAACTCGAGCACCTGCCCCAGAGGGAACCTCTAAATTTGCCAGATTTAAGGGAAGGTCACAAGCATATTGCCCCTACTGTGACAGTGTCAATCACTTCCTGAATGGGTGTTCCAATTTCAAAGAGCTATCCAAGGAGCAAAAGGAAAGCTGGATTCGTAAGAACAATCGGTGCTGGTGCTGCGGACGTAGTCATCATGCCTCGAAATGCAACTTGAAAACCCCCTGTAAGACATGCAATAGGAAGCATCTATTCATACTGCATGATGTGAACGAATGGTCTGTGGAGGATACAACGGAGAAAGACACAAAGGAAAGTTCCTGCTTGGTTAACACCACCAACGACATCCTGTATGTAGATCGCCCGATCTACAGCCGCAAGGTTCTCCTCAAGGTGAGCAAAGTTGTTATCACCAATGGTGACAAATCGATTGAAGCGTATGCTGTGTTAGACGATGGGTCTGAGAGGACCATACTGCTCCACCCAGCAGCACAGCAGTTAGATCTCAAGGGACAGCCTGAGGACCTTATATTACGAACAGTGAGGCAAGACCAACAGGTTCTTCATGGGGCGGCAGTCTCATTCACTGTGTCTCCAGTCACGAATCGACACAAGAAATTCCCTATTCAAGGTGCTTTCACTGCCGAAAGGCTTGGTCTTGCTGAGCAAACTTACCCTGTAGCAGCTCTTCAAAAGAGGTACCGACATTTAGCGGGATTGCCGCTGCAGCAACTAGACAGAGTACAGCCAGTACTGCTAATTGGCTCAGACTGCCCACATCTAGTCACCCCCATCGAGCCTGTCCTACTAGGCCCACCAGGTGGACCTGCTGCCGTCAGAACTCAGTTAGGCTGGACACTTCAAGGACCTACACACGAAGTCAAACGTGGGCTCAACTCTCATCAGTGCCTCTTTACTGCTATCTCACCCAATTCTGAGCTGTTCTCTCAAGTAGAAAAGCTATGGCAGATGGACGTAATCCCTTATCAAAGTGAGAAATTAGTGATGCGATCAAAGCTTGATCAGGAGGCCATCAAACTCCTTCAAGAGAGAACAGTGAGAGTTGATGTGGATGGGGTCATGCGGTATGCTACACCGCTCCTTCGAGTCCAAAACATGCCAACTTTGCATATGCCCAAAGAAGCTGTACTACCGCAGCTAAGGAACATTGAGAGGAAGCTGATAAAGTACCCTGAACAAGCCCTGGCTTACAGAACCGAAGTTGAAAGGCTTAAGAATGCTGGCTATGTAGAGAAACTGCGACCATGTGAAGTAGATGGTAAACAAGAATCATGGTACATCCCCCACCACATGGTCCAGCATAACGGCAAAAATCGTGTTGTTTACAACTGCTCATTTCAGTACCAGGGTCAAAATTTGAACGAGTTGCTCCTTCCAGGTCCCACTTTGAGTTCTACTCTGTTAGCCGTGTTACTTCGCTTCAGGGAACGCTCTATAGCCATAAGTAGCGACATCCGAGGGATGTTTCATCAGGTGAGGCTGCTCCCTGAAGACAAATCATTACTTCGGTTTCTGTGGAGAGACATGGCATTAGAGCAAGCACCAGATGTTTACCAGTGGCAGGTGCTTCCTTTCGGTACTACATGTAGCCCCTGTTGTGCCACGTTTGCCCTGCAGAAGCATGTGCTAGACCACAGTCAACCAGACGACCAGGTGAGGGAAGTTATCGAGAAGTCATTTTATGTTGACAATTGCCTGTACAGTCTCACCACCAAAGATGCGGCTAAAGAACTTGTCGATCAGCTCTGTTCCCTCCTAGCTGAAGGAGGTTTTGAATTACGGCAGTGGGCCAGCAATTGCCCATCTGTGATCGCTCACTTGCCACCTGAATCAAGATCTAACAGCTGTGAGCTCTGGCTTAGTCAGGGTCAGCAAGTAACCCCTGAATCCACACTTGGCCTTCACTGGCAGTGTCAGTCTGACACCTTGCACTACAAACATCGGGTTGTGAACTGCTCTAAAGTAACTATGCGCAGCATCTATCGGGTTCTAGCTAGCCAATATGATCCTCTTGGATACATTATCCCATATACCACTAGAGCGAAAATACTGGTGCAACGCTTATGGGATAAAAAGCGTGACTGGGACGACCCGCAGCTTCCAGAGGATCTGCTCAGGTTATGGAGATTGTGGGAGGAAGAGTTGAGTGATCTGGAGAAGATTTCGCTGCCGAGGTGTTATTCCAGTTCAAAAATGGACCTCCCTTCTAGCAGGCGTGATATACACGTGTTCTGTGATGCTTCAGAGAAGGCTTATGGGGCTGTAGCCTATTTGCGTACAGAGAACCAAGAAGGCCAAGTTGAAGTTGTATTCCTGGCTGCTAGGTCACGTGTTGCACCCCGAAAGCAGCAGTCCATCCCACGCCTAGAGTTATGTGCAGCTCTCAGTGGTGCTCAGCTCTCCAAGGTCCTTGTCACCGAACTCACTATTCCCATCTGTTCCTTAACACTCTGGTCGGATTCCATGACTGTGCTCACCTGGCTGTTGTCAAGCTCTTGCCGTTACAAAGTGTTTGTGGGGACACGGGTGGCGGAAATACAGGAACTCACAGCAAATGCAACATGGCAGCACATACGATCAGAAGACAATCCTGCGGATGACATAACACGAGGCAAACACCTCTGTGACCTTGTTGAAGGAAGCCAGTGGATTCAAGGGCCTTCTTTTCTTAAACTGCCACTAGCAAATTGGCCCAATCAACCCTCCTTGCCAACTGATGGGCAAAGTAACGAGTTAAGACAGTCTGCTTTCTGTGGATCAACTACAGTGCTATCCATGCCGAATCCACAGCAATATGACACTTTAACTGAGTTACTTGAGGCATGCAGTCAGCAGCTTCACGGGGCGGCAAAACTCTCATGCGCTGATACACGGAGGGAGGTAGAGTTATTAGTGCTTCGTCAGATTCAGATAGACTCTTTCGCTGTTGAGGTGGCCCAATTGCAGTTAGGGAAACCGGTATCAGGTACGAGTAGGCTTGCTTCTCTTTCTCCTGAGTTTGACCCTACCACTGGACTCATTCGTGTGGGTGGGCGCCTGAGACGTCGCAGTGAGACAGATCTGGATTTAATTCATCCTATCCTCCTTGCCCCTCAGCATCCTGTGACCAGACTCATTATCAAAGATTATGATGAAAGGCTGCACCATCCTGGACCAGAACGGGTGTTCGCAGAGATAAGGAGGACCTACTGGGTATTGCGAGGACGTGAAGCAGTTCGGCGCCACCAACGACACTGCGTAGAGTGTCGAAGATGGAAGGGTCAACCAGAAGTCCCCCGTATGGCTGACTTGCCACTTGCAAGACAACAGCTCTTCAAACCTGCTTTCTTCTCAACTGGCATGGACTGCTTTGGTCCTTACACAATCAAGATTGGACGTCGAAATGAGAAGAGATGGGGCATATTATTCAAGTGCTTGACAACCAGGGCAGTGTACATTGATTACCTAACCAGTATAGATTCAGACTCCTTCCTGATGGCCTTGAGAAGATTCATCTCGCGACGAGGAAAACCACATGAATTGTTAAGTGACCAAGGCACTAACTTCAAGGGTGGGGAAAGAGAGTTGAAAGAATCCTTTGCTGCCTTGCACAGTGAACTTCAACGTAACCTGGCTGCCCAACAAATCAAGTTTGTGTTCAATCCACCAGGAGCGCCTCACTTTGGTGGATGCTGGGAGAGGGAGATCCGTTCAATTAAAACGGCTCTACGAGTTACCATAGGGGCGCAGACTGTGACGGAAGAGGTCTTGAGAACAGTCTTAACTGAAATTGAAGGGATCTTGAATTCAAAACCTCTGGGTTACACCTCTTCAGATATATCAGATATCGACCCGATAACTCCCAACTGCTTTCTCATCGGACGCAGAGATGCTTCTTTGCCACAGGTGGTTTATCAGGAGTCGGATGTGCTGAGTCGTCGCCGTTGGCGACACAGCCAACTCTTGGCTGATCATTTTTGGAGACATTTCATCAGCTATTACTTGCCTAGTCTCCAAGCTCGCCAGAAATGGAGGTTAAATAAAGAGAATCTGCAAGTAGACGAAGTGGTGATGATTGTTGACCCTCAACTGCCTCGGGCGTTGTGGCCAGTGGGAAAAATCACAGAAGTGTTCCCAGGAGTAGACTCAAGGGTGAGGTCAGTCACGGTAGAGGTTAAGAAAAAACTGTACACTCGACCAGTATCCCGTCTTATCAAACTTCCAGTCCTGCTTGATTAGGAATAACCTACTATAGGTTAAACCCTTTTGGAAGATGTGCGAATTCAAGCTTTGAATTCGGGGGCGGCTGTTCAAAAGGCTCCTCTGTTAGTTGACCAATCGCACTCTTCAACGTCATCACTGGTCTCGTGGTAAGGAGAAAAAGCAGGTGCAACGAGCAGAGACAATGAACGCGATCGTTTTGAGATGACTCCACTTTATCGCACGTTTGTGGGCAGTATCTGAATATTACTGATGTAATATTGTGTGCGTGAATAGAAAGTAAGTGTATTTTGTTAGTTTTTTTCCTCAGAATTATGCTGATCGTTCTTGCCGCGATTCGGATGTATCTAGCGCCATCGCGTCATAGGAAATTGTGTTATCTGCATTATTTAAATACTGCTGCCATCCTGTTATTCTTTGCTCTATTAGCATAATAACTACTGCAAGTAATACCTGCTATTTACAGTAGAATATGACAATGTGTTAGATTATTAGTGATTTATGATTACATGCTATCATTGGTTTGAATGTGTTCAGTCACTATAAATGTGCCGATGGCGCCATCTTGTGGCCTTACATAGTATAACTGTCTATTGTTTTCCTAGTACTGGCATTAACCGCTCAAATATATGGCTATTCATATTTGTAAAGAGTATTGCCTATCACTTCTAAATGTTAAAGTAAAATTAATGTAATCTCTCATTTAAGTTTATATCTGTATTTTGTTCCAGAAACCACACCTGTTACTTTTGAAATTATCATCAGTAAATCATTCAAAGAGATTTGGAGTCTGCAGAGTGAATTCATTACCATTGATGTCATTACACAGTTCTGACCGACTGTCTGCAGGGGTTCGAAACAACCCGAATTAGCGCAAACTTAAATCTCAATTACACTCTGTGACGGGAGGCAGCTAGCAGACGGTCGGTTTAGCCAGTCTGTCTGCTTCCTGACCTGGGCCCCAGTTAGTCAAGTATAAACACTAAGACTATTTGCCATATTTCTAGAGAGAAGAGTGGCGCCACCCCAAGAGGGATGAAGACCATCTCTTTTAAACAGGTCAGGTCTGCCCCAAAAGCTCGTCCAATTGTCTATGAAACCTATGTTATTCTGTGGGCACCACTTAGACATCCAGCCATTGAGTGATGACAATCTGCTATGCATCTCATCACCACGGTAAGCAGGGAGGGGACCAGAGCATATTACAGTGTCTGACATCGTGCTTGCAAGTTCACACACCTCTTTAATGTTATTTTTAGTGATCTCCGACTGGCGAAGTCGAACATCATTAGCACCGGCATGAATAACAATCTTACTGTATTTACGTTTAGCATTAGCCAGCACTTTTAAATTTGCCAAGATGTCAGGCGCTCTGGCTCCCGGTAAACATTTGACTATGGTGGCTGGTGTCTCTATATTCACGTTCCGTACAATAGAATCACCAATAACTAGAGCACTTTCATCAGGTTTCTCAGTGGGTGCATCACTGAGTGGGGAGAACCTGTTTAATGTTTTGATCGGAACAGAAGCGCGGTGTTTTGACCCACGACTACGCTGCCTCACCGTCACCCAGTTGCCCTGCTGCTGGGGCTCTGTTTCCGGAACCGAACAATGTACAGGAATCCCTGAGCTAGACGCATCCAAAGCCGTATCTAGAGCCCTAACATTTTTACTATCCTCAATTAAAGTTTGGATGCGTGTCTCTAATTCTGAAATCTTCTCTGTCAGCCTAACTATTTCCCTGCATTTATCACATGTGAATCCCTCATCAGCGACAGAGATAGATAAACTGTACATGTGGCAAGAGGTGCAAGAAACAATGATAGGAGAAGCCATTACTCACCGTGCTTGATGAAAATTCTTACTGCGGTTGTTTGATGAACTTGTCAACTTGTTGGTGTAGATTCTTCTCTTTTAATGAATTCTCTGTTGCCAAGTTAGTTAAGTTTTCTTTGAACATGCTGCTTCTTATCTGGGGTTGAACTTGTATGGTGTAGATTCTTCTCTTTTAATGAATTCTCTGTTGCCAAGTTAGTTAAGTTTTCTTTGAACATGCTTCTTCTTATCTGGGGTGCATTTCCCAAAAGCATAGTTGCTAACCTGTTAGCAACTTGGTTGGCAATAGGAAATTGTATTGCAACAAACAAAGTTGCTAACTTAGTTAGCAACTATGGTGTAGGGAAACGCTCCCCTGAATCATTTTCAGAGAAACACTAGATGCAACTAATAAGAATTATCCATAATGGTTTAAAGAGGGGTTACAAATTAAGATAGCAAAATGAAAAAAGGGTTACAAATTGCAAGTAAAAAAAAAAAAAAAAGAAAAGAAAACAACAATAAAACTTTTGATTTTCTTTTTGGAATTACAGAGTTACGATTAGGAATCTATAAAACTACACAGCTTTCATAATTTTATACATATATGCAGTTATACACTCAAAATCAATGTAAGATGTGACACAGTGGCCAAAAAAGTCTCTGTGATTGTGGTGCTTTAAAGGCGATACATTCAAAGATAAAACTTAAGAGAGATATACAGAGCAAACTCGCATTGCATGTTAATGCTAATTGAAGCACAGCATTCTAATTTAAGTGACACTAAAAATATAAAATCTAAATACATATGTTGGGTGGACTACCTCCTAAATATATTTATTTATGATATATATATATATATATATATATATATATATCATTACCTAATTGTAATGGAATTGTGGGTTTGCGGCACCCATTATGCAAAAAAAAAATGCTGCTAAAACAAAACATCTAGTACATCTATGAATGCACGTTTATGGACAACTTCAAAATAGTGCTGTTCTATGAGTAAAATTCAGATTTTGCTTTATTTTGTACATTTTCTAAATCAAGTTTTACATTTCGTAGGTTATATGGAGGTTGTCCAGATCCCAAAAGGATCGGTTCATATTGAAATCAGGGAAGTGGCCGTGTCAAAGAACTACATCGGTGAGTGTTTCTATTTATCTTCTTAAAGCTTCGTTCATAAAGCCATATTGGGTACAAAAGTAGTGAAATGGTTTGTTTTAGGCTTTGTTGTTGGTGTTAATCTGGATGAGTCTGACAGTCTTCCTTGCTCTCATGTCTTATATTTGTTCATTGTCTTGATTTTGCCTGTTGTCTTTTCCCAACCGCAAGCTGAGTAAAACCATCATGGTTCTGTGCCATGTACTGTAACTAATTAAAACAATCAAACAAGCGGGTCTAATTAAGTTGTTTTGAGTGCAAACATAAATATAGCTAGTGTGAATGACAGCTTGTTGGGTTTTATCATCATGTTGATGTAGAGGTTTTTCTCGCCGTTTGAAAGGAAGATAAGTTGTTGATCTTCTAGCACAGCGGTGGCCAGAGTTTGCACCAAAGTGCTTGTGAGCAACATATTTAAGAAAATTTTAGACACTAATTAATCATATGGTCTAATGGTCACACGACCATGAGCCCTTCACTAAAATCTACGTGGTTGCCGGCTCCTCCTTTGGGTTTTTATAGATGTGGACATTGTACCCATTGCTCTAACTCAAATGATACTAAGCAATTTTTCCATCCTCAGTCAAGTAAAAAATACAAGATTAACTCTTTTATTAATTGTAATACCACCCACGTGATTTATATGTTGAAATGTCCATGTGGTCTAGTGTATGTAGGTCAGACTAAACGGCCCCTGAAATTACGCATTGCAGAACATAAAGCAGCAATTCGGAACCGTAATATGGACTATGCAATTGCGAGACATTATGTACAAGCTAATCACGGCTCTAATGCGTCCTTAAAATTTTGGGGGATTGAAAGAATTCTACCCTCCCAACGAGGCGGCGATATAGTCAAGTCCCTACTACAAAGAGAGGCGTTCTGGATTTTCACTCTCAACACAGTGGAACCTAATGGTCTGAATGAGGAACTGGGCCTCTCATGTTTTTTATAATTCACATTGGTGAATTAGGCCCTAATTATGATTAATTAATTGATGTACCACACCCATCTAGGCTTGTGGCCAATGATTTGAACTTCAATGCTATAAAATCTGTATGTTGCCATTCATTGTTTGACTCTGAAGAAGACGCCTGAGCGTCGAAACGTTAGTCGTTTTTTATTAATAAATTATTAAAAACGTTGTGTGCTCCGGTTCGGTTTCCTTGGTCCTAGCTAGACCTTGGGTTTACTCTCTTGAACATTGTGTCCTGTTCCGTGAGCACCAACCAGGCTGAAGCGCAAGTGACTCCCTTCTATTGGTAAGTTAGATCTACAAGCTGCACAGCGTCTGAAAGCGAGAGTAAAAATTGCCCATGACATCAGGAAGCCTGAGCTCCACTGTAAGATGATGCTCGTCATGTTGATGAATGACAGCGATGACATCACTCTCTGCTTGGCAGCAGCTCGCTCGTGTCGGGTTATTAACTGGAGCTCTCACTTGTCACAGCTTTGAAATCAGAGGGGGATGACTATTACATTAACGGAGCCTGGACCATTGACTGGCCACGCAAGTTTGACATTGGAGGAACAGTCTTTCACTACAAGAGGCCGACTGATGAACCTGAGTCAATGGAAGCTCTAGGGGCCACCACTGAAAAGTTGGTGGTTATGGTGAGTCAATCTTTATTTACAATGAAGAATACAGTAGTGTTAGTAGTGCTAGTATTTTAAAAGTATCTGTTGGATATGAAACCTGGTAGGTCATTTACATGCTCACACAGATGTGGGAGACCAATGTTTGCATCTAACTTGTGTATATTCCCCTTCCTCTATCTTCTACCTGTTTTTTTTCTCTCACTGCTTCACTTTCCTTTCAGTAAAAGTGACAAAAATAATTAGTGAACTTCAAAGTGGAATAAGCTTTTGCACAACAATTCAAGTCTTTCCTTTGACTTATTTTCAGACTATAGAATCTCATATAATCAAGTTGTCTTATAGTAAAGTCACAGTAGTGATACTGTAGAGCAGTTTGAAATGGCTTGGCTCATTCTAAATAAAGTCCACATCTGTGTACAAACCTCACATGAACTCTGGCTAGTGGTTTCAGAGTTAACAGTTATATATGTTTGCACTAAAAACCTCTGTCTGGCCAAATAAGAGTGCTCATGTGCACATGTTTTAGCACGCTTGTGTGTTCATTCTGAAAAGCCTCGTCTCGACAACCACAATGGCTTTTGCCTGGACAAAAGTGCTGGAAATACCAGGCCTGGTCGCAGCACCGCTGGAAAACATACAAGTGGCCAGTGCACCGCAGGCCATTCCATTGCGGCCCACACTGGTTAACATGGCTTTCCAATTTATAACACACACACAATTACAGCTCTCTGACTAAGTAATTCAGGAGTAAAGCTGATGTGATATGCTAAATATGTGTTTGTTGAGGCTGACTGAGGTTGGGCCCATCCAAAAAAACATCCTATTCTTAATAATTTGATTGCTATATTCAACAATATAGCAATCAAATTATTACAAAACTTACCAAGTATACACTGAACTCTTCTGTAGACCCATTATATTAGTAACAGAAAAGGAACCTGCCATCCAATTTTTACATTTCAGGTGCTACTACAGGAACAAAACCTGGGCATCCACTACAAGTTCAATGTACCGATCCAGCGTACAGGAAGTGGGGACAATGAAGTGGGCTTTTCCTGGCAACATCTGCTCTGGACTGAGTGCTCTGCAACATGTGCAGGAGGTAAACCAATCAATCATTCACATCCTTACCAAGAAAGTTTGTTGTACCTACTAATCATTAGCTATGTTTCCATCTTAAGTTGCGAATTTTACTTGTACTCAAAAGTAAAATATCACACAAAACATTTGTAAATAAAGCACTGTTTCCATCCCGTGTGTTTCTTGTGAACAAAATTTTCACTTCCTGGGAAACTGATGCAAAGTATTAATAATAAAAATGAAAGTTGCTGCATCTGGGAATACTTGTGGCTCTGTATTACTACGTAATAAATCACGATGTTTAATGCTTGGGAGAACAATCGTGTGAGACAGATATGGGAGGTGATTAAAATACCAAATAATTTTGTTAACAGACTTTGGCTCAGGCATTTAACATTTCATATGGTATTTGATTACTTATCCAGTTATCCAATCACATTACTTTTTTGATGTGCATTAAGGATTTTATAAGTTAAATATTTCCATTGTAGTTTATGTGGATGACTTGTTAAAAAATTGAGCCTGCAAGTGTTTTATTAACACTTTTAAAATTCATGCGCATCCTGGTGTTTCACAAAACCAGTTTGAATGATTCATTATGACTAATTATCACCAAACACTAACAAAAATTTTGGTTTAGACTATTTTGATACTTTCATGGTACTTTTTTATGTTCTTTTTTAATCTTAAAAAAGCTGTTTTGCTTTGCTATGTCTTTTGAAGTGTATTGGACTGGAAATTCATGCTTGTATTTTCAGCAGAGTCATCTTTTTCTATTAGTAATAAAATCCAACAGAATGATAAAATGTGTATTTTATCTGACATATGACTATATGGTCCATCAATTTGTTCTACTAATGTACAAGTTATGCAGTGAGCAGAAAGGCTTATTTCAACATCTGAATGTTGTAACCACATGTAAATGTGAGCCGACACCTCAAATATGACCAGACTTTTCAGGCTGCCCCCAAAATAAATGGCTTTCTTACAACAATAAATAGTTTTCCTCTCTGCTTTTTTAAAGTATGGCCATTAAAAACATTGAAAATACTTGTTATATTTCACCAAAATATGCAAACATCGCAGGCTAGTCCATGGAGGATTTTCTCTGAGCTCAGTGAACTCAACCTTATTTGCTGCTCAGTTCATTTGAACACATTTTAGTTTATATGAAAATACCCCAGAGGAACACTTATGTAATTTTTTAATTTTGTGTTATCAATTCAATTCAACTGCCATAAAAATTCTGCAATATTCTATAAAAAAGATTCGTGATTCACACCGCTACAGATTCTTGGATTTGATTCTTGCTTTTCTGCAAACTCCTATTAAATTTCAATGTTGCTGTCTTTTTATTTTGATCGTTATGTGCAACAACACTGATAACAGACTTACATCATGAACTGATGTCATGAGATATTACATTTACCCCCTAGTTTGGTTTCATTGAATCAAATCTCTTTTCTCGAAAGGGGTCATCATGCTCCCACCAGAGTATTTCATTATTTAGGTTACCCAATCAAGAATGCCGTATTGGCAGCTATTAGATCCACCTCACAAGGTGGCCTTGTGCATTAGACAAGCTTGGCATAAACCAGCTTAACTGGAGGATAATGTCTTTCCTTATGGGCCTCAAAGAGCACCTGCACCAGTGGCTCCTAGCGCTGAGTACATAGCGTGTGCTCTACTCTGCCATTACTGTGTTAATGCTCACTTTTCATAACCAAAAGCCAAAGAAAAGATTGGCTTCTCTGTAAAAGCCATTCACTAAGACACTCACTTCAACCGAGGCATTTACACAACTAGATACAATACTGAGGGGAAAATAATATTCTCTATTGACACAGAGTGCTCTGTCAGCAAGTGGACCCCTAGAGAAGGTACCAAGAAGTAGTTTTACCTCAGGGATCGACGTCAACCACACAGAGCTTTGCACACAAGCTGCTGAAGTATCGAAAACTATCAACCAGCTGAAAGCACGAGGCAGATGAATTAAGCAATGTTTCATTGTCTTTTTGCAGGCTCACAGAAGCAGGAGGTGGTTTGTAAAAGACTGGACGATGGTTCGGTGGTCCAAAACAGCTACTGCGACCCAGACAGCAAACCGCCAGGGAACCAGCGACCTTGCAACACAGAGCTTTGTCCTCCGGAGTGAGTATAGCAAATTTAAAGTGTATTAGAAAAAAAACACTCATGAATCTCAAACTGAAATTTGTTATTCATATCAGGAACAAGGCAACAATTACAGTATAGCCTGTTTATAATTATTGCCACTACTGACCAAAAAGGCAAAAATACTGATTAGAATTAGAAAACACTGATTTATTTTTATTTTTTTTGCAATGTTCTCCTTCCAAATTACTGTAATAAAAAAAAACAATAATCATTGTAATGAAGTATGAAGAATAATCTTTTTTATTATTATTATGCTTATATCAATTAAACTTAAAAAAGAAAAATACACTTATGAGTGGCAGAGTTCTGAACAAATGATATTTCACAATAAGCAGGTCTATCCAGTGTGTTTCCAAAGTAAAAGAAGCCAAATAATTATCAAAATGTCTTGTCACTTATGCTCACGGTCACGGCTGATTATGAGACTTAGATTTTAAAGAAAAAGATTTATTGCATCACATCACAGGAGACTATGTTACAGTATTCTACTGGGAAATAGGGTTTAACTGTCAAGAAATTAATGTCATAGTGCAGAAAGAATCTTAATTGTTATAAAAATGAACCAATGGCTTGGCAGCAGTGCTGCACGAACCTATGGCAGCAAAGCCTGCCAAAGCCCGCCAGTATGGGCGGGGGCCTCTGGCTATATATTGGCCGCTTCGCCACAGGCATTCAGGTTACTGACCTTACATAGAAAGTTCCCTAGCATGAAGTGCCAGGACATCTAGATTATAAAATCTAGCAAAAGTGGACGGCGACACAAATTTCCGTGATAGTCACACCGCTAGACCATGCCCAGGACGAAGAGACTGCTCTCGAAGAATGGGCTCTGCCTTATATTGGGCATTGCAGAATCGCATCCACAATCCACTTAGAAAGCCTTTGCTCTGAGACCGGCAACCCTTTGGTGCAGTTTCCAAAGCATACAAAGAGCTGTTCTGATCGCCTTATCGGTGAAGAGCGCTCCATGTAGACTTTCAGTGCCCTTACAGGACATAGTAGATTCAGCACTCAATCTTCCTCTGTATTTTGTAATGCAGAGAGAGTAACCACTTGTCCTCTGAAGTGTGTGGAGAGCATCTTTGGTATATAGCCATGCCTTGGTTTCAGGACGACCTTCGAGTCGTTAGGCCCGAATTCTAGGCAATTAGGGCTTATCGAGAGTGCTTGTAAATCGCTCATGCGCTTAACAGATGCTAGTGCCAATAGCAGAGCGGTCTTCAGCGACAGGGCCTTCAAGCAGATGGATCGTAGTGGTTTAAAGGGGGCCCCCTTTAAGGCTCTCAGCACTGTGGGCAGGTCCCATGAAGAGACATTGGGAGGGTGAGGTGAATTAAGCCTTTTGGCACCTCTCATAAATCGGAGGACAAGGTAATTTTTGCCCACCGACTGGCCTGCTATAGTGGCATGTGACAACGCTATAGTTGGTACGTAGACCTTGAGCGTGGAGGGGGATCGCCCCTTCTCCAAGAGCTTTTGTAAAAATGACAGTATCACTTATACATCACAGGAGGCCGGGTTTTCGCCATGGTCTGAGCGCCATGTGGAGAACACTGACCACTTGGAGGCGTAGAGGCATCTTGTAGACGGAGCTCTAGCTTGTGAAATAGTGTCTAGCACGCACTCCGGGAGTCCCGTGGGTTCCCATTGCGCGACCAAAGGTGCAGAGCCCACAGCTCTGAGTGTGGGTGCCAAATCGTCCTGCCCGCCTGAGAAAGGAGATCCCCTCTCAGAGGAACGGGCCATGGGGCCGAAGTCATCATCTGTGACAGGTCAGCTATCCAATGTTGATTTTCCCAGAGTGGGAAAAGAGTCTCTGATCTCTGACCCACCTGATTACTTGGGGAATCAGAGGAATCTGAGGAAAAGCATAAAGAAGACGGTTGAGCCAGTCCTGGAAAACAGCTGAAAGTGGGTTTCCCTTCATACAGTGCGCCCCAACCTCTGTTGGACGCGTCTGTAGAAATTACTTTCCTTCTGCAAACCATACCAAGCAGGGCACCCCGTTCCTTCCATTGCATGTTCCTCCAAGGGGTCAGGACTGAAATGCAGTCCTGACTCACCTTGATATTCAAGCGTCTGTGATGAGGAAGAAAACGCGGCTTCAGCCAATATTGGAGGTGGCTCATGTGTAGCAGCCTGAGCTCCAGCACCGGCGATGCTGCTGCCATAAGGCCCAGCAGCTTCTGGAACATTTTTAGGGGGCGAGAAGCACCTATTTTGAAAGAGGCCACAAGTCGCTGTAGGGCCGCGGTGCGGTCCTTTACTATCATTACCCTCAACGAGTCGAGCACTGTTCCCAGAAACAATATCCATTGGCTGGGAGACAGCGAACTCTTGGCAAAATTCACCCTGAGCCCCAGGCATTCCAGGTGGCTGAGGAGCAGGGTTCTGTAACTCAATCCCTCCCTTTCTGACTGAACTAGAACCACCCAGTCATCGAGGTAATTGAGAATTGAGAGTCCATTCGGCTTGAGAGGGGAGAGATCCACATCCATGCACTTTGTAAACGTGCGAGGAGCCAAAGACAGCCTCAAGGGGAGAACCCTGTACTGGTAAGCCACACCCTCAAAGGCAAATTTCAAGAACGGCCTGTGATGTGATAGCGTCTTTCAGATCCAGTGAAAAGAACCAATCCCCTGAGCATATTTGTGAGAGGATTTGTTTCAGTGTGATCATTCTGAAGTGCCGTCTCATGAGGACGCAGTTCAGACGTCTTAGATCGAGGATTGGGCACAGCCAACAACCCTTCTTGGGAACTAGGAAGTACTGGCTGTAAAACCCTGAGTTGCGACAAGCTGGGGGAATGACTTCTATAGCTCCTTTCACCAGCAGATTTTTCACTTCGGCACGCAGAACGTGCATGGGTAGTTGTGCGAACTGTAGGGAGCAGTCGTGATTTATGGGATGGGATGGCTCCTCCGGAGGAGACCATTCTAGACCCAGCTCATCCACTGCCCTGTGGAGAATGCAGATGAGTTTGGCGTCCATCCCGAGTTTCGTGCAGCTGGGCTCTGATGGTGTCAAGGGGAGTGGGATCTGGCGAGCCCGACAGCTCCTCAGCATCCGAATTGCTACAGACATGCTGTCATCTAGCAGTTCCTCTTCAGTCCCTCCGAACGAGACCAAATCACTTGTGGCAGCAGAGGGATATTGGTCATGACGAATGAAGGATGGGGGAATCCCCTTTGGGCGGAGAAAGTGAGGAACGTGGGGGCTGAGCCGACATGAGCTCACTCTCATCCTGTCGCTTTAATCCTCTGCCCCGCCGCATTTTCCTTGCTGGCTCGCGAAAGGAAGTAAACGGAAGGGTGCAAGGAGCGAGATCATTCTCTGAAAAGAAAGCAATCCACGAGCGCAGAGAGGCGAGAATCATATTCTCGCAATGAGTGCTCCCTCGTCAGCGTGGGGTTTCCCCAAGCACGTGACACACTCGCTGTGCCCGTCATCAGCGTGCTGAGGGGCTCTGCACGAGCTGCAATGACGAGCCAGCATTTGCAACAACGCCGTAGAAAAAGGCTCTTTTTGAGAAACTTGCTCTTTTTTTTCTTTTTCGGATGGCCACAGGGAAGCGAATGTTCTGCAGCAGGACTGGCAGATGCGTTCCAGTGCGAGGTGAATCAATGGCAAGCAGTTCAGCCGAGATCAGCAAAGAATCGTCGTCGCTAAAGGAGAAGAAATCTGAATGCCTGTTGTGAAGTGGCCAATATATAGCCAGAGGCCCCGCCCATTCTGGCGGGCTTTAGCAGGCTTCGCTGCCAAAGGTTCATGCAGCACTGCTGCCGAGCCATTGGTTCGTTTCTTTACACTCCACGAACCGATGGACGTGTAGTTTCACTGCGTGATTGAATAAGGCTTCAGTTCAGGAGAAAAAATTAGTTTTTCCCCATAGCGTCTTCGACGCAGTATGAGTAAAGTATTGAAAGTGAACAGGCTTTATTTATTTATTTCATACAAAATAATTTTTTTGTAGACATAATTTTCCTTGAATTCTGAAGTAAAATATGTCTAATTTCCTAAACATGTGGCTTATACTCAAGGTTTTGCTGTCTTTGCCAGGCTAAGGTGAAAAAATAGACATTTTATTCTGTTTTGATGAGCCTTATCAAAATAGTACATGGCTGCCCGGCAATAAAAAGCACAAAGGGCCACAACCCCTAATGTTTAATTTGTTTTCATAGCACCCCAGCCGTAAAGAGCCTCTTTGAAGACAACTTAAAAACTAAGCAACATGATTTATTTCTTCATACAGTATGTTGCCTATTTTCATTTGGATTTTGGTGCCAAAATCCTAAAGGCATCCAAAAAACGTATGAGTGATCACCTGCGTTTAATTGTATTGGCTTGCAGATTTTATGAACCCTCAAGGGACAATATCCATAAACGTGTGGAGTATGCGTGTGTGCGGCGGCCAGATGCACTTAGCACTCATTTTCAATGGGGCGAGCAGCTGAGCAAAGTTAACTTGTGTCTGCAAGTCTTAAATTGGAAGGAGGAATTAAATAGTTTTGGCCTCTGCACTTCTGCATCTTGCCAGTGGAGGGTTTAGTTAACCTGAACCCCAAGATGGGCATCGCTAATAACTTCATGTAAAATCTATTTCCATCTCCAACTGATGTCAGAGGAATGCAGTCTCTGGCCCAGAAAGGATCATAATGGTCACTCGAGAACACCCTGTTGTTTTGGGGGACTATTTTGGGGTAATTTCTATCTAATGATCTTGAAGATAATGACAGATTTTATTACGTTCATAATTTATGCCCGATTTAAATTTTATTTTACTTGTAGTGCTTCATAAGAACCATCGTCCATTCCTTTATCAGAGCATCGCCTAGGGAATGCAAACAAACTGCACAAAACTTAATTCAGCCGCAACAAATGATAAAAAGTCAGCGTAGAAAGCGTAGAACTAATTTTGCCAAAAATGAAGACAAATTTAATGCAAATTTGGAATTGTTGCCATTGTGTGGAGTTCACAACCCGTTGAACATTAACCATGTGTATTTACAGGGTTTGAAATCTAAACGAGAGTACAAATATGATTTTGGCAAGTAAATGAAATGGCGTTCAGACCATTTATACCAGAAGTTTCTTTTCTCTGTGATTCCAGACCCCCATGTGGAAAGACATTCTTTGTGTTAAGCCCCTCAAAATAATATATAAAAATCTTGATGGTTTTATTCCAGGTTGCATTTCACTGAGATTTATTATGCTGTGAGTAACACAATAGTTACTGCAAAGGAATATCTGTTTATTTATTAATTATTTGTAAAAAAAAAAAAAAAAAAAGGGTGTACATTTCAATAAATAATAAACAAAATCAAGAGCAATTTTTTAAAGGGACACAAAGATGTTTTGCTTTAAAGTCTTAAAATGGGGACTTTTTATATTAACTTGGAATGTTGGTGCACTTAAAAATTATCTTATGTCAGTTTTTATTTTCTCTGTCATTTTATTTGTCCAACAACACAAAGTGATAGTTGTTTAAATATGAGTTAGGTTCATAGGTTCACCACACGGTCATATTTTAATTATTAAATTATCTTGCGTCCTCCATATACTATTGTTTTTGTATTGTTTTACTACTCAACACAATTATTTTAAGTATATATCATTTTATACTACAGTTCTTACTGGCTCTTGAATATGATTGGATGAGAGCCTTTTCCAGCGCCATGATATTCTAGTGATAACAGCATTCCAACCATTTCACTGTTCGTATCACTCCGCTTTCAGTATTTCTCACAGCAAGTGTCATTTTGGATGCCCAAATCCACTATTATTTTATAAATAATACAGTTTTTGTGTCATGCAATGTAGTGTTTTAGGTGAGAATGTAGTTGTTTAAACTTCAGATATGCGGTTTAATAAAGATAACGTCTACTTGAAAATTTGCTTCAACTTTTTCAGAAATGTGAGCTGCAGGGTGTCAGCGGCCGTTCAGCGCTCATGAACTGGCCGAGAGCAGCTTCACCTCGGCAGGATATTCTTGCTGGTGGCTCTGATGTCTCTATAGTGGTTAAACGTGAGATAAAATTTGTTTAGGGTAATTCTAACAGGCAATCTTTAGCCTCTTCAGTTTAATCTATTATTTGTTCTGGAGCAAATAGTTTTGGCTGAGGGCAAAATCTCATCACGTTATATTTTATGTAACTTCAGTGCTGAGTGCTGCCTTTGTACTTTTTCATGAATTGCCTAGTAGCTTCTCTGATGCCAGCTGTTGTTTATTAAATATTATTCAATAAATGATTATTTATATAAATAATAGTAGTATTTAATAATAGTATTTAGTACTGAGAAATGGTGTGTGTGTGTTCGTGAAGGTGATTTTAGTTATATTATTCCTCCATTAGATGAGTCAGCAGTAAAGACTTTTATATTGAAAGAGTCTGAAACAGGGTTGTAAAAAAGGAAGTTATTTTTACTTTCAACAACACCTTGTAAGATGCAGTCAACAAATGCAGTGAGTAGCGCCGTCATCGGAAATCACCCTTAACAGATGAAAGGATAGTATGAGAAAAATATAACTTTCCTCAGTGGACATTCAAACTAATGTTTTATTGTAAATATGTAATCGAGCTGAGGAATGAATGCTGTGTCAGATGCAGGTTATCACACTCACTCAGTCCAATTCTCACATATAATACTCGATTCTACATAATACAGTACAGTGAACTTTTAATACGGTGATACAAAGCTTTCAATAAAGCAGCTCCACGTTCCTTCATTATTAAAGTTCTAAAGTGATGTTTTCAAACTAGTAATGGAGGTTTGAGCTGAGCTGTTAAACTGTCAAACTGATATTTGAATCCATGGTGGAAGGAAGTAGTTCCACACAAAAGAGGGTTTTTAAAGGCACTGTTGTTGTCTCTTTTTTCTATACACTCTTGTGCTGTCGAAAAAGCTACACCACACTTGTAGCAGTGCGATATGGCTATACAGGTGCTGGTCATATAATTAGAATATCATCAAAAGTGAAACTTGTATATTATATTCATTCATTACACACAGACTGATATATTTTAAATGTTTATTTCTTTTAATTTTGATCATTATAACTGACAACTAAGGAAAATCCCAAATTCAGTATCTCAGAAAATTAGAATATTGTGAAAATGTTCAATGTTGAAGACACCTGGTGCCACACTATTTTTAATCAGCTAATTAACTCAAAACACCTGCAAAGGCCTTTAAATGGTCTCTCAGTCTAGTTCTGTAGGCTACACAATCATGGGGAAGACTGCTGACTTGACAGTTGTCCAAAAGACGACCATTGACACCTTGCGCAAGGAGGGCAAGACACAAAGGTCATTGCAAAAGTGGCTGGCTGTTTACAGAGCTCTGTGTCCAAGCACATTAATAGAGAGGCAAAGGGAAGGAAAAGATGTGGTAGAAAAAAAGTGTACAAGCAATAGGGATAACTGCACCCTGGAGAGGATTGTGAAACAAAACCCATTAAAAAATGTGGGGGAGATTTACAAAGAGTGGACTGCTGCTGGAGTCAGTGCTTCAAGAATCACTACGCACAGATGTAAAATTTGCATTTCCTTTGGAAAACAGGGTCCCAGAGTCTGGAAGAAGAGAGGAGAGGCACACAATCCACATTGATTAAGGTCCAGTATAAAGTTTCTACAATCAATGATGGTTTGCGGTGCCATGTCATCTGCTGGTGTTTGTCCACTGTGTTTTCTGACGTCCAAGGTCAACACAGCCGTATACCAGGAAGTTTTAGAGCACTTCATGCTTCCTGCTGCTGTGCTGACCAACTTCGTGGAGATGCAGATTTCATTTTCCAACAGGACTTGGCACCTGCACACAGTGCCAAAGCTACCAGTACCTGGTTTAAGGACCATGGTATCCCTGTTCTTAATTGGCCAGCAAACTCGCCTGACCTTAACCCCATAGAAAATCTGTGGGGTACTGTGAAGAGGAAGATGTGATATGTCAGACCCAACAATGCAGAAGAGCTAAAGGCCACTATCAGAGCAACCTGGGCTCTCATAACACCTGAGCAGTGCCACAGACTGATCGACTCCATGCCACGCCACATTGCTGCAGTAATTCAGGCAAAAGGAGCCCCAACTAAGTATTGTACTGTACATGCTCATACTTTTCATGTTCAAACTTTTCAGTTGGCCAAAAATCCTTTCTTTGTATAGGTCTTAAGTAGTTCAAATATTCAGATCCTGAATTGGTATCTGATTTTCCTTCGTTGTCAGTTATAATCATCAAAATGAAAAGAAATAAACATTTGAAATATATCAGTCTGTGTGTAATCAATTAATATAATAAACAAGTTTCACTTTTTGAATGGAATTAGCGAAATAAATCAACTTTTTGATGATATTCTAATAATATGACCAGCACCTGCATATCAGCATGCTGTGATTACCTACTGCCATTTCACAGCCGTTCTGATATGCAGTCATATCGCACTGCTACAATTTTGATAAAAACACAGCATGGTTTTTAATGGTATTTTTAGGAGGGTCAACCCTCAAATGTGGTAGGTCCTGAAAATATATTTTGATTAAATAAAGCAAATACAGTTCTGTGGTTGTTAATAAATATTTATGGATGGAGAATTTCCTTTTTTGTGAAAACATTTTTGGGTCAGAAAGATCCTCTTGGATTCATTTATTTGATTTAAAAAAAAAACAGTAAATATGTACTGTAATATTGTGAAATCTAATTACAATTTAAAATAACTGGTTTCTATTTAAATATATTTTAAAATGTAATTTTATTCCTGTAAAGCAAATCTGAATCACACAATCCTTTTGAAATTATTCTAATATGCCGATTTGCTGCTCAAGAAATTTTTTTTATAATCACTTGAAAACCATTGTGCTGCTTCATATTTTTTGTGGAAACCATGATAATTTTTTCAAGATTTGATGAAAAGAAAGATCAAAAGAACAACATTTATTTGACATTTCTTAAAAAAAAGCCTAAAACCTCACTTACCCTAAACTTTTTATATGCTATACATGTTAAAATATATTTTGATGAAATATACATAGAACATAGAACTTATGGTTGTTGTTGGAATATTTAGGGACAGACAATTTCCATTTTCCGTTTACTTGTGTTTCAGGTGGTTAATCGGTGACTGGTCAGAATGTGGGAAAACCTGTGATGGAGGCATCCGAACACGCACTGTTTTATGTATCCGTAAAATCGGACCTGCTGAGGAGGAGTCTCTGGAGGACAGCCACTGTCTGACCCATCGGCCAATAGAACAAGAGTCCTGCAACAATCAGTCCTGTCCAGCCCAGTGGGTGACACTGGACTGGTCTGAGGTGACTTGATGTGTTCTTCATGTATCTCTATCCTCTAGAATGCCTGCCAGACTTTTAGTTTTATTAATATTGTGTTTTTGTTTATAGTGCACCCCAAAGTGTGGCCCTGGCTTCAAGCACCGCATTGTTCTGTGTAAAAGTAGTGACCTGACCAAAACCTTCCTACCAGCCCTCTGTTCTGACCAAAACAAACCTCCAGTCCGTATTCGCTGCAGCCTAGGACGGTGTCCGCCGCCACGCTGGATCCCTGGAGAATGGGAGCAGGTAATACAAGTTCACATCTCATTCCACAGTTATTCATTTGAAGGAGGAAAGTTTAACTGAACCAGAACCACGATTTGCTTTCTGCTACTCTCTGATTGGCGGTATTTTCTGTACAAACTCTGTACAAAACTACTGGCTTCAACAAAAGTATATACCACCAAAAACATGTACAATCAATTAAGATCACAGTAGGTTTGTCCTTAAAGGTTTATAAATTACTGAAAAAAAGTCTGTTTCCCTATGGAGAAAATGAATGGCATTTTTACTTGCAGAACTCGACTGTTGCACTCTGTAGACTCAAGTAACATCCTACTTTTTTCTCTCATTGAATACTGCTTCATTTAAAATTGGTTGTGAAAACAGTTCAAGCTGACTATAAACTTCAAGCAAATTCAGCCTTGAATATTTCAGGTGTTGTTATGATTTAGAACAAATAAAGTTGTTTGTCTTTACAAATGTATTCCACAGCATTCCTGGTCCGAAAATGCAAAGGCTGTGTAAAGACTATTTTAATACAGCATGAAAAAGACCATGTGTTTAGTTGACGTCAATAGAATTTACACTCGCGTGATAAACTAGGGTCTCTGGAAAGCCAGTGACGTGTTTACATGAGTGACAGTAAATATAACAGCCCAAGAGTGTGTAAGTGATGCTAATATCATCCAGATTGTTTGAGGTTCATCTCTTCAGTAGAGGTTTACTGACAATGCCAAGAATATGTTTTAAAAAAGAAAAAACATATCACTCTCAGAACAATCCAGCAGTTGCATGTTTTAAAAAATTTGATACAATCAGAATAACTGCGGTGGCTTATAGTAAAAAAAAAATTTAAATAACACAAAAATATGGACAGGTAATATTCGATAAGGAAAAAAATTAAGGGCAGACTATGATCTTATCCATCAGGAATTTATTTCTTTAAATGGAAAGTTGAAAAATAGAGTTCTGCAGTGTATTTTAGTAGACCAACCCAGATGTTTGCCTTTCTGTTTGGCTCCCTCGACAAAAACCCAATAGGATTTTTCCATTGGCTTTTGGATTTACTAGAGAAAATAAAATCTATGACCAACAAAAGTTTATGATTCTTGTGTTTATCACAGACCTTAATTTAGGCATTTAACCCAAAATGCATTAAATAAAAACCATTGAAATGAAACACTTTTCACGGTTTTCGCCAGTAAGACAAGGAAAAAAAAAAAAATTGTATAAATAAAATTATACACCACTTATAAGCAACGATTAAGGTTACAAAATCAACAATGTTTTGATATGAAAAATATATAAAACTAACAAAAGTCCAGATTTATCCATCTACCTGAATGAAGCTATAACTACTGTAGTAGTTTCACTATCCCGTGATTCCTGCATTGATCTGGGACTCTCATAATGGAGTGGCTGTTGAAGAAAGCCATGGGCCAAAAGGTCGCTGGTTCAAATCTCACTTAAGGCCTTCAGTGACATATCCCATCTGTCAGGGGCTCGCACTCTAATAAAGTCTGTTTAATTTGAAGGGGATGAAATGGGAAGGCTGCTGGAAACTCATCTGAGATGTCCACACTCCAAGTCCCATGAGGGGTGCTTCACTGTGGGTCTTACACGTGTTTATGACTAAATCCACATCAGATCCTTGTCTTGGTATGCAATATCATCAAAAAGTTTTTTTTTTACTAATTCCATTCACAAAGTAACACTTGTATTTTATATTCATTCATTACATACTGACTGATATATTTCAAATGTTTATTTCTTTTAATTTTGATGATTATAACTGACAACTAAGGAAAATCCCAAATTCAGTATCTCAGAAAATTAGAATATAACTTAAGACCAATACAATCTTGGCCAACTTAAAAGTATGAAAATGAAAAGTATGAGCATATACAGCACTCATTACTTAGTTGGGGCTCCTTTTGCCTGAATTACTGCAGCAATGCGGCGAGTCGATCAGTCTGTGGCACTGCTCAGGTGTTATGAGAGCCCAGGCTGCTCTGATAGTGTCCTTCAGCTCTTCTGCATTGTTGGGTCTGACATATCACATCTTCCTCTTCACAATACCCAACAGATTTTCTATGGGGTTAAGGTCAGGCGAGTTTGCTGGCCAATTAAGAACAGGGATACCATGGTCCTTAAACCAGGTACTGGAAGCTTTGGCACTGTGTGCAGGTGCCAAGTCCTGTTGGAAAAAGAAATCTGCATCTCCATAAAGTTGGTCAGCAGCAGGAAGCATGAAGTGCTCTAAAACTTCCTGGTATACGGCTGTGTTGACCTTGGACGTCAGAAAACACAGTGGACCAACACCAGCAGATGACATGGCACCCCAAACCATCACTGACTGTGGAAACTTTACACTGGACCTCAAGCAACGTGGATTGTGTGCCTCTCCTCTCTTCCTCCAGACTCTGGTACCCTGATATCCAAAGGAAATGCAAAATTTACTTTCATCAGAGAACATAACTTTGAACCACTCAGCAGCAGTCCAGTCCTTTTTGGAGCGAGACACTTCTGATGCTGTCTGTTGTTCAAGAGTGGCTTGACACAAGGAATGCGACCGCTGAAACCCATGTCTTGCATACGTCTGTGCGTAGTGATTCTTGAAGCACTGACTCCAGCAGCAGTCCACTCTTTGTGAATCTCCCCCACATTTTTGAATGGGTTTTGTTTCACAATCCTCTCCAGGGTGCAGTTATCCCTATTGCTTGTACACTTTTTTTCTACCACATTTTTTCCTTCCCTTCGCCTCTCTATTAATGTGCTTGGACCACAAGCTCTGTGAACAGCCAGCCTCTTTTGCAATGACCTTTTGTGTCTTGCCCTCCTTGTGCAAATTGTCAATGGTCGTCTTTTAGACAACTGTAAAGTCAGCAGTCTTCCCCATGATTATGTAGCCTATAGTTCTAGACTGAGAGATCATTTAAAGGCCTTTGCAGGTGTTTTGAGTTAATTAGCTGATTAGAGTGTGGCACCAGTTGTCTTCAACATTGAACATTTTCACAATATTCACATTTTCTGAGATACTGAATTTGGGATTTTCCTTAGTTGTCAGTTATAAACATCAAAATTAAAAGAAATAAACATTCGAAATATATCAGTCTGTGTGTAATGAATGAATATGATGTACAAGTTTCACTTTTTGAATGGTATTAGTGAAATAAATCAACTTTTTGATTATATTCTAATTATATGACCAGAGTGCCTAATGAGCGAAATTTGTGTATTGTATTGGGTTGCTAGGCAACTCATTTTTCCAATGAATCACTGAGCTACATCATGGAAGGAGACTACTGGAATACATCTCAGTTTCATTTCAGACAGTAACAATTTACTCCCTCCAGCAACGTCGAGACCTCTAATGTAGAACAGCTGACAGTAGTCAGAGATTCAATTAAACTATTACAATGACATTCCACAAGTAGCTCTCACTCCTTAGTTTTGAAGCATTGAGTTTGGCCGAGAATTCACAAGCGTGCCTCAAATCAATCACCTTCAGTCATATTTCTAATAACTGTCAATCACAACTAATTATAATAAAAGCAACTATAGTAAATGTAACATTTTAGTACATTATATTAAAACATAACATGTTAGTGAAGTTTTCTAAAAGCTCTCAGTACCTTTAGTTTGAAGGTGTATCATATCAGTATTGCTTTGTCTTGTCATGTAACATCCTCAAGATATAATTTTTTTTACTACATACTTCACTGCAAGTTGCGGTGACTAGTGAATGCCACTAAATACAGAAGCAATTATGTATAGAATGCATTTATAGAAATTAACATGTTTTTATGATTATAAAAAAATAAGCAGTTGCTAAATTTCCCTGTGGTTCTGGCATTCAGGAGAATGAGAGTTTTTTTCGCCAATACTTGGTAGAAAGTAAAAGAGATATCCGTGAGCACAAGTTAATATTACACTTTGTTTCAGAATTGCATTTGATTTCAGATTTGCTTGCCCCTAAATACTTTGTAAAAATTAAAAACAAACCAACCATTGTTGGTCATATTACATATGGTTCAGATGAACCTCTTCCTGTTAAGACAATGGTTCTTGGCCAGTGTTGGGGAAAGTTACTTTTAAAGTAGTGCATTACAATATTGCGTTACTCACGGAAAAAAAGTAACTAATTATGTTACTTAGTAACTTATGGAAACCGTTATGTTACATTACTTTTTCCTCATCTGTCCTTGACTTGCTTGTTTGCTTTTGTTATATTAAAAAAAAATCTATTTTTGGCAAATCATGGATAATGAATAATCCACAGGCTGAAGAAAATGTAGATTCACATCTGTACTGTAGAGGGCACAGTTCAAACAAACCTTGCAGCTGTGCTGCCATGCATGAAGAATAGGACACAGTAGAAAGTTCAACATGCTTCAACAAAAAAACAAAAAAAACAAAAGTGAAACAAAAATTATCTAAAGTCATTTTTCTTTAGTATGGTTGGATGAGCTCAAAAGGTTAGCAGCAAAGACATTGGTTAAAAAACTGGGATTAAATTGTCAGGGTAGTAATGGAAGATTAATCCGTTGCAGGGATAACAAAGATTTGGGTTTCAAACACAAAACAGGAACTAAGTCACAGGCCGAGAGGATAACCAGAAGAGATTCCAGGCGAGTCCAAGAAGTTGAATGTCAGCTCAGCAGGAGGTGTCTAGGGGAGGGGTTCCTGAGCAAATAGCAGAGAGTAACAGTCCAAGAGCAACAAGACAGTCCAGCTCTCCAATGAACACCAGGGGACCGAGAACAGCAAGGGATGGGAGGGAGCAGGAAGTAGAGAGTCCAACAGCCTGACCCGAAGGGGTAGCTGGGGAGCAAAAGGGGTAGGGGAAAAACTACTAAACTAAAAGGCAAGAGCTCAAAAACAAGGAACTAGATAGAACTGAACTAAATCAAAAGAAAACCCCTAATATCAAAAAGGTATCGAATAAATGCAAAAGGAAACCAAACAAGACTAGGCTAGGCTAGACAGTAGTAGGAACAAGCTCAAACAACAGAGTCAAGAGCCAGGTTAACTCAGTAGAGCAGAGATTCAATCTGGCACAGGACCGAAAACAAGAGATCTAAAACGGGTGTAACCCTAATGAGATAATAAGGTAACCAGAGGGGCGGGGTAACAATAGACAATAGAGCACATGGCAAACAAACCAACTGACAGGCATTAATATGTGCTTTTTACTTTAATATGCTTTATATAAAACTGATTTATTAACAGCTTTTCAGTCATAATATCTCTGCATCCCTAGTTCTGACGTAGGTATTAGAGACTGTACTAAAGGCTCTCTGTGTGTTTTTACAGTGCTCTGCTCAGTGTGGACTAGGACAGCAGATGCGGACGGTTCAGTGTCTGTCGTATACAGGACAGCCCTCCACCGAATGTCCAGAGTCACTACGGCCCAACATCATGCAGCAGTGTGAAAGCAAGTGTGACGCTACACCCATCTCTGGTGGCGACGGTTAGTCAGTCACCCTTCCTCTAATCCTGTGAAAGAGTGGCGATGGCTTATGAGCGTTTCGTATGAGCAGCACCTGGCTTTGATCACAGTTTTGACATTTACAAAGTTTGTGGTCTCTGCGTTCAATTTTGAATTAACAAAGGAGTATATTGTTCTGTTCTTGACCGTTATTAAATACTTCAGTTTGGAAATGAGACGGTACAATCCTGGATTCAATAAAAGTTCCATGACCCTTGAGAGATGGATCCCTATTCAGATTCCTTCACAGGGGAAGTAGCGTTAGATTATCCCTCCTAATGGACCCTAATAGGATTAGTTGTGTCCTAATCAGCAGCAGTGACAAAATGTCTACTTTCATTGTCTTCAGCCATGGCAGTTTAAAGACTCTAATAAGAAAGCCATTGATTGAGGTTGGGCCAGTTAGCACCATCAGCACACTGTCACGCTAATGCAGATGGCCGTCTGCCCGCGCTGTGAATCAGGTCACTCTCTTTTTATGCTTAGATGCTATAATTACCATAAGAGGCTTGTGTCCAGGCCCTGAATCATGGCCTCTTTTGAAGGAGAACTTAGAGTTTTGGCTTTGACACAAAGGTAGTCTATTAGATTTCCAGTGCTGCAGGGTCATGCAAGATTCTGTCCCCGTCCTACTGAATCCGCCTTGGACCCAAAAATTACTTTTAATTGGTACTCTATTCAGGGGACCCAGAAAATCCCAGAAATCCCACAGAATTGCGGTTTTGAGTTTTTCATGTAAATGTAAATAAGACATTTAAAATCTTTTGACTGTTTGACAGATACAGGCACATATTAGTGATCATTTTTCTAACACCATAGTGTCACATTTGCCATTTTAGAACAGTTAGTGGCATGACCATCAAGCTGCTAGGTCCGATTCAGGTTTTGCATCTACCTTCACGATGCTACTTCCTAGCTGACTGTCCTTCATATTCACATAAGTGATGTTCTCAAGCCTAATATTTATTTAATGTTACAGGCTCAACCACACGATCACAGAAGCACTACAGTAAAAGTTTACTGTTCATGCACACACAATTATGTCAGCAAAATGATTCAATGTGTGCATCCATGTCCGTTTACAATAAAGATGTGCTTTATGTACTTTCAAAATGTGTACTTGGGAACATTCAGGGTAAACAAAGTACACGTGACAAGGTTATGAGTTTCATTTTAAGTATCATATAATCAAAACTCAAAATATACTTTTATCTGTAATGGGGTTTTTTTTTCAGGTTTTTTTCTTCTCCCCGGTTAGCCTACTAGCTTTGAATAATGTGGGCAATTATATCCTAAATGATTAGATTACCATACTGCTTTTAGTCTTTCAGCTTAGGATTCAGTTTGATTAGCCTGCTTCCTTCTCCTTCTAAAATAAAATTTTATGGTTAGTGTAGCAAAACCACTTTTAATTTGTGGTTACCATTGTTTAACCATATTAACCATTTGTTTTGTTTTTTTGTAGTAAAACTACGGTTAATTTTAGTAAGGGTTAGCTTTTATCATTCTAATTATACGTTTGCTTAGGGTGTATGCAATTTACCACACTATCACTGCTTATTTGTAGCTACCTCTGCTACAAAAGCATAACTGGAAAGGCTAATTGGATTAATAAGATGCTGCCATACATTTTTTGGAGTAACCTATAGGGGTCCTATAGAATTTCTTATGTTGCATCTGATTAGGACAACATGTAACAAGGTTGGAATTGACAGGAAGAAAACATTAGCACAGGCCAGGTTGTAAAACATCTATCGATGACAGGACAGTGAGATTTATATGGGCTGCTAATTTTCATCCATGCAATTTAGATGACAAATAATTTTCATTGGTGCTCGCTTTCACTAGCATATGAAAATTTGAGCCTTTCGCCACTGCACTGATTGCCACCTAGATTCACACAGACATCTGAAATATGACTCGCATTCTAAGAACCCAGAAGGTTGTCTTCAGAGGCATAGGCGTCGATTTCGGGGGGGACGGGGGGGACGTGTCCCCCCCAGATTTCGTCATGAGTCATTTTGTACCCACCACTTTTTTTTTTTTTTTAAACCTCGAGTTCTGCTGCTGCGCTGGCTACACGCTTTTCTGTTCATTAAAACTGCAACAACTGTAACATTGGGATACGTTCTAGGTTGGGGGAGGGGGAGTCATCGTGTCACTGTTATTATTTTCTCTATATGCCGGTTTCAACGGCAACAACATAAACAAACGTTACAGCGCATGCGCGCTTTTGCGGACCTAACTTAACTTCCGGTAGACTTCCAAATAGAATCAATAACATCAGCCAAGTCCCTCTAGAGTAGATATTTTTTGATAACAAACAAAATATGTTTGCGGCATGGATCAGGCGGACTTAATGAGAATGCAAATCCATTCTTTGCCAATAGGAGATGTTTTAAAGCATAGACATAAAGCGCGAGAAATGGAGGTTTCCCCAGTAACAGCTGTAAACAAAGTACGGTCACACACGCTGCTTTATCAGGCATATAACATGCAAGTCTTCCTTCAGAAATACAGCGATATAAAAAACACCTGTGCCTCGTTTTGATATTTAAACATGTAAATGTAAGGGATTATTATTATTAAACGTGCAGTACATAACGTTACTCATGTTTATTCAGCGAAGCCTTTTTGAAAATCGATCAGTTTTAAAATTGTGGTGAGTTTCCAAAAATAAATAAATGTATGGGAAACACATCCCGCAGCACAACCACCTGAGCCCTCAGTCTACTCATCGCCTTGACTTTAACCGCGTTTGTAGAAGGCACTGCAGCCAGACCGATATACACAACACAGACCGGAAGTTACCTTAGGTCCAGGCGCGTGCGCCCGATGAAACCGTCTATATGACTATCACGCTTCTTTTTTTTAAAGAATGTTTTTCAAATGAGTTGACAGTTTGGAATGGACAGTGAACGAGCGGGAACGAGGCTACCTAGTCTTTGCTGGGATTGGCCAGAATTTCTGGCGAATGTATCATAGACGAGCAAGTCATTTAGCCTTCATACAATATCACAAGGTTGCATCCTAGTGCCATGGACTATAACATATCAAAGTGATAACTTGTAGAACAAATGGATGTTGTTGTACACACAGCAAGGGTCTGCAGACCATTGACACAAAGGTAAGACGCGATAACTTATGTTTATTAAGATTTGCTGGTATTATGGCTAGGTCTTGTGCATTTGCACACAAGGGATCGGCTGTTTTAATTCTTCTCTTGCAATTAATGTTACGTTAGACTTCCTTAGCCACCAACTTAATTAGCTAGTTACGGTTTGCGTTCATACAGCAAGTGTTGGGGGAGATGATTGTTGAGTAGTCAGTATCTTGTTTAATTATTGCTTGAATCTATTGCTGAATTCTGAAATAGTTGTGATGATGATGATGATGATGATGAGGAATGGATCAAGTTTTAGTCAAAATGCCTGATGTAGATTGGATGGATGCATGTTGTTGTGAATTGAGAGCAGTCAGATCATGGTGTGATAGTCAATAGTGTTCATGTGCTACACGTATTTTTGCTTTTTCAATCTTGATAAAATTTGTAGTGCTTAAGTTGTGTTGTGTGTAGATATGGTAAATTGTACTGGGAATTAAATCAAATTATTACATGGCTTGGTTGAATTCCACTGTAGAATGAAGTCTGTTATTTCTTGATAATAACACCGTTGCCTTGAAAAACAGAGCGTTGGTATGGACGCGGCAGGATTCTAATCGTAGAGACGGAACTATTTTCTTTAGCGGAAGCAATACAATCGTGTTTAAATCAATAAACTCTTTTTTAAATCAATATTTTGTGTCAAATTATTGATTTATTTGGTGGGTAGCCATGTAATAAGCGGGATAATGTAGAGCGAGGCCCGATTTTGGGTTAGATTTTTTTCCCCGTTTTCAGTGGTTATAACAAAGCAACATGAAAGAGAAATTTGGTAATCATTGTTTAGGTACATTAAACCACGTCATGGCCATGTCATATTGTCAACATGGTACTTATATGATGATATGAAGCAGATTAGTGGGTCATATATCTTATGTCTAATGCTTTGTACGGCTTTCTTCTTCATAAAACGAGTCGGACATCATCACATTTTTGTATACATTTTTATTTATTTACATTAATAAGATACAGGACGTCTTTCAAAACATGACCTGCGCGAAAGAGAAAAAAAAAATGCATCATTGTACCCAGCACTTCTGAAAATGCACTTCTGAATGCGTCTCTGTCCCCACCACATTTCAAACCAAACTGACGCCCATGTTCAGAGGACATGCAAATATGCTTTTCATTATAAATACTGAGGGATATGAAGTGAAATAAAAAATGAAATTAGTAAAACGTTCTTCCATTCAGTTGATATGGAAACATGTTTGACATGTTTGACTGTAGTTTCATTACTTTAAATGATAAAAAGCAAAGTAGCTGGTCTTTATTGCTTTGAAGAGCTCATCAGAGATTTGAGATGGAGAGAGTTGGGCCCAGTAGTAGGTCCAGCAGCCTCTGGGATCTGTTTCAAAGTCTTGAGTCATTGATCCACACAGACTTGCCTGTCATATAAGGAGACCGTTCACCCAAAATTAAGTCTGTCATTTTTTACTTGCCTTCATGTCATACTGAACTGATTTGACTTTTTCTTTTTTCCATGGAACAGGAAAAATTTTGAAAATATGTGAAGTGAATCACACAAAGCTATCTTTTTATAATACCTTTATTCTGATCTTGGAGCTTGACAGCCCCAACTCAATCAATCTTGGGTGTTAAACTACAGCAAAAAGTCAAACAGGTATGGAATGACGTGAGGGTGGGTAAACGATGACAGACTTTTCATTTTAGGGTGAACTATCTCTTTAAGAAGACTTCAAGTTTCCTCTTTGTGGTTCCCCAGCATCAACCACTTACTCACTCCTCCACGTATCCTTTCTCATTCCATCTTTTTTTCCTCTTTCCCTAGAGTGCAAAGACGTAAATAAGGTGGCATATTGCCCGTTGGTGCTGAAGTTCAAGTTCTGCAGCCGTGCTTACTTCAGGCAGATGTGCTGCAAGACATGCCAAGGACACTGAGCCCGCGGAGAGAACCAGAGACAACAAGGAAAGAGAGAGAAAACTGGCAGAGAGACAGAGAGAAATGTCAATGCTGGACACAGAGAAGGAAGCCTCTCTCTCTCACTAATCAACACACACACAACTGCTTTTAGCCCTGTGGAACCCAAACCACTGCTCAGCACTGTGCTGACACCTGTCTTATTTTCACTTCTGTGAAGTGGGAATGTATAAAATGATCATCATGTTATTTTTATAATAATGATAAAAATTGCTCTTGGATATTATTATTATTATCAATGTCTTTTTGTTGTTATAATCCAAAGTGCTGGACACAACAGAAGTAGCACGGCAGAGGTTTACTGTATTTCAAGGTGCCCATCTAAGAGAGTTTGGGACATTGGTATATCCCTGGGTCTTGCATACACACTCCTATCATGGTTCTGTTAGTAACGCTGCATTCAGGGGCATTCAAACCATTAACGTTTGCTCACATTGGCAGCATCGGATCGATTGGAGGTCATTCGTTTTCAATAAGAGTTGGCGGTTTGAGGCAACATGAGCATCAGATACTGTTGGTGGCATGCCAAAATACCGCTACCAACAACAAGCGTGCAGACACCACCATTCACGTGATCCAGCATCTGATACATTTGTATACAGCAGGCCAAAAGGAACATTTCCAAGCAACGGATAGTACTGAGACTTGGTGACTGCAATGTGAATGCCCCTTTAGGGTTAAAAATAAATAAATGAAATCCAAATTTTCCACCCAAATGAAACTTTTCGCTCCTAAAAACAAAGTATAAATCAGGAGTAGAGCTGTCAAAATGGATAAAAAACTAAATTTAAAATGTTGAGCTTAAATATTATTAAAATTTGAATTAGATTTTAATTTAAAATGCATAATTTCAGTTAAGTTAAAGAAAAGCTATTGCTTTTCTCCTGACGCCACAAGTCGCAGGGCGTATCGAGCAGAAGATGAACTATGACTGAACATGATGATAGATGATAGAACATGACTATCCCTGAAAAAAATCATAAATAAATGTTTAAAATAATGTTTATAAACCAACTGTAATTAATTAAGTTGCTTAAACAATTATAAACAAAACAGCATCATGTATGTATTCATACAAAGGACTGAAAGCCAATTACACTTTTCATTTAAAACAAGCTGAAGTGGGATGGGGGGAAAAAAACACCTCCATTAAATCTTGAGATATGTTTTTTTTGTTGAACTTGGATTCATTTTACATGGCTTTCTAAACATGCAGATCTCTTGTGTGAGATGCGAGTGCAAGGGTGATAGATGTCCCTCTAGAAAATGCGCGGAATATACGTTCTGAGTGAATGGCTTGATTTGAGTTTTGATGTAAACAAGATCTTCTCCGCATTCATGTTCTCTTTTCCCGCAATATTTGTAATCAACAACACAGCAGCGCTGCATCTAGTGGCTCCAACTGGATAGGCTAACAAAAACATTAAAATGCAATGACACTTACATCGTCATCGCATCTTGTGCGCCACTGATCAGGCTGCCTCCCTAATGCACACCTAAAATTCAAATGCAGCATTTTTGCATTTGAATGTGGATTTTTATCTTAAATTCAACGAATAATCGAAATCCATTTTTTTTTTTTTTTTTGACAGCCCTAATCAGGGGTAACCTGTCCTGCTCCTGGAGAGCTACCTTCCTGCAGTCTTCAACCTGCTTCTACAGACCTGGCTGTTATTTTAATTAAACTCTGCAGGTGGTATAGACTTACTTGCCTTTTGATTGAAAGTATAGACTGGGAGTGTCCAATCCTTCTCCTTTAAGGGTCAAAGGAGGGGTTCTCTTTAAGGGTTCTCCGTTAAGAGTTTAGCAGCAACTTAGCATAGGAGCTGAACTCTGGCTTTGCTTCACTTTGCTTTTAGTTTAACACTCGCAAACTTCTCTAAGCACTTCCCAGCTGCTACTGCCTTATTGAAGTGCATTCGACTTTGTGAAGTTGACATGGGAAGTTTATATAGACCAGGGAGGTCCAATCCTGCTACTGGAGGGCTGAGTTTGGACATCCCTGATATTATCCCTTGACCCCTTCGATTTTTATTAAGGGTGTAAGTATACTTCATAAGTACCCTTCGGCAGCTCCATATACCACAATGCAACATGATTGTGACCTCACCATACATAGTTTAATTTGCCCCCACTCCAAACAACTTTATGATATAATAATAGTTTTTATTACAGCCCAAACATACCTGTAGACATATAGAATGCTACTTCAAACTAATTTGTAAAGGAAAACATTTAAATAATAAATCAACTCCATAGTGGATTCCAAGTGAGGTTTCCACCAGTTGTGGGGGCTCGTGCAACATAATCAATGACGTACATCCGATTCAATGAGATGAAGGGAAGTTAGTGAGGGAAGGGCATAGAAAACAAAGTTGTAGGGCCATTGTAGGACAGTGGCACTCAAGGAGCAGGATTAGACACCCCTGGTTTAGATATGGTTTAACTGAAATCAGTAACTTGGAACTTCTATGTACATTTATACACTTGGCAGCCACTTTTATCCAGAGCGACTTGCACTGCATTTTGTCCTAGTTGTTTTGACAATAACTTTTAAAAGTAAGATGCCAGGGCCAAAGACAAGCAGGGTAGTGTGATTGGGTGCTTTGGTGTTGAATTCATATCCATATTCTGCTTTAAATTCTGGGGTTCTGACATCTATGCATCTGCCGGGGACCAGCATGTTCCAGACACAATAATTTTCACATAAAATGCGTGCTGCAGCCACACTCCGCCACATTATCAGTAGAATACACAGACAATTAATCAATACAGGGATCACTTGCTTGGAGATCTCCAGGTCTGTGATGCTGATTCATTAGTAAAGTTAAGTAAAGGGCCAGTGCCTGGGTAACCTGCCAGACCCAATAGATCCGGTCTGCCATTGACTACCTCCAAAACACCCTTCTTCCTCCTTCCCCGAGATCACAGTGCTTCCAGCCCACACTCTTAAACCCTCCACACTCAATGGTGCTTTTCTTTCCTCAATGGAGGACTATTTGTTCCAATGCACTTCTTCCGTTCATCTTTTGAGTTGGCGGCTCTTCTGGCCCCATGGTGCTCTAAGACCTTCATGCATTCTGGCTATGCGGTCTGACAGAAAAAACAAAACAAAGCTCTGTTCCAAATCCTTGTGAGCTCCCTACCTAGACCATATTTTTAAGGCATCATAGACACGTTACAGAAGTCATTCCAAAAAGTAGGCTTTATCATTTTATTTATTTATTTTAACAAATTCAAAGGTGGAATCACACTTTCACAATCCCAGAGTACAGTGCTCAATTGCAGACAAAGTGAAAGATGTGTACTGTGCATTTTTATGCGTGTTGGACTATTGTGTCATTAGCTTAGCCACATGCTACTGGAATCAATTTTGAGTCATGTTTACTGTGCACTTTACGAATGCTATTTGATGGGGTTGCTGCCTATGTAGTGTTTCAAATTAGTAAATAGGTTCTATTCTAGTTATGATGCTGCTTTAGGC
The DNA here is from genome assembly GCF_963082965.1 of Carassius carassius. Taxonomy (NCBI): domain Eukaryota; kingdom Metazoa; phylum Chordata; class Actinopteri; order Cypriniformes; family Cyprinidae; genus Carassius; species Carassius carassius. The sequence goes on from NC_081803.1 coordinate 2,936,279, forward strand.
CTGAAATATACTCTACACAACCACAAATGCAAACTTATAGCTATACTCGATTTATGAAATGTGTTAGACCACGTTGCATTCTTAGCATTGCCACAAGTGGTGCTATATTGCGCATTAATGTAAAATATTGTCTTCTAGAGTCAGCCTCGTCAGATCAACTACTGTCATGGTGGAGTAATAGAGAAAATCTGTTAATGTTGATATGCTTCTAGCTGAAAGGATGAGTTTGGTGAGGTTTTTTACTATCAGAGCAACTCAAGACCACACGTTTGCATACTTACCTAAGCCATGTTTTTTAACATGGAATCAAACCGACTAAGACAGTGGTTTTCAACCTGTAGTCCGCGGCCTCCTAGTGGGTTGAAGGTGGGCCGCAAATTATTTTCTGTTCATTTCCAGTCCATTCTAGGGCTGTGCAATTAATAGAAATCGTCATAAAATCATGATTTCTAAATCGCTTTATAGCACGATTTCCCGCGGCCCTGACCTCCCGCAGTATGCTGTCGGTCCAATCAGAATGCATTGCGCCTAGACTGGGCATATGCCTAACTCCAGGTTCACACTCTGTCTGTGATGCGCCTTTTTCCGAGCCCATGTTAACGGATCAGAGCGTTCACACTGCACGTGGTAAAAGGCTAGAAATAAAAATGTGCGAAAATAATTAATATCTAACACATGAGCATAGAGAGAGTTGTGACTGCACAGGATGCAGTTTAAGTGAGAGGAGACACGTTTTAAGTGCGCACACTCTGTCCACATAGAGCAGCGTGTATCTGAGCAAGCACGACTGGTTTTGTGACAGTCACAGAGCAAAGGAAATCTGCGTGCGAGCAGAGAGATTCGCGCTCGTGCATTATTTGAATGTGCTTTCGCATTACATTAACGCGCTCTCGCTGCTCACCACATACACATACTGTATACACACTGCAAACACCTGAGGCACCGCTACAATTAATGAGCTCTATGAACAATGCATGGCAAAAAAGAAAAGAAAAAAGTCCCTGGACACGGGATTTTTTTTTTTTTTTGCCATAAGTCTATACATTTTGTTACATCTTTACTATAGTGATAATTTTGACTTATGTCTGTTCTAGAGAAGTGACAACTTTTTGATAGCTCTAATTGGGTTTCTTTTGGAAATATGTTTCAAATTAATCCTGAATGCATTTATGACTGTAAAACATATCGGTGTGTGTCACAATCGCAAAATTGATCAATGAGGGTTTTTTTTGTCCATATCGCACAGCCCTAGTTGATTCAATAAACAGAGTTAACAATCTAGTTTGTGAGTACTAAGTTATTAACCCAACAATAGCGGGGTCAGTTCATTTTTTTGCAGTGGGCCGCGCAAACATATGTGTTTGGTTGTGTGGGCTGCGAGTTGAAAAAGGTTGGGAACAACTGGACTAAGATATATAAAAGAAGCTCACTGGGTTTTGGAACATAGCTTTTTTCTCTTTCTTTATGTCCTTTTACCTCACATTGGTTTAAGTTTGTCCATCAACTACATGTTGCATTTTTCCATCATCCATGAGTGACTTTACCCTGCTCTCTATTAGCTAAGGGAACATCAAATGATAGAGCATTGGGGGACCTCAATTTTAGATCTCACCTGTGTTATGGGACACAATAGATTATTGTTATTAAGGAATTATGGGACATTTTTATGATTTTAATCATACAACCATTCTACTTTTGCTGCTGCTACTCTTTTGTAGCCACAAACACAATTAATTGATTATGTATTGGGAAATGGTTATACTGGGATCATTCAATAGTGAACAGTGAACAGCAGAACTGTAGGCCCAGCATGCTGAGCATTCTGATATTGTGCTTTGAAAAATCCTAAGGCTTGATGTAGAAGTTTACTGGCTTTGGGACAAGGACTCTCAATAAGACTCAATGAAACTGGTACTGGTCGCTGTGAACTTGTGTCTTTGAATGTCACATTGTTTAACCTGTACCTATAGAAGAGAGTTTAGAATTTTTGTAAATAGTTGCTTACATTTTATATTCAGTATTATTAATGTTGGTACACTGTTACTAATTTTTATTTTCCGTAAATTATATGCTAATTTATTGCCATTTGTCACTTGTTTTATGTATGTTTCACTGCATGCAAACTGAAATAATGTCTAGTGAAAATAATGCAGTGGAATAACACCCTTCACGATCTTGTTTTACTCTTGGTAAAATGTGAGTTTGAATGTGTCTTATTTGCTACTAGAGCACTCTTAAAACTACGTCAGAATGCTTCTGACCAGTGCTCACAAAAATAATAATAATAAATAATGGTGTCAAAGGGTAAGGACAGAAATATTCCCATAGTAACTTTAACATTCTCAGTCCTTTGGATTGTACCCTTGCTGAATCCAATATGTAATGGATCTTGAATAAAATTACTTTAAAAGGGTTGTGCTTGCTTAGATGTTCCTTCCTGTGGTCTCCCTCAAATGGCTCAAGTATATCTAAATGAGTTTACTGCCTGAGAACAACGGACTCTTTCATTAAATGGATAATCCACCCAAAAAGTTGACAATTCTGTCATCATTTACTCACCTTGTGTCATTCCAAATCTAAAAGACTTTCTTTCTTTCGCCGAGCACACAAGAAGATATTGCTAAATGTCCAAAGAGTTCTGAATCTTAAATATATATATAAAAAACAGGCCAAACCTTGAGCCCTTGATGGAGATGGGCTTAATTATGTTCTTCGCAATGCTTCATGGAAATGGGTTTTTGCCGCTGAACCATTTGCTGAAATTTCTGCTCCCAGCTACTGATCTTAATGGAATTATGGGTAGTGTAGTCCTTGCTGGGAATTTGTCTATCAAACACGACACTCTAGAAACATTTATCATCACTTATAACACAGCTTTCTGGAACACTTTCTGATTGGTCAGCTGCAGCATGCAGTGGGCAGATATTATATAATATTTACTGTTGTCGGCAACGTTGTACATCAGACTGATCACTTTGTGCCTCTTACCAGCCAGCAGACTTTCTATCACTTGATTTATACAATAAAAATGCAGTTGCCACCATTATTTCATCTTCATTATCAATTCTAGTAAAAACTACCACAGTGAATTCAGTAATAATGTTACAGTAATATTCTTGCAGTGTTCATCTTGTTACTCAGAAGACTGTTGTACTTTGTAATGGACATTTGTTTTTTCTGGTGGAAACTTCGATAATATGCTACGATAATATGCATGTAAAATTTTAATTCTAAATTCTAAAAAGCAAAATTCTAAATAAATGTAAAAATTCAAATTCACATTTCACGTCAGTGTATTTATTTGTTTATTTTGTAGTAAGCCATAACAAGTGACAGTTCTTTATTGCAATTTTGCGATAATGGCCATCTGACTATACTGTACACTATTTCTTAATGATCCCGATGTCATAAAGGTTTAGGTAACTTTATAGGTAGCTAAAAATTTCACTTGGTCTGGTTAGATGCCGTATTGAATTTAACAAGAAAATGAGGCTGTGAGAGACAGATGTATAGTCTTAACATTAGCATGCACTATAAAGGACATAGATCAAGTAATTTCACAACTTGCAACTTTTCAAAACTGCTTTATGAAGTGTTTTCCAGACAGATGATTCATCAGTTAAACAATCCAAGTGTTGTTAATCAGCATGATGCTAACCTGACTATAGTCTATGGACAAAATGAATGAATTTTTACTGCTCAAAAGCCCACCAGTTGTGCTATTTGAACATCTATGCTGTATTTGGCCTGATGCTAAATCTAATGAATTGCAGAGTACATATAACTAGCTGCTCTGTTTTGTCTAAAGCAACTGCTTTTGAATACCTGAAAGACTGCTTGGGTCTCGTTTACTTGGAAAAAGAGACAGAGTGATCGAAACAGACAGCGATAGAAGATTAAGAACGTCTCAGCAGCTGGCTGCAACTGTCAGCTACAATTCGGCTGTTTACATGTCGACTCTCAGCATAGCCACAACAAAGACAAGCCAAGACAGCAGAGACACTTGCCAAGAAACAATTCCATTCTTTATCTCTTTGTAAACTGAAGAGACAGACTGAGATGTCAAACGAAATAATGATATAGCATAACAAGGCAGCCCTATGTATGTATGGAAGCCAAAAAAAGACAAATTTGAAGCCGTTAAGATACAACTGCATAAATGAACGCCAACACATTTCTGTCAATGGCAACATGTTGTGAACAGCATTTGGTTTTGTGCCCCCAAGATCCAAGCGTTCTCATTGTTTGTGTAATGGAGATGTGCATAAGGCAATGGTGATCAAAGACATGCTGATGGCAAGATTGCACTTGCATTTTGTTCTTACCCAAAACAGATGTTTATCTTTGAAGGTTCTCAGAGAGGAACATAGGCTTTGTTTACTTGGGAGTACAGGCTGAGCGTTTGCCTGAAAGTTCCTGATATTGGGGCTCTGGTTTAACACTGTCTCAATGTGGTCTTAGCCTAATGCAGACTAGCCAGTGATGTGGTCTTCTTCATTAAGGAGTGCATAGTTTCGATCCCAAAGACAAACCCAGCCTTTGTATCACACTTACAATATTTGCACATTGGGATTATAACAGATTAGGCAGAATAAACACGATTTCGAGACAAACATTTAGTTGTGGCACATGTGTGGAACACTATAAAAATGACAAATAACAATAGGTCTGTTCCAAAACCCAGTGAGTTACCTACCTAAACAGCATTTAAGTTGTGTTCATGGCTGTTCCAAAAATAAATACTAAGATACCTTGTTTGACAAAAGAGAAGGAAATCCCAGAATGCATTGTAATGGGATTATAGTGAAAAAAGTTCAACTTCTCTTAGGTTGCTACCTTAGAGGCTGTTTACACTGCGCATTACTGCATACATTAACATCATGTTAAATTAAAAGTCATGACACACCTAACCAACATCAAAGAAATGGAAGCTTTAGCGCAAGTTCTACTGGGAAGACTTAATGCTATGTCATACATTACATTTAGAACTAGCAAATCATTGCTCGATACTCGGAGTGTACAAAGTTATTTACTCACTCTTTCTTGCAATCGCAGATAATGACGTTGACTGGTTGCTACTTCCGTTATATTGCAACTTTGAAATCTATGTACTAATCCGGGATAATGGATAATGTCTTCTGTTCAATTCCATTGTGCAACATCTACATAGCAATTTTTTATGCAAGCAAATGAGGGTGATTGCCCCCATAGAAAGCAAATCAAATCAAATAAAATTAAATCAAATCACTTTTATTGTCACATCACCACAGCACATGTGCCTTAATGATGAACTTTTTGAGTTAAAGTGCAGTGTAAAGCATACCTAGTTGTGGGAGTAGGCTGTAGGGTGTATTAGTTCTGACTGTTCATTAGACTTTTCCCTCAGTCGGCTAGTGCAGGATCGGATGCTGCGGAGACGTCTTCCTGAGGGCAGCAGAGAGAGCAGTCTGTGGGACGGTTGGCCGGAGTCTCTGATGATCCTCCGGGTTTTCCTTATACACCACCTGGTGTAGATGTCCTGGAGGGAGGGCAGCTCACCTCCAACAATATGGCGGGCAGTTCACACGCCCTTTGCAGAGCTTTGCAGTTGCTAGCAGTGCTGTTTCCAAACCAGGCAGGTGTCTTTGTAGGAATTCTACTTCTATGGGATTCTACTGATCCAGCTTTGTAACCCATTAAAGGCAGAGGGGAATATCAGCACATGTGCTTTCCAAGAACAGGGGGCTCGAGGTGGGAACTCATTAGCACATCAGAGGTGATATTGATAAAAAGGTGTGTATTGGATGTGAACCAGAATGTACCAACTCAATTAGGATTCTTCTATAAATAGAAAGTTAATTATTGAGACTGATAACAAATGTTATTAGTATTCATAACAGGGACATATAATTATAGTTATAGTTCACCTAAAAATAAAAAATGTGTTATCATTTACTCACCCTCATATCATTTCAAACCTTTTTTCAAACCTTGACTTTCTTCTGCAGAACACAATAGAAGACATTTTAAAAACTGCCCTTTTGTCCATAACATCACATTTTTAGTTTTGGACCGCTTTCACTGAATGCACACAAAAAGTAAAAAAAATAAAAAATAAAAAAGTTACGTGTAAACTATCCCCTTAAATTCTCTTGTCTAATTTTACTTAAGCTTGACTGACGCCATCTGCATCATGCTGGTACTGTATCCAGGTGATGCCAATCAAGAACGATAAATCTCTTCAAACAGATCCACATGGGGTCACGTGCACTTGTAAGTTCTAAATGTCACACAGGAACATGTCTGGAACCCTTTTAGAGAATTCATGATGTGCTACAAAAGCAATTTGGCTCTACTTGAGCAACTGTTTTCTAGATAAATCACACAGGGCTGGTTTTGATCTGTGGCAACTGAAAAGCCCCGAGCTCCATACTCTGCTTCTGTACAGGAGCAGATATGCAGCAAGAAAATCCCAGACCACAGCTTCATGATCTACAAGTCTTCAGCTGTTAATGAATCGATGCATTAGAAGCTGATATGATGAGGTGTGAGAAATAAAGGCCAAATGAAAAACAGCTCTTTGCCAGGAACAAGAATTGCCACCCAGTTTTCCCAGCCCTGCTGAGAGCATCTCCAGTGTTCCGACAGAATTTAGTTTGAACAAACAAGCTTCCACCAACAGCCCAGATGGTGTTGCTGGGGAGACTGCACCCACGCTGGAGGAATGACACGGAGGAATGTTGCCCTGAGGTTGGAGGTTCATGTCATCATCAACTGTTATCTTCTGAGCTCCTTCCAGAGGCTCTCCCAGGTTCGGATCCCAGCATCTTTCCCACAGCTGACTGCCATATTGCAGCACTTTAGAGAAGATCAAAGCCAAATGGCTACTAAGCAAACAAGCTGGACAGCATCAGTACTGCTTCACATTAACAGCATACTCTTACCTTCAGGAGGAGTGAGAGAGTACAGCATTTTCTAAATATACTGGGAAACTCCATTTCATACAGTATGTGGGACAAAAATCTCAGCACTGTGGTAAAGGGATAGTACTACTGCAGTGCATCTATATTGTAACACTAATTTCATTTGATTGGTAACCGACATATAGAGTCTTATGATTCGATTTTTTATTACTGACTAATTTCTAAATTGCTCTTATATGTTATGTTGAACCTTTGAACATTCACAATACTCAGTCCGTACATTTGTTGCAAGATAAAGATCAGCTTGCACAACTATTCCTTTAACATGGTGTGATCCAAAAGTGAACAATGCTGTACAAGAAGTGTACAAATACAAGGTCACCTTGATGTCTCTCATTTTTGATGATTTGTTTTACTAACTTACAGAAGAGTCCGGGTTAAGTAGATTAGCTGTACTGCAAATCAATAACCAATCACTTAGCCTAAAAGACAGCAGTAAAAAAGGACCAGAGAGGGCGAAGGAGTCTAATATCCTGACTTTAAGCACATGCTGCTAATGGAACAGATGGGGATGGTATGAGATGAAGAGGACCTGCAGTCATGCACCCTCTAAATGTCTTTGCACTATTATTCTGACTCTCCAAAAGCAGACTGGTGTTTTCTGAGAATCATTCAGGCTATGCTATGCCAATCTGTATGTCTATATACTGTAGGGTTGATTTCAGGGGTCAGTATAGGAAAAATCTAAACTAAACTGCCATTATGGGAGCTAAAGAATGTTGGCAGGTACAGATTCTAGTTTACTCATCTCTGTTGACACTGTCTGCTCTTCCATTATCGCATCAGGGGCTAGAAGTAACCCTCCTTTTGCAAAACTCTCATGTGTGAGATTCCTACACTCTTTATTTTCAATCCTGTTTCAATCAATTTGCAATGAAAAGAAGCATTTGCCACTAATTTCCTAACCCCAGTCCAACAGTCAGAAACACATGCAGAAAAGTACACAAATGCAGATGGCCAATGTTTTGCTGCTGCACAATCTCCTTATATTCATTGCACTGTGACAGTAACACACTCCAGTACTCAAGGGGCAATAGTGTTTCCTTTAAATATCTGAATGCCTGTGCCATTAAAACAAGTGTTAGTGCAGCAGGGACAAGTTCTTCAACCTATAATTATGAAATAACCACACTTAAAAATAATGTTTATCTACAATAATTTGTTAACTTTATAACAAACAATTCACAGATATGACAAAACTATTTTTGTTTCATAATTGAATACTCTGGTTATGTGAAACGTACCTCAAACAAATTAAATTAAAATATTTTAATTAATGGAAAATAATTTTCCATATTAAGTGTGTGGGGGGGGGGGCTTGTAATTTGCATTTATGAAACAAATATGGGCACATACCTAAAATGCTAATAAGTCAGCAGTTAAAAGAGAGTACTTACAGACCTTATCAAGCTGTTGGACCTGGCTAATTGAAAGGAAACATGGCCCCATCAAGAGAGCTGTCAGTTGAAAATTTGGAATGGTTTTTAAAACTCCTTCAAGATGGAAATCTTGAGAATGGCAAAAGAAGTTGAATGTTCTCAGGCAGCTTTCTTTTAAATTTGAAGCAGTTATAACCAAAATGGAAATATTATAAAAGGAAAACATACAGGCAGACCACAGAAGACATCAAAGCATAAGGATAGAAAACCCAAAGCAATTTGCCATGAAAATAATAAATGCACAAATTAGACAAATGGATGGAACCAGGAGATAATGTGTGTGACAGAACTGTAAGAAATTGGCTGAAGGAAATGGGATTTACATACACAAAGGCCAAACTAAAACCAGCATCAACACAATCAAATTTCCCAACTCATTTATGGTGTGGGGTTGCATGTCAGGTAAAGGACCAGGGAAATGACAACAGGTGTACATTGAAATTTTGAACAATTTTCTCATTCCATTAATAGAAAAGAAGTTTGGTGATTATTTTTCAGGTTGATAATGCCACAGAGCAAAGAGTGTTAAAGCTTTTTTTCAGGAAAGGCATATCAACTGAATGACATGGCCAGCAAAACAGCCCAGATCTCTGAAAATTTATGGTGGAAATAGAAAAAACTGGTCTATGACAAGGCTCCATCTTGCAAAGCTGATCTGTCAACTGCTATTTGAAAAAGTTGGAACCAGTTTAATGAAGAATACTGTTTTTCATTAGTGAAGTCCATGCCCCAAAGAATTCAGGCCGTCATAAAAGCCAGAGGAAGAGCGACAAACTACTAAATGCATTTTTAAGTTGATAATTCCATATTTTTTTCTCAACTTGATATGGAAAATAAGTGTCCATTAATTAAAAGAGTTTAATCTAATTAGTTTGAAGTAAATTTCACATAACCAGAATGTTGAATTATTAAACAAAAATAGTTTTGTGTCATATCAGTTATTTATTTGTAATGAATTAAAAATATGGGTGAACATCTGCGTGTGGTGATTCCTAAATTTTTGCCATTTATTTATTTATTTATTTATTTTTTATGGGTTTTAACACAAGTTATTTTCAGGTTTTCTTCTATGACATAAAATAAATCTGTAATACACTATTTATTTTTTTGTAGTTTTTTTTAGCTTTTACTTTAAAATTAAAATTGGTGGTTAATAAGTGGTTAAATGAGACTACAGAGGTTTTTGGGGACAGATAAACTCATCTACTCTATAGTCGCTTTCACAGCCTTGCATTTATAATTGCTCTCTGGCAAACTATTCTAACTCAAACTTTAAAACTAGCAGATTTTTAATAACGACTGAAAGAGCTCTCAAAAGCATAATGGTGGTTACATTGAAGTCATACATTGAAGTCATGGTGTAGCTTTTTTTAACTTCTTTTTACTTTACTTCTTTACTTCTGCCGATTGTATTTAGGATTTAAAATTCATAAAGGTTGGGTTCATTTATGAAGATCTATGAAGATTATCTTGACGAACGAAACATGTTCATCAAGCATCATACATTTTTGTGCAACTTATTTCTGCATTAATCCAAAAGCCAATATAAAAATCCTGTTTGGTTTTTGTTGAGGGAACCAGGGTAGGCACTGTATTATTCAGATCTCTAACTACAAACATGGCATTAGCAGTTTTGAGCTACAGTATGTTGACCTCATCTCAACCTGTTGGTTACAGTCCTATAAGAGGTTAAGTTGTTTTTAATGATTGACCCCTAGTGTTCAAGGCAAAGATGGCTTATGGAGACATCTAGAGTCCAGTACTTATACAAGTTTTAGTGAGAGTGCACTTGTCCATCTTGAATACTAACTTTTGCCAGACACAAAACAAGATATGAAGAATGTTTCAGCTGTTTTTGTCCAGTCAATGGGGTCCAAAACAATTGATTGAACTCCTTGTGCTTAAATCTCTTAGCATATTTGGTGGTCTTAGACAAAAAAAATTACCAGCTTAAAAAAAAAATACCTGAATAATAAAATAAAATAAAAATAAAAAACATTAATTGTGAAGAATTTTGGCAAAACCCTCAAAAACTGAGGTGCATAAGCTCAGATCAATGAGGCCTACAATAAATCAGTTCCAAAAATAAATACTATAAAATAAGGTTGAGTGCTAATTTAAAGTTGATAAAAAGATTTAATCCAATAATAGCAGGGAACAATATCAGGGAATTTATAATTATAATTATGGGTGTCTTTATTGACCTGAAAAAGGCATTTGACACTATTAATCACGATATTCTTCTGAAGAAGCTGTTTAAGTATGGGGTCAGAGGGGTTGCATATTCTTGGATTTGTTCATATATAAATAACAGAACACAATTTGTTTCAGTTGATGGAATTATGTCAAGTCCCCTGAAAATTCTTTGTGGAGTTCCACAGGGCTCCGTCCTGGGACCAAAATTGTTTATTTTATATTTAAATGATCTCTGTAGGGTCTCAAGTGTTCTTAAGCCTATTCTTTTTGCGGATGATACCAATTTTTTTTATTCTGGGAAAGAGTTAAAAGACATTGTGAGAAATGTGGAAAGGGAGATGGAATGGGTTAAGAAATGGTTTGATATTAATAAGCTGTCACTGAATATGAGTAAAACAAAGTTTATGATCTGGGGTAAAAGTAGTGTGACAGAAGTGAAAGTAAGAATGGGGTGGAGGAAATAGAAAGAGTTAATGAAATAAAATTTTTGGGCGTTATATTAGACTGTAAATTGGGGTGGAAAAAGCATATTGATTATGTAAAATCTAAAATCTCAAAGACAGTTGCGATATTAAATAGGATTGGGAATTTGTTAAATAAGAAGGCATTATTTATGTTATATGCATCATTATTTGTTCCATATTTAACGTATTGTCTGGAGATTTGGGGTAATACGTATAAGACATACACCCAACCACTTTTTACTTTACAAAAGAGAGCTTTACGTATCATAACAAGATCACAATATAGGGATCATACAAATGATTTATTTTTTAAATTAAACATTCTAAAATTCTATGATTTAGTGGATTACAAGGTTACATTGATAATGTATAAAGTATACTATAAAATGCTGCCTGATAAAATTTTGAGTATGTTTGAGAAACGTTATTGTAAGTATGAGTTAAAAGGAACATGTTTGTTTAAAAAACTGAAGGTAAGAACAAATATTAGATGTAGAACTATCTCTGTAAGAGGAGTGAATTTATGGAATTGTTTGCATATAGATCTTAAATTGACACAAACAATAAGTGGATTTAAACGGCTCCTAAGAAACAAGATAATACTTTCATATAGATAGGTTTTTTGGGTAATTAATGTCTATGACTTTGTTGTTTCAAGTGTTTGCACGAAGAGAATTGAGTACTGCTTGACTGTTTGTAAAAATTGAGAGGGATAGGCGTCAATAAGCCTTGAGCTTCAGCCTATACCCTTTGGTTTAATCAAAAGTTATGTATATGATGAATTGAATATTTGTTATTGTATGTTTGTTAGTGATAAACCAAATAAATGAAATGAAATGAAATGAAATAAGCAATTTTTCAAAACCCTCAAGTGCAACAACATCACTTATGAAAATTATCTTTGGCTTTATTATAGTAAAAGTGTTGTAACCATGGTTTGGTGGATTTATTACCAGTTTTACAACAAATACCATGGTTTAACTATGGTTAGCGTACTCAAACCATGGCCTTACTATGTCATTTTTTTGTTTGTTTTATTTTAAAAACATGCTCAAATTTCATAAGGGGTTTTTTTGGAGGGGGGGGGTCCCAGTAAAGTATGCAAATTATCAAGGAAATTCTGCGAAGTTGTTTTCTGTGTCAGCAAAGACAATACGTTTTAGTCCAATGCTAACTAGCATTTTTGGAAAAAAAAGAAAATCCTCTCCTATCCAGAACACAACATGAGGGGGATAAAACACATTTTTCTAATATAATCTTTTGTGTTCTGCACAAGAAATAAAGTCATACAGATTTGGAATAACATGAGGCTGAGTAAAGGGTCAAAACGTTGATTATAAGTTGAACTATCACTTTAAACTGCTCTCACTGGAAACCAGAGATTTATAATAATTGTCTGCTGGGTTTGGGTGAGAATCCAAAAGTTATTGTCCCACTGATGACACCGTCCCTCAAAACAACACCATCTCTATCTTTGGAGAAGCTATGAAGAAAATGTCCAGTGTTGAAGTGGATTCAACACACAACACACAGACATGCAACACACAGACATGCTTTTCAAAAAGGTATGAAAATAAGAAGCAGACCAGCCCATTTCCTCCCCAGTGCCGCCTCTTGTATGGACTCAGACACGTAGAGCTTCATCATAATAAGTCATCATAAGTTTTCTAATAGAGACTAATGAATAATCCATGAAAGCAACTTTTTTGTGTGTGTGTGTCAGGTGAGATGATGACAAAGTTCAGCCCATGTTAAAGAGTTAAGATTTCTTCATTGGTTAATAATTTGTTCAGGGTTTTTCCTTGCCCACAAGTTTCGCTGGTGTCCCATAGTATCCATTCAGACAGGCCTCAAATGGAAATATTATTACAGTTTCAGACTGAAAGGTTAAATAGCAACCGTCCAGGTTGTAATTCAATGCAAAATGTTGTTCAGTCCGATGTAAAATATTTTTGAGGTTTCCTTTTTAGAGTTTGACTTTGGTCTTGGTTAAAGACTTGGGCTTAATTTATTGTTTTGACTGGTTCATTTCTATGCTTTAAAATTATCTGGAAATAATATTCATTCCAGATCAGCCTCATCAAATTCCTCCAGTACCAAGGTCTTCATAAACAGTGCACCATGGATCTGGAAGTCTGGCGAGTACAGGAGGGAAAATGAATGTTTTTGTTGATGGTTCAATCATTACACACTATCAGATTTCACTCACTGACGCTGCGGTCGGCACCAACACTGCTGCTACTGACAGATTTCATTCCAGTGATAGATTCTTAATGAGATGCCCACTGGATGTTTTTACCAGCAGCCATCTGAGGGTATTTCTACAATTTTGTCCAACCAATGAAAGTCAATGGGGTCCAAAAATACATATATTGGACTTTTATTGTATGGTCATAAAAAAAGTGAGAACATTATCATTTGGAGGTGAACTATGCATTTAAATGTCTTCTCTCTCTGATGTCTTTGTCGTCACAGGATGGGGAAGAGTTTGCAACTGTGTGAGTTCTTGTGTAGCCATCAGCCAATCAGCTTGGTCATGATGTAATTTAAAAAAAAACTCAGAAAAGTTTCCTTAACATCCAACATAGTCCAAATTATTCAAATTATGTGACGAGACTGTCATAATATACCAGACATGCTCGATACTATAAAGTGTTTAAAAGCATATTAAGCTGCAAAAGATACGCAGTGATACATAGTGAAGTACAGACTACTTTGGGCTTCAGGTATGTATAAATGGAAGAATTCTGTATACACAAAAATATTGTCTTGCCAAGTTTTCACTTAAACACAGTCAGTTTTGTCGTAAGTAAACATAAACAGTTGGAAAAGTATTTGAATTCTCGTCAATATGTTTGATCTGTTCATTCAGTCTTAAATTGGCAGCAAACCTGCTGCTGTCTTTGTCATTAATAAATGGCATATATGCTAAATGTCATTTGACCAAACCGTAAAACATGTTTCATCACATCTGCTTGTCAGAGAAAGTGTTAACACCAGTTATGGACTTTTATGGTAATCAGCTAACCTAGCTCGCTAGTTGTTTAATTGTTGGTGTTTTATTCCATTTTACTTAGGGCTGTCAATGCAAGACGTTAATGCATGCAATTAATAAAAAAATCGTTAATGCATTAAAATAATTTAATGCAATTAATGCAAAATTACTGAAACACAGTTTATATTCTAAACCTTTTACCCGATTTCACTTCTTTGTTTGCAATCAGATCATTTTAAAGTACGGGAAATTTTTCAGTCCAGTGATCCAGTATACAAATCCATTCAAGTCAAGTCATTTTTATTTGTTTAGCGCTTTATACAATGCTGATTGTAGTTAAAGCAGCTTTACAGTGTTTAACAGGAAAATAGTTTGTCAATAATGTAACATGACAATAACAAAGTCATTTTTCAGCTGAAGTTAGTTCACAGATGATTCAGTGATGTCATCATCATCCAGCTCAGCTCTTTTCCAATAGTGTCTGTGGTTATGATTATCTTTGGTATCTACTTTGAAGGCATCTTGAGTAAAACATTTTTATATTTAACGAAACTCAGAAAAGACCTGAACTTTAAGCAACGTAAACTGTTTTTCCAGAATACACATATGTAATCAAACAACAAGAGAAAACGAGAGAATCGTTCACTGTTCTTCACAGGCTAACTTCAGTACTTTTAATAATAATGAATGTATTGTTAATTCATACAGTGAAGACTGAACGGTGAAGTTCCTTTGTTTTGTTTTTTTACATTTGATTACTTTATTCAGTTTCTGTATAGTGTTATTTTATAGGCTAAATATTTTATTTGTAGTTAATTTTTCTATTGTATTTACCCTATTGCTTGTAAAATGTTTTTTATTGTATTACTGACTGTTTCAAGACCAGGAACATAAATTAAGAAAGTAAACAGGGTCTGACTTCATGGTGACTTGAAGCAATTAATAACAGTTCTGTTACACAATATACATTGCTTTATGCTACAAACAATGAATCTAAAAGGAACAAAACTATTAAAAAGGTTGAACTAAACATGAATGTAGCTAGTACAGCATCAATTCAATTACAATAAATTTCAGTGTGGATTGTGGACAGCAAACATACCATATTTGCCAAGGTAACGTTAAAGAGAACATGGTTTACTTCACACTGTCTTGATATTCAGTCAGAAATAACTCCTGACATCCACCTCTTGGGCTTGACAGATGAAATCATCTCTCTGAAGTCTCGGTTATGCTCTGTAACACAATTCACAGCCCTTCAGTTGATTGTTATCAGACGGAGAGACACAGACTAGTCCTGTTTAGATTATTACCATCAGGAGCAAATGATTCATGGGTAATATCACACTTCCACAAGTGAATTCCTTCAGTGTTATGAGGCTGCTCAATTAAAACTTTCCTGAAATACTGATTGTTCACAATCTACTACATGCCTTCTGTCGTCACATTGATAGTCTTTACTTTTACAGCAAGTAAAAGGCCTTTTAGTATAACAGTAAAAATGTCCACCTTCAGGTCATTATTTGTACACAAATTTTTTATTTTATTTTTTTAAGCAAACATAAGAACTTTTGGTAACAATTTACAGTAAGGGTACACAAATTCCACGAACTAATGCATAAATTAATGTGTGAATTATGCATTACTTCATACATTAATATCTCATGAATTATCAGGAACTAATATGAGTTCATAGTCTTTCATTCATGACTTCATGGATGAACAACACCTTAAGACATTAAGTAAGGGGAGTACATCATCATTTATGATTTATTACACATGATCATGAGGTTTTCTTTGTTCACAAAAAAGGGCTTTACTATATGTGGCAGGTTAATTATTCTATCTGCTGTTGGCCCCGGTTGGGGTGTGATTGGCAGACCAATGAGGTGAAAGCGGCCATACTATTTAAGGACTCTTATTCTGATGGCTGTTATGTTATCCTAATGATTCTGGGTTCTCCTCTCCCTGGCGTTTCCCTACTGTGGCCGTTTGATTAGAGGGAGGCTGGTGGCATCGGCTTTGTGGCGGAGTTCGTAGTAATTGCTACAAAAGCAGGTGTGTGAATGCTAGCTGTTGCATTGAGACTTGACACTTTGTTGGAGTAACCATATAGCTTTGCGTTTGGTCTTCATTTAACCTTAAATGGGAAATGGAGAATCACAATCTCTAAGCTGAGCCCTTGCTGAAGACCCTACATGTGACACCGCTGCTGTTTTGCTTCTAAAGGAAAAAACATTAAATGCAGAAATTATGCCCACATCTCACTCAGGAAAACCCTTGCCCAACCAGGTAAATCCTGCCAACTATGCCAAAATGTGGCGTTCTCATAGGTCTTGAATTTTACCAAGTCACAACTAGTTTCATCCGACTACGCCACCCTGGTGGGGGGCCAGGGAAATACTCCCAATAAAAAGGTCACACAGGTACGTCTTACCAATTGAGGGCAGGAAATTAATGAAGTGAGACACGAGTAACAATACAAAAATAAACTTTATTATAAGAACATTAATAAAATGCTCTCTTCCAGCACATACCCTCAAGATTATAAGAATAGTTCTCCAGGACCAGGCTTAGTGGGAACAGGGCAAGCCGGCTGCAACTAAGCCGGGGAGGGGGGGGGGGGATTCACACCAAGTCAAACACAGCACTCACACCCTGTAGAAAGATTACACAAACATCCACAGCACCCTGTGACGCACACAAAGAAAAGTGGCTAGCCTCCCCTGCTCCACACAGAGTCCTCACTGGCTCCTGGAGAAGAGAATAAGCACGTTAACCAAAAGTTACAAAACTACAGTAAATAAAAAACAAATGACTTTTTACAAAACACCGGACGAGGTCACTTTAGTACTCGGGCCTTCTAATTGGCACAAGATATAGCTGGCACAAGAAGCAGTGCCTGAAGGGCACCAGAAAGATCAAGACCGGAAACTAAGGACTATAACCTTTACATTGACCCAGTATAAATGGATTAGACCAAACCATAAAATAAACAATTGTACAATAAGTAGACAACAACAGTAAATTAACACTGTTTGTAAAAGAAATAAAACTACAAAAAAAAAGGAAATGAAAAAGCCCATAAGCAAGACAGCAGCGGTGTCACATGTAGGGTCTTCAGCAAAGGATCAGCTTAGAGATTGTGATTCTCCATTTCCCATTTAAGGTTAAATGAAGACCAAACGCAAAGCTATATGGTTACTCCAACAAAGTGTCAAGTCTCAATGCAACAGCTAGCATTCACACACCTGCTTTTGTAGCAATTACTACGAACTCCGCCACAAAGCCGATGCCACCAGCCTCCCTCTAATCAAACGGCCACAGTAGGGAAACGCCAGGGAGAGGAGAAATAGTATGGCCGCTTTCACCTCATTGGTCTGCCAATCAGGACCGGCCCGCGGCATAAGCGGTCTAGGCAAATGCTAAGGGCGCCACTCATCCATAGGGGCGCCAGAATGAGTGAACGAGTGAAATTTTTTTTATTTATTTTTTTTTTTTTTAATAATGGGCTACTATTTAAAAACAATTAATTCGAAATACTACCAAATAAAGCAAAAAAAAAAAAAAAAAAAAAAAAAAATCTGGCTCTTTAATCTTCCCCCGCCCATTGAGTGCTTGAAGTGTGTCAGAAACAGAGCGCGCGCGATCAGTTGTTGCTAATTTGTTGTGTAGCGTGCCCCACGCCGCATCCAATGTAGACAGCACTGCTTTTGTTAACACACAGCTCGTAGAAACGGGCCTGGCAGCTCGCGCCAGTTCTAGACACAGTGAAAGTTTCCTGATTGTGACGGAAGGCCGAATTTACATGACACATCATAAATGAGCATAGTCTGCGATAGATACAGTGCCAAAAAGAAGAGAAGAGGATAAAGACAGAGGTAAAGAGATGTAGTGAATGAACAATTTATTGCATAGGAGTAATTTCATGGCAGTTATTTTTACCTTAAACTTAATGTTAGGAGTTGTTCTGAGTTCTGAGTCCCCAGACTGTGATTTTGTACAATCATGTCAGTTTTAAGACGCATTTTTTATTATCACTTTTTTTTATTATCACTTTTTTATTAATGTTTTACTCTACAGTTGTGCAGTTTTGGGGGGACACACGACACAGTACAGGCCAAAAGTTTGGAAACATTACTATTTTTAATGAAGTTTCTTCTGCTCATCAAGCCTGCATTTATTTGATCAAAAATACAATACAAAAATGTAATATTGTGATATATTATTACAATTTAAAATAATTTGTTTTCAATTTATTATACTTTAAATTATCATTTATTTCTGTGATGCAAAGCTGAATTTTCAGCATCATTACTCCATTCTTCAGTGTCACATGTGACATCTGGTCTATCACATGATCCTTTAGAAATCATTCTAATATGATGATTTATTATGAGTGTTGGAAACAGTTCTGCTGTAATGTGTGTGTGTGTGTGTGTGTGTGTGTGTGTGTGTGTGTGTGTGTGTGTGTGTGTGTATATATATAAATATATATATATATGCTAAATCATGAACACAATGACAGGATGAAATGGGCTGTGATGCATGGGGCGCCAGGTAAAATCTTGCCTAGAGCAGCAAATTGGTCAGGGCCGGCCCTGCTGCCAATCACACCCCAACCGGGGCCAACAGCAGATAGAATAATTAACCTGCCACATATACATTGTGGATAAAGCTATGCTTATGGTAGATTATTCAAAAAGCATTATTTTGTGCATGTAAGACTACTTGAATTATTAAAGGAATTAAAGAAAAATCCACATTACCTCATGAATGCATACAGGCTAGAAAAGTATATCAATTAATGTGAGAACTAATGTTTTTCATTAAATATGATATGAGCTATCAAGCATGTTCATTTCTTCTTCATAGTGGGCAAATGGACAGACCCCAACATTGGCCAATCACAGCACATATCATGTGCATTCTGTTAACATCCAAATACAGTAGTCATCATTAACTGTATGCATGCATGAGGTAATGTGGATTGTTTTTACAACCCGAATTCCGGAAAAGTTGGGACGTTTTTTAAATTTTAATAAAATGAAAACTAAAAGACTTTCAAATCACATGAGCCAATATTTTATTCACAATAGAACATAGATAACATAGCAAATGTTTAAACTGAGAAAGTTTACAATTTTATGCACAAAATGAGCTCATTTCAATTTTGATTTCTGCTACAGGTCTCAAAATAGTTGGGACGGGGCATGTTTACCATGGTGTAGCATCTCCTTTTCTTTTCAAAACAGTTTGAAGACGTCTGGGCATTGAGGCTATGAGTTGCTGGAGTTTTGCTGTTGGAATTTGGTCCCATTCTTGCCTTATATAGATTTCCAGCTGCTGAAGAGTTTGTGGTCGTCTTTGACGTATTTTTCGTTTAATGATGCGCCAAATGTTCTCTATAGGTGAAAGATCTGGACTGCAGGCAGGCCAGGTTAGCACCCGGACTCTTCTACGACGAAGCCATGCTGTTGTTATAGCTGCAGTATGTGGTTTTGCATTGCCCTGCTGAAATAAACAAGGCCTTCCCTGAAATAGACGTTGTTTGGAGGGAAGCATATGTTGCTCTAAAACCTTTATATACCTTTCAGCATTCACAGAGCCTTCCAAAACATGCAAGCTGCCCATACCGTATGCACTTATGCACCCCCATACCATCAGAGATGCTGGCTTTTGAACTGAACGCTGATAACATGCTGGAAGGTCTCCCTCCTCTTTAGCCCGGAGGACACGGCGTCCGTGATTTCCAACAAGAATGTCAAATTTGGACTCGTCTGACCATAAAACACTATTCCACTTTGAAATAGTCCATTTTAAATGAGCCTTGGCCCACAGGACACGACGGCGCTTCTGGACCATGTTCACATATGGCTTCCTTTTTGCATGATAGAGCTTTAGTTGGCATCTGCTGATGGCACGGCGGATTGTGTTTACCGACAGTGGTTTCTAAAAGTATTCCTGGGCCCATTTAGTAATGTCATTGACACAATCATGCCGATGAGTGATGCAGTGTCGTCTGAGAGCCCGAAGACCACGGGCATCCAATAAAGGTCTCCGGCCTTGTCCCTTACGCACAGAGATTTCTCCAGTTTCTCTGAATCTTTTGATGATGTTATGCACTGTAGATGATGAGATTTGCAAAGCCTTTGCAATTTGACGTTGAGGAACATTGTTTTTAAAGTTTTCCACAATTTTTTTACGCAGTCTTTCACAGATTGGAGAGCCTCTGCCCATCTTTACTTCTGAGAGACTCTGCTTCTCTAAGACAAAGCTTTTATAGCTAATCATGTTACAGACCTGATATCAATTAACTTAATTAATCACTAGATGTTCTCCCAGCTGAATCTTTTTAAAACTACTTGTTTTTTTAGCCATTTGTTGCCCCCGTGCCAACTTTTTTGAGACCTGTAGCAGGCATTAAATTTTAAATGAGCTAATTAAGTGGATAAAAGTGTAAAATTTCTCAGTTTAAACATTTGCTACGTTATCTATGTTCTATTGTGAATAAAATATTGGCTCATGTGATTTGAAATTCCTTTAGTTTTCATTTTATTAAAATTTAAAAAACGTCCCAACTTTTCCGGAATTCGGGTTGTATATTCCTTTAATAATTCAAGTAGCCTTACATGCACAAAATAATGTTTTTTTGAATCATCTACCATAAACATAGCTTTATCCACAATGTATAGTAAAGACTTAGTTTTTTGTAAACAAAGAAAACATCATGACATCAACACAACATAATAAGATCACCAGACAAGTAATTTTCCTGCAGTGGGGAAGCCAAGAAAAAAGGGGGAAGAACAGAAAGATCTTGGCTTCTACAGGGCCTGAAGGCAGTGAGGATTCGTCTTGTTCTGGTCCAGGGGAAAATGATTACGTGATCTATTTCTAGTGCTCATTCACAAGGACAGAGGCAGATAGTGAGCAAGATAATGACATTACTGCTCTATTTAATCTCCCACAGTCATGTGACCAGCAGTGATGAGGAGTATTTTGTATCTTGGCCAGCAACGAGTGAGAAAGTGTTTTCAGTGACTCTGTCTTTGTCTTTTCTCACCACTGTAAGAGACAATATTTATGTTTCTTTCAAGACAAAAACTCATACATCACGCTTTAAAAGCTCTCTGGTTAAACATCAAGTTAACCATATACCTATATCACATTCTGTTTCTTGTTAAATTCAGTTCTAGTCTCATGCCCCAAAAAAATGCATTTAGAGAGTCCATAAAATCAAAACGTTGTTACTTTTAACCCATGTTCATCTGAAGTCCACTAAAAATCAACGAGTAAAAGTCTAAAAAACCTTCCTCTAGTGCTGCTCAGTTGTGTCACTTCTGGGCTCTTTAAGCTCCTGTAAAAGAGCTGATGTGAATTAACACTTTGCACGACCAAGACCCAGTCTCAGCACCAACACAGCACAGTTCTTTGTGAAAGAATATGCAAATGAAAATGAGATATTTGTAAAATACAACTTAAAATTCATTTTTAAGGTAACTTGTAAAATTTTTCAGTTGTTCAGTTAAATATTATTACTTTTTGTATGGCCTAAAAATGTGTATCAAACACAACATAACACAGCATATCCCTTTTGTTACTTCTACAGTATTTGCCACATTTCTCAGGCTTAAGAAACATGTTAACGGAGTGTATTCACCAATCTCTAAAACTATCTATACTAAATTAAATTAAAATTATTACATCAATGCTTACAGAAAGAATGTATGTGTATTTCTTTATTACAAACCATACCGTATGCATTTATAATAAATATACATTCATATTAAATCTATCTTCTTGTTCATTTTATATTTGGTCAAAATATATTTATATGAAATGCAGAAATTACAGATTCCCACTCATGCATTAAGAAATTTTCCCATGACTTAACTATTATCTTAATTATCATGACCATGCTTTAACTCTTAGTTATAAAATTAGTATAAAATGGCCACGATTTACCTAAAACAAGGGTATAACTTAAATCAAACGTGGCCACAATTTAACGGATTATACCAAAACCACAATATCAAGGTGGGTTTTTTTTTTTTCATTTTATGTGCAGGGCTCTGTATAAAATATAATGCAAAATATAAAAAAAAACGTTTGGTCCAAAATTGCTGTTTCAAAAGGAAATGTCAACCCAAGAAATAAACTGTCACCAATGGAAACTAGTCAGAGCACAAATATATTTTAATAGTCAGACATTAAATATGTTGAATATACTGTACACTACACACAAATCTTTTATTAAGATGTAAATAAAACAAAGATTACTGGAGTACGTCGAAAGTACACTTCAGTCTTTATTCTTCAACATTTTTTACATTTAATTCAATGTGTTGCTGTTTCTTTGTAATTATTTTAGTGAAAATAGTTCCAAAGCCATTTTTTTCAGTATATTTGAAATGAAAAAATTTTAAATGTTCATTCAGTCTTATGATTGTTTGACTACATAATATTTATTAACATCATTATGAACAGTCTATATTTTGCACTGAAAATGCATTCTAAATGATTATTTATATATTATTGTTATTACAGACAGCAGCTCCCCTTCCATGCATCCACCATTATTCAGCAAATCAGTCCCATTGATGTTTAGGAACTGCCCTGTTCTTGAATGTGGTGTAATGATTTGATAAAATTGCAGACCCAGTGGTTTTATAAAACAGTAGAGCGAGTCAGAGCGCTATTAGCAGCACTAGGTGCGTTTACATGGACACTTTTTGCTTCCATCGGAATAAATTCATTCTGATTGATGAATCCGAACGCAGTGTTTACATGAACGCTAAATGAAGTGATCAGGTTGATGTGCTCATTTACATGTCACAAGCTTCTAATCGGATTTACTCTTTTGACATGTGCACACTGCATGAATATACAGAGTTTCCCGCTGCTGTTTTAAAAAGCACACGTTATATTTATCTACTTCGGGTCCTAATTAGGCGACGACCAACACATGAACTGTTGTGCTGCTTAACTATACTTTAGCAAAAAAATTAAAAATAATAGTAAAAGTGCCTCTTCCCACACTCAAAACTAGTCGTCTGTTGATGAGAGTCTTAAACGAGGACTGGTGGGACGTGGTCGTGTTCCACTTGACATAGACTAATTGAAAGGGGAGATTTATAATGATAGTACACTTATTTATGACACTTTATTCACCAGGAAGAACACCTCGTTCCGTGCGAAACTGCACTTGTTAAAATTACAAATGACCTGCTTCTTGCGTCAGATCAAGCCTGCATCTCATTGCTAGTTTTACTTGATCTTAGTGCTGTGTTCGACACCATAGATCATGGCATACTCATAGATCGATTACAAAACTATACAGGTATTCAAGGGCAGGCTCTAAGATGGTTTAGATCCTACCTGTCCGATCGCTACCATTTTGTTTACTTAAATGGGGTGTCATCTCATTTATCATCAGTAAAATATGGAGTGCCACAAGGATCTGTCCCAGGTCCCCTTCTATTTTCAATATACATGTTGCCCCTTGGTAATATTATTAGAAAATACGGATTAGTTTCCACTGTTATGCTGATGATACTCAGCTATATATCTCAACGAGACCAGATTCAACTTCTAAATTATCTAAGCTAACAGAGTGTGTTAAAAGTGTAAAAGATTGGATGACCAATAATTTTCTCCTATTAAATTTGGATAAGACAGAAATATTAATTATTGGACCAAAAAACACTACACAGAATCTTGTAGATTACAATTTGCAACTAGACGGATGTACAGTTACTTCCTCTACAGTCAAAAATCTGGGTGTTATATTAGACAGCAACTTGTCTTTTGAAAACCATATTTCCCATGTTACAAAAACTGCATTCTTCCATCTTAGAAACATTGCCAAGCTACAAAACATGTTATCTGTTTCTGATGCAGAAAAGCTAGTTCATGCATTCATGACCTCTAGACTGGACTATTGTAATGCACTTCTAGGTGGTTGTCCTGCAACTTCAATAAACAAGCTACAGGTAGTCCAAAATGTAGCGGCTAGAGTCCTTACGAGGTCAAGAAAATATGATCATATTACCCCAATTTTACAGTCTCTGCACTGGCTACCTATTTAGTTCCATATCAGTCACAAATTATCATTACTTACCTATAAGGCCCTAAATGGTTTAGCTCCTGCATACCTAACTAGCCTTCTACCACGCTACAATCCATCACGCTCCCTAAGGTCACCAAACGCTGGACTTTTGGTAGTTCCTAGGATAGCAAAGTCCACTAAAGGAGGTAGAGCTTTTTCACATTTGGTTCCCAAACTCTGGAATAGCCTTCCTGATAATGTTCGGGGTTCAGACACACTCTCCCTCTTTAAATCTAGATTAAAAATGCATCTCTTTCGCCAAGCATTCAAATAATGCATCTCTTAAATTGTGACTGCAGTTGCATCTGATCAAATGTGCATTCTTATTCTTTAGCTTGGGTTAAACTAATTAATTTTACTTTGTTGGAACAGCAACTATGCTAATTATGTCTGTATTTGTCTCTCTGTTTTGGTAACTAGGATATACACAAGCTCCAGTCTGGATCCAGAACACCTGAGAAGAGATGATGCTGACCCCTCAGAGGACCCCAGATGATGCTTAACCTGAATCAACAAACAGAACTAACAAATATTGCTACAAGTGTGATTGCATCATATAGTAATTGCTGTTAATAATGTTCATCGTCTGGTTGACTACGTCTTTTATAAATTTTTCTGAAAAATCCTGTCATATGCGCACAAACTGACAGTCACCACTTATAAGCTACTACTAAATATTGTAGAAACTAAATTTTCTGTAAAGTTGCTTTGTAATGATTTGTATCGTAAAAAGCGCTATACAAATAAACTTGAATTGAATTGAAACCTCATTCCGCGTGACATACGTCATTACGCTATTTCTACGTCACTGCGTATGTGCAGTACTTTCCAATATCGGTTTTCAATCCGATCAAGTGTTTACATGTCCTCTCGCTCTGATTTTAAAAGGGATAAACCACCCCTTACAATCCGATCTAAATTTTAGTCGGATCGAGCCAATTCAATTCGATTGAATTGTTTACATGTGACATTTTTATTCTGATTGTGCTTCTAGTCCTATTACGATCGGATTAGAAGGGTCCATGTAAACGCAGCTACTGACTGCGGTGCATCTCACCTGGTTTAAATTTGCAGCTGCTTAGGCCACGCGTCTCTTATGGTGTAACATGAACTCTCCTTCCTGTTCCATATGAAAATTTAAGCATGATCCCAGAGGAGCAGTAAAAGGTTGCACGCTGGCCAAACTGAGCTGCTGGTCGCGTACACTCGTGGTGGATCATTTAGACCAAACCACAGTCAGCCGGCATCATCAGGAGTCCCAATGGACTCGGCTCATTGGCAAAAAAAATTGAGAATGATAGGAAAAACAACGGCATTGTTAATTATCTTGCCACAGTTTTAAACAAATGGGACATTTTTGGTTGGAGAATCAAAAATGACTGCACAAAATATGATTCAGACTGTATTTTTTTTTTATTGTATTTCACGACAGACATGTGTGTCTTGCATTATGGCTTTTGCTTTTTTTAAATGGTAATCATGGCCAATGATATGAAGTAGAGTTTAACAGATTACACAGTTAACAAGATTACGATTATGGCTGCCACAGGAAATTATTTAACCAATTGTATTAAGTTTTTTTTAAATGTCAGCAAATAATAAAAACAAATGTTAATGTATATATGCAAATTATTTCCATATCATGTGACGGAAAAAATATCGAAACAATATTTAAATATAAATGTCTGTCATTTAGAAGGGGTGGAAACTATTAGCTATTAAATTATTAATGGCATATAACACATAATAAAACAGAATCAAGTCAAAGCCCATTAAAGTGCATTTTTAAGTATATTAAAAAACAAAGAGTATATTCTCAAAAAATTCCAGAATATGCATAATAAATCACAAAAACAAATTAATAATAATGAACTTGAAAATACCAACTCAACATTTAAAGAGTGCATTTCCTCAATCTTGCACATTCTGTGTCTGAGAGCATGCGTGGCTTCCGCAACATATATGACAATATATTATCAGTCATTATGACTCATTTTTTAATCATGATCAGTTATTCAATTATGTTATAGATGCAATAAATTTGTTTATATCATTGAGTCAATGCATGTTTTTACATGCTTTAATATAAACTTATGGCCTCTTTACCTTCTGTCTATATTGGCTTCAGTTATGTTACTATGACTGATGTCAGTTTTAAGATTAGTTGGCCTGTGCAATTTGACTGTGAATTTAATCAATTTATCAGTTAGGTCACAAAGTGATCAACAATGCTTAAACATCAGAAATAATGAATGTTATTAACTTGATGAAAACTTACACTGTCATTTTGAGAGGATGGTTAAACATGTTCATGAAGAGGTTTGTTTTGCGTAAAGATGAAAAAAATTCACTGAGGAATAAAGAAGATGGCGTTCCCTTCCCTCTATGGGTTAAAAACAATAAACGCTTGCCATCTTCATTATTAGTAGACAGAAATGAATGTCTTTTCAATAAAGAGTTTGCAGATATCTCCCCACACACAGTGAATATGATTTTTCTCAGCTAGAAATGTTTTTCCCCTCTTTTTCATTGGCAAGAGTCACTCCAGATGGGCAGCTCTCTCA
Source organism: Carassius carassius (assembly GCF_963082965.1). Lineage (NCBI taxonomy): Eukaryota > Metazoa > Chordata > Actinopteri > Cypriniformes > Cyprinidae > Carassius > Carassius carassius. Next base: position 2,963,010 of record NC_081803.1, read on the forward strand.
CCTCCTGGCCTTCTTCTCTTTCATCAGATTTTTGCTCTCCTCTCATCTCTTCTTGTTGACGGGGTTGTGTGGATCATAGATCTCAAACGTGTCTTCGTCCTGCATATTGGCATCTTTTACCTTTCTGGTTTGTTCATCAAAGTGCAGCACATGGGCCATCCTAAATCACAAGGGGAAACAGAGCTCAGTTCAAAAGTACAGTAAAGCACAGCTCATGGGCCACTAAATCATCAAAATCAGTGTTACAAGTGGTGGGAATTTCCCGGTGGAACAGATCAGATCAGAGCAGACTTCCGACTCGGATGAGTCTGCGAACAATCTGTTTTTAAAGCATTTTTAAAGAAATAACTCAAACCAAAAATGAAAAATGTGTCATTTCCTCCCACTGTGAGTGGTGCCTATACTAAACTAAACTAAGCTAAACTAAACTAAAATTAGATATATAAAATATTAATAAAAAAGTTAATAATATTTTAACAATAAGATAAATTAATAAATAATATAATATATATAATAACTTATTAGCAATAGTTGTAGTAGTATTGTTGTTGATATACTTATTTTATTATAGTTTGTACAATAACAATTATTATTATTATAATGGGTTTGGAACAACATTAGGGTGAGTAAATGATGACAGAATTTTAATTTCTGGGTTAACTATCCCTTTAACTCTAATATAGCATTGGCGGCACATCTTTTGTCACTATCGGATTCACGCATAACATTTCTAAAGTGTGAACTTTTCTTGACAGGTGACTGTGTGATTGAGCTGACCAATGACTGATTTGTCATTTAATTGATTTGGCAAAAGAATAAAAAAAAGTACAAAATTGGCACAGACATGCAATTTCCTTTCATTAAATTAACTGACTTAATATCTCATTACATAATTTGAGCACACTATTCAGCACAGCAGCAAACCAGTCAGATTGGTACTTTCAATTTCTGTATGTATGCGACTAGCGTAAAGTTAACTGAGGGACTGATCTACAGCTTCAGCCTGTACAGTGATGCCCCATGGAGGTGGTCTCAAAAATACAGCCCAGATGCTCATCTACATTGCATTTCTTCAGTAATGCTCCTTCTCTCTCTCCTTACTGCAGGGCTGGAGGTGATTGGCAGGCAAAATAACATTCCACGGAGCATTCCTGAGTGCCAGCATCAGAAAGAAGAGCTCACAGCTGGCTAAAGTTGCTTACTGAGGATTCCAGAAGACTGCAGCCCAATCCAAGAAAGACATTACACTACGCCAACAGGACACAGAACTACAGTTCTGATTAGTTCTACTAACGGCTTCTATGATTTCAGAAGACCACACAAAGATATTTGAAAACAAATTGCTCCAATGGTGTTCCAAACCCATCAATGTTTTTCATCTTCTTTGTATTAACAATCACAGTCCTGAATCATTCTTCAAAATATCTTCTTTTGTGTTCTACAGAAAAAAGTCAGTCATACAAGTTTAGAATGATGAGAGTAAATAATGAATGGATTTTCATTCTGTCTGAGGTCATAGTTAGGTCATATCCACACATCTCACCTCTGCTTAGCTGACCTACATTTCATTCTGAGATGATGGCTACAGAGGAACTGTCTGAATCAAGACATGGAGAGAACCTCAAAGAAACATCAGGAAGGGTGGAACAGGTCATTGTTATCATCACATACACGGCTGGATGGCTCTCTGGGGTCGCATCTAAACCAAAGAAAGATGCTAAAGGAACTGTCATTCCACACCTGTTGGAGCTATTCTGGTGAAGGTCAGAATTTTTTTTGGAACGACTCTATCCTTCACAAATCCAAATCTGCGGTCTCATACTAAACGCATTCACCTCCAAAGCCCAGGGGTGGTTTAAAAGAACAAGACGTGACGGGACTCCCAGCTGTCATTCAATATGGTGCAAGTTTTGGTGGTTTCGCACAAGTGTGTCAGGAAGGACCTGTAGGAGATAAAGGCAGATTTTTAAATTGAGCCAGTTGTCCGAGTCAAGATAAATGCATAAAGGAACCGAGAACAGAGAGTCTGCTCTCTAATATTATGAGTGTTCTCGTTGGTAAGCAGTCTGCCACGCTGCAATTTTTGAGCCATCGCAGAACCCCTGGATTCAGCCAAAGAGACGCATAAAGAGTCTGCGAGTGCGTGCAAGCCCAATTTTAAGTGTTTGGCTGAATGTGTGTGTGTGTGTGCATGCTTGCGTCCATTGTTTGAAGTCCGAAGGAGATGTGACAGCTCATCTAGAATGTCATACTGGCAGGACTCCCGTCATGTAAATCAGCCGGCTCTGATAATTTGTCTAGCATTCTTGGTGATGACAGCCTGCTTGGAGTCCTCGCCTAGAGTTATGGCTCAAGCAAAAATCCCACCATTTGATTGGGGCTCTAATCAGGGAGGGGCTCCCGCCACAATGCAGAGGCCCTCGGAAACCTCTTCCTGAATTTATTTTTCTTTCGCTTTTGCGAAAGAGGGGGAAGTGGGAGCAGAGGCCTGGGCGAAATGGGGTTTTGTAGACGCAGACACAGATGGAAAAGTTTACAATCTGGCCCAGACTTGACTTCCAGTGTCTGACCTGTTGTAACCCATATTACATTTGTGGGGTGCAACAGGCGTTCAGAAAGTGGTACAGACTTCCCACTGCTGTTTTTCTAGCACTGGGGGCCTCCCGTCCCTCCTTCTCTCCGGAGTCAGACCTAAAATGCCCCAGCATCATGCGGGTCCTTAGACAGTAATGACAGTCCATCCTAAAAACGAAGTAACTGATAGGAAACATGTAGGAACCCGGGCTCAGACAGCACCCCCCACCCCTTTTGTGCTCACATATGGTATTTGTTGGAGTATTTGAGTGCATATATTTAGATAAAGACTCAAGGTCTTTGATGAAATGTGAATACGAGAGAAAAACACACAGTGTCCATTCATTTCCCTGTGGTGGTTTGCAGCGTGAAAAGGGAGGACGACTGTCTGACAGATCTTCACTTTATCCTCAGCACATCACCGCTGCAGCACAGACACACACACCATTAATACTGATAATTAATCAAGTGGAAAGACATTACTCTCCACAGAGGCATGCGCCCGACCGCATTCTTTACATTTGATTGTGATTTACGGTTTTCCTGCGAAAGCGCAAAATGACTGCAGCGTATGTCTACCGAACATCTACTAAAGTGAAGTTTCTGCTGCATCCAACCCTCACAGTCACTTCAAACGCTTCCAAAGGAAAACTACCCTAGGTTTTCAATGAACTGTATCAATGGATAGGTTATACGTTAGTGTGTGACCCAAAAAAGCAAACCACTGAAGCTATACGTTTTAACTGAGACCAAAAAAAAACCAGAATGATTTACCAGTCTGCTTCCCGTAATCCTCGGAAAAACTAGAAGTGCTGTGTGACGCATTGGTCATGGCGAGGCTTTAGAAATGAAGCGTACCTATGAATCACAGTAATGTCCAATCAGCGTTCATTAAATAGAAAAACACATCTTTCAAACTGGAAGCCATAAATGTGGATGAGCAAAATCAGTTTTTAAGTACCTACCGCCATCTCAGAGGTCGTACTTACAAACGCATGCATCTTCATCACATGTGCTAGGAAGATTATGGAGAAAACAGAATCTAACCGGAACATTTCTAATTGATATTCTATTTGTGTACTTAAGCACACAATCAGGGCCACAACTTTGTGCCTCTCATAGCGCATTAAGATTGATGCTCCCTGGAGTCTGATTAATTTTGCAGCATCATAAATGTTATCCTGGCCAAAGAACTCAGCTGTCAATAACACCCTCAGACCGAAATGGAAATGGTTCCAACAGATCAGGACCGAAAAAAAAAAACATCTAGAGGATGCCAAAAAGAAAATCTAAGCTGTGTTTAGTCTTCATATTTAACAGAGTGCAAAAATAAAACTGAAAAGACTTAATATTTGCACAGTGAGTGGTGTGTGTGATTTAGTGATCTAGCACCGCTGTGACATGGTAATTATTTAATTTCTGTCTTCATAATCTTGTAGAACACTGTTGGATTGGAATGTCTCCAGTGACATACAGACAGATGAGGCAGTTGTTACAGCTCATGACATACAACAACATCTGACACAATGCCTAGTAGTGAGTGATGTTGCGAAAAAAATCAGTATGGAAGAGTGGGGTAAGATGTGCCGCTTTTTACTAATACCTGATTGTATTTATCAACTGAAATTAAAAGTGTTGATATCTGAGCTATAAAAATATGACTTCTCAATAAAAAGTGGTACAACTTGCCCCATGTTAGGGGTAACCATGTAAACGGATAAGCTGAAGCATTAGGGAAAAGTACGTAAATGATTTACAGTCCAAATAAAAATATGAACATAGATAAGAAAAACTGCAATAACAAACAAAACCATTCTCAAGTACTATATTTCTGCACATTATTTGCATTTTCATAAACTTTCCAGAAAAAAAAAGTTTAATATTCTCAATATTTTAATGCAGTGTTAAAAAAAATTGTAGTCACTGGGACAGGTACCATTTAGGAAAAATGTTTTAATAATTAATGACTAAAAATATTACATGATTCAAGCACTGAACATTCACACATCATATATATTTTGGGCCAAGGAAATGCAATGCAATGACAAAATACATTTTAGCTTACATGTCACAAGCAGCTGGATATGATGGGATCTTTCATGTAAAAAAAATGTATGATGTTTTCTGTATTAAGGGGTGGAACACACCCCACTCTGCAAGTCAAACTTGGATGTGTCTGACAGAATAGACAGAACGCATTTATTTTAAAATTTAGCTATCTGAGGAAACATGGTCGACCGGTATTGATGCAGGTGGTTAGTGCTGGTTTGGTATTGGTCTAGCAACATTATATTGACCATCACAACTTGACAGGCCAAAGCCTGGTCTTCAAAGTAAAGCAAGTTGACCAGCTCGCTAGTTATGCTGATTAAAAAGCCTGGTATGTACACCAGCGTACCTATATCCAAAACATATGCTGGTTTATGGAAAATGGTTTATCACCCGGCACTGGTTCTGCTGACACTTGTAATGAGCGTCTGTTAAAAATACAGCACGTGTATGACTGCAGGTTGACGTGCCCTGTCTGGCGTACGGTGGGTGTGACACGTTCCATCTGGGCACTCCGTCTGCTGGAGCAGTTATTTACTCAGTTAAGTCAGCTGAGAAAACTACTTCTCCACAAGTGGCTATTGCAGCGCAGCAAAAACAAACACTGCACACTGTTCTAATGGTGTCAGCGCGCTGCAGAGCCAAGCGCATTACTTGGCTGGAGAGCGAGGTGGCTCAGGCACACTTAAGGCAAGCAGCTGTGCCTGATGTGGAGAGAGGTTATGAACATTTCGCTATGTCAGTCCAAATAAATAGCTCTGCTTCCATAATGCGAAACAGTAGCTGTGCACTGGGACAACCAATGAGGCACAGGTTTTTGAAAATGCATTTGAGCACAGACAACTGCAAGTCCATTAGTGCATTAAACCTCAGTAGGAATGGAGAAGCGAGTAAAAGCAAATGACCAGCCCTTATCATCTTCCTTGCCAAGATCCTCGACGTCTTCCATTGGAACGCTAGGAGAGTCTGAAATCGCAGATGATAGTTTGGATTTAAAGCGTTCCAAAAGAGCGAGTGTCTTTAAATGCAAAAGAAAGGGTGTTATTTTGGCTTGGGGTATTTTGGGGGGAATTAAAAAAAAGGCTCTGTGCTTATTCAAAGGGACAGTTCATGTAGAAATCCTGTCATCACCCTCATTTCATTCCAAACCTGTATCACTTCCATTCTTCTATTCAATGGGAAGGTTCAGTGACCGACATAAATCTTTTTGTGATAATGTGTGACGATCGTGTTCAGTGAGACACAGGAGAGAGTAGATACAATTGCAGATGTCTATTGTTAAAGGGTAATCCAAAAGCGTGGTCGAAAACAATCCAAGGTCAAAACCAACTCAGCAGTCCAAAACAAACAAAGGAAAGGGAACTCGGAAAACGAGGGATCTCGGAGGACGAGAAGACAAAGGAGAATCTCGGAGGACGAGAAGGCTGATAACACGAAGGGTAAGGACTCCATACAGACAACATGGAAAGACAGGTATTTATAGGGAGGCTAATGACAATTAAGTGAATGCACCTGGTGCAATTAGCAGGAGTGCAATTACTGTGATGACAGGACAAGACTAGTGGAATACAGAGGTGGGTAGTAACGAGTTACATTTACTTCGTTACATTTACTTGAGTAATTTTTTTGGGGTAACGAATACTTTTCGGAGTATATTTAAAGATGGGTACTTTATACTCTTACTTGAGTAAATTTTTGGGGAAAAATCTGTACTTTTACTTCGTTACTGTGGGCGACGCTCCTCTCGTTACTTTATCTTAATGCAATAAATGTTATAAATGCTTCAGTTTATTCCAAACGCGCCGTCTACTTTTCTCTGGGCAATGAGCGATGCCCATTCGCGAATGATTCATTCTTTTGAGTCAATTCTGTTCAAAGGCTTGATCAAACCAATTGGCAAACGAGTGAATTGGTTCATGAATCAGTTTGAATGAGTCGTTCAGTTCCCTGCCGCACGCGCTGAGCGTCTGAAGTGGTTCACTCGGAGTTGTAACGTTTAAGAACAGAAAGAGCGTTGAAAACGTGGCTGGAACTGCACTGAATTGAAATCTGCAAAGGCTATTATTTGCTAGCGATGGAGATCCTTATTAGATGAACACCGCGTGTGCTGTCTACTGTTTAACAGGTAATAACTTGGGCTACATTCGATTACAGTACACGATAGCACTGTGACATTAGTTTGTTGTACATGTGTGGCTTATAACAGAGGGGAGTCAAGTTGAATGCAGCTTCCAAAAGACAAAAAATAGCCGATTAAGATTTTATTAATTGTAATACAATCACACTGGTGCAAGTACGTTCAGCGAGTCATATTATCAGCTGCTAAATTCAGATCTGTGATTGCTTGCTGGCGCTGAGCCAGAGATAGATGCGTTTATACAGCGCTGCGCATTATAACAAATCACACATGATTCTATTGAGCTTATTAAAGCATTGGCCAATCAGAGGCGTTCAGATGAGTCAATCGCTGAAATGCCGGTGCTTCCTTCACTCGCTCACTGACTGAATACCTCTTTCTGGCGAATTCTCTCGCAGGAACAACAAAGTGCAAATGTGTGTACGAATCTTTAATTAAGATATTGATTTCACAGTGTTAACAGTTTCAGTGATTTTAATGGGAGTTTCTGAGAGTGATTGAAATCTAGACTGTCAGTGAAAATGATCTTTAATAATGTAAATGTTATTTGCTCTCTTTCTGAACAATGAAAGATTAGTAGTAATATTTATATCACATTAACTTTCAATGTTAAATTCACATTTAATATAAAGTCAGTCGTATTAAAAATATGTTATGGCATGACACCTATATCTGTTACTTAAGTAAACAGACAGGGTTTTATAATAAATTACATAAATTGGAGTAAAGGCTGATGAAATATATACATTTATACACGCACACATACATTACATACATTTTATCTATATATCTAAATAAAAATAGGCTCAGTATATATGACCCAAAGTAACTAGTAACTAACTACTTGAGTAGATTTTTTATCCGATACTCTTTTACTCTTACTCAAGTAACTATTCAAGACTAGTACTTTTACTTTTACTTGAGTAAATATTTCTAGAAGTACTTTTACTTTTACTTGAGTACAGTTTTTGGGTACTCTACCCACCTCTGGTGGAATACTAGTGCCTATGGTGAAGTGCCTAAGGGGAAGTGAGCCCACTAGTGGACACCCAGGGAAACAGGGACTAGACAGAGTGACATAATGTAAGTTTGAGTAGTGTGCAGGATTTATATTTTTCTAGTTTATATTGGACTTTTGAACTATGCACCAACACATGATTAATGTGTGAGGTACTATATTTTGTATTGGGTTCTGTGGAAGGAAATTCAGTTTTCCAAGCACTGAAAGTCAATGGGGTCCAGTGTTGTTTGGGACTCCACTAAAATTCACTGTATGGACAAAAACAGCTGTAACAGTCCCTCATTCACTGAACATATTGGCCCTCCAGCACATTCAAGTAGTGCCATTTGATTTATTCTTGAGTCAAATCTTTACTAAGAATAATTCAATTGACTTTGCTACAGATAATCGACTAACAGCCTTTGGTCAGATTCTGTGGTAGACTGCATGAACAAATAACTTGCAAATTTTGAATGATAGCCCATAAGCAAAACTCTTAACATTTAGACAAAGGAAAGGAATAGTAGTATACAGTATGGTGGATGCTTTTAGAAAAGGGAATGGTTTAAATAGCAATTGTTATTCATTATGACAAATTTTTGTATTTAATAGTGAAAACAAGTCAAGGAATGTACATGCAGCCAAAGTTAACGTCACTTGACCAAAAACACAAAAAAACACATTATTTATGAGTGTTTGCATCTGCACAAAGGATCTGTTACACATTTTTTCTTTGTGTTCATTGCAATATTTATGATTTGTCGAAGGTCTGAATTCTTGACACTTTACCCTTGTAATTTCAGTATTTACATTACCTAATATAACCTAATACAAAGTCATGTGCTTTATGCTTTGTTAAACTGCATTTGAAGTAATTTAGTATTAATATTGCATTATCAATATATAACTAATAAAATGTAATTGTCAAACAAAGTATGACTTTAGATTTTGAAGTTGCAATAAAACACACTAGAGGCCACAACAGTCTTCATAAATTCACCAGTGTTTCACAGAAGAAAGTAAGTCAGAAAGGTTTGAATTTGAGTAAATGATGGCAACATTCTCATTCTTGGGTAAACTTGTCATTTAGTTAAATTCAATTCAAATTTATTTGTATAGCGCTTTTCACAATGCATTGTTTCAAAGCAGATTTACAGAAAATGCATTGGTCTACATTATCTTTACCATTATAAGTTCATAAGGAAATCTTAGTCCCTAGAAGCTACGAATTACCTGAGCCTCTCGGCCAGAGCCTTTCTTCAGTTTCTGCTTCCTTTGTCTTCATACTTCTTCCTGCTCTCCAGGTTCTCGCTCACCGCCTCACTGATCGGCTTACTGTCACCTTTGAGAGAAAGAAGAGCAATTACAATCTATATAAGACAACTTCCGTTTAGGGATCAATCTGTCTATTATTTATATGCCCATACAGTTTTATGCAAACGTTTGGGAACCCCTTGCAGAATCTGTGAAAATGTGAATAATTTTAACAAAATAAGCTTCTTTTGCATATTTGAACCCATTATTTTTGCAGAGTAATGTATGTAAAGCTAGTTCATTTATAGTGAAGAGAGTGGGAAAAGATGTGCTAGGGTGAATATTCAATAAATATTCAATGATAAATATTCAGAAAAGGCCAATCATATAAATTTTCCTGTAAGTGCATTTTAATGCAATGTTTTATTAGATGTTTATTCCATTTTATATTAGGTCAAAGCAAAATTATCCAGGTGTAAAACTACATGTTAGCAAACTGCCAGTTTATTAATCAACATAAAATGCTTGGCTAAATATTTTTTCTTTTTATTTTATTCTTTTAAATTTGTAGCTAAATATATGAATGGTTTTTTACAATGTTTAAAGAAATAACAACAAACCTTGGACAACAGCTCATCATATGATGTACAGACAATGCTAAAACATAGCATTATCCAATGAAATGAGTTTCCTTCTACAAATGCTTGAATTAAAAAACCCTGAATCCTGCAAGAGGATACAATGGTCATATAAATCTCCCTCCTAATCATTCACAACAATCTGAAAGGTGCCTAAAAATTTTAGTGTTTTCTACAAATCCCATGCTAGAATTGCAGGAATTGGAAAAGTCAATAACATCAAGGCTGGACTGTTGACACTGGTGTCTACAGGCATTGATGTGCCACTGCAAATTCCCCATCTCAGATGTCAAAGATCGCCCGGCGGGTACAAAGACTCTTTCGACTGCACCTGCCCTATTGGCAACTATGACTGAATGCTTCTCCACCACAAGCTCAAGGGGAACAAACTTCCTCCAGCATTTGGGTGGTTTAAAAATCTTGGTAACACTTTAGTATAGGTTCCAATTCACACTAATAACTAGTTGCTTATTAGCATGTCAATTATTAACATATTGGCTGTTTATTAGTGCTTATAAAGTACATATAATGCATGACATCCATAATCCTACCCAATACCCTAAACGTAACAACTACCCTATAAACTATTAATAAGCAGCAAATAAGGAGTTAATTGAGGCAAAAGTCATAGTTAATGGTTAGTTAATAGTGAGAATTGGACCCTAAAATAAAATCTTTTTCCCCTCACAAATCGAATACTTGTTTATTCTTCGTATTTATGGTGCATTGAAAGCCGCATTGGAGAGAGACTGGAAATAAGTTTTTCAGCAACCGAGAGCATGCTTTTCGTCTGAGAGCCACTGACAGACACTGAAAGTAATGAGACAAAGACTATTAAAACACACTGAGTGAAACATTCAGTGAAAACTGAACACTCTAAATCTGTAACGACTGGGTGAAGGAGTGGCAAGAAGCAAGTGCGAGATTAATGAGATTTAATGAAGACAATGAGACAATACAAAACTGAGAAACAAATAACGTTGGGAGGAATGCACAGTCCAAGATGGTGGTGAGGAATGACGAATCCGGAAGGCGGAGGTGAGTTGGCAGCAGGAGAGGGTGACACAGGAACTGCGGGGAAGCGAGCCGAAGGTAAGTGGTGTTGCTTTGTGGTGGGTTGCGTAGAGTGGACGGGGTTCCGGGGAGACACGGACATCCAATGCAGAAACACACAAGAAAGCAAGGCATAGGTTACAAACATGAAACAACGCTCTCACGAACACAAGACGCTAGACAAGCCAATATAAAGGGATGAGTAATGAGTGACAGCTGTTGCTGATGACAATTAAGCCCCCCCCCAAGAATGCCTCCTGGAGTTCACAGAAGGGCCTACCTGCTGATTGTAATCAATAAGGGAGTGATCCAGTATGTCCCTAGCAGGTACCCAACTCCTTTCCTCCGGACCGTAACCTTCCCAGTACACCAAGTACTGGAATCCTCATCCCCTCCGTCTCGAGTCCAGAATACGATTAACTGAATAGGTCGGTTCCCCATCTACGAGATGCGGCGGCAGGGAACCGGATTAATATGTGAATAAAACACGGGTTTCATTTTGGACACATGGAAGGCGGGATGTATCCTCCTGTACGCTGGAGGTAGTTTGAGGTGGACTGTCACCGGACTAATGATCTTGGTGATAGTAAACGGGCCAATGAATTTGGGAGCTAATTTGTTAGAAACGGAACGGAGAGGAATATTGTTCATAGAAAGCCACACCTTTTGACCCACGACGTAAACGGGAGGCTTTGACCGGTGGCGATCGGTCTTGGCCTTAGTGCGCTCCCTCATGCGGAGTCTCGCGGGCTCTGGTCCAGGTGCGGTGGAACCTCTGGACAAATGCGTGAGTGGAGGGGACCGCGACTTCAGATTTCAGACTAGGAAAAGCTGGTGGCTGGTAACCTATGCTGCAATGAAACGGAGAGAGGCCCGTGGCTGACACTGGTAACGAATTGTGAGCGTACTCCACCATAGATAGTTGTTGGCTCTAGGAAGAAGGATTCTTGGAGACCAAACGTCGCAAAGTTCTCTCTAAATCTTGGTTGGCTCGCTCAGACTGCCCGTTACTCTGGGGATGATAACCCGAAGACAGGTTAACCATCGCTCCTAGCAACTTACAAAATTCTTTCCAAAATTTGGATATGAATTGGGATCCCCTGTCAGAAACCACGGAGGCCGGTTAGACGACTTACCACTGGCGCAAACTGAGCAAGCCAAAACAAAATCGTGGATGTCATGAGCCATAAGTGGCCACCAGAATCGTTGTTTAACTAACCTCTTGGTTCGGCTTATCCCTGGATGACAAGCAACGTTAGAGCAGTGACCCCACTGAATAACTTCGGACCGTAACTCTTCCGGCAAAAATAAACGATTCGGTGGGCAACCGGGCGGAGGCGTTACCCCTTCTAAGGCCGTCTTGACTTTCGATTCGACCTCCTATATGATTGCTGAGACGACTATTTTCTCAGGTAAAATACATTTAGGAGTCACCGGGCGGGCGGGGGATCAAAAAGATGTGACAAAGAATCGGGTTTGACATTTTTGGAACCCGGAAGGTACGACAGAGTGAAATCAAAACGACCGAAAAAAAGTGCCTACCGAGCCTGCCTGGAATTGAGTCTTTTGGCAGTTCTAATGTACTCTAAATTCTTGTGATCGGTCCAAACAATGAAAGGTTCCCCTGAACCTTCCAACCAGTGACGCCACTCCTCTAAAGCTAATTTGACGGCCAACAATTCTCTGTTACCAATGTCATAATTGCGTTCAGCAGGAGATAACCAATGAGAGAAAAATGTGCAGGGATGCATCTTATCGTCCGAGGCAGCACGTTGGGAAAGAACTGCGCTGCGTCCGAAATCGCATACTGCGTACTGGGAACTACATTTGAATTTGAACGTACTACTCGACCGTTAGAAAAGTACGTTCTATATAGTATGATTGTGGGTAGTATGAATGGAATTCGGACGTACTACATCCGCCATGTTGACATTGTCACGTGACATATGTCGTCACAACAGCGCGTAAATTTAAAGAGCCCAATCTACTGAGCGAACATGATATAAAATCGGTGATGTTTTTCGTTATTCTTACCGCTTTCGTCTGCGTTTTTACGTCGTTTGAATTAACAATTCAGATCATGCCTTCGTTGACAGCTTGTAAATCCTTTACTAAATATAAATTTAGCTTTTAATTTTCTACCTCAGAATAACAGCAGCTACATCTGTGAACAGAATGACAGCCTGATTTTATGTAAGGATATAAAGTAATTTATTGTAATAAATAAATACAAATAAAATTACACAAAAGAAACAAAAGGAACATAAATTAATTAATAAACTTGAAAGAATGCTTAGACAAATACACACACACACACACATATATACACATAAATACATTATAGAAATATACACAGAAACACACACACACACACATATATACACACATGACAATATATACATAAATACATACATAATATATACATTATAGACAATATACACACACATATATATATAGATATAGATATATCAGCAAAAATGTGTAACCTATTGAAATTATATTCTAAAAAACAAAAACTACATATTTACAGACTGCGAACAGCATCATACAGGCTGCTGTCAATGGCCTTCGACATCCAAGAGCTGCATAACATTGTGCACAGAATGAGCAAGTCAGTCATGGGGATTTTGAAGAGGCTGATTGCCTTCTCCACCACAGATGACAGGCAGTGGAAGCAGCTTTTCTTCTGGTAGCTGGCACAATAGATGGCTGTCACATACAAATTGAACCTCCAGCAAGTGAAGCCCAATGTTATTTCAACAGGAAGCGGTTTCATTCTGTTCAGTTGCAGGTCACCACCAGGGGAAGTAACTTGATATGTTTGTTGAGTGTCCCGGGTCTGTGTATGATGCCAGGGTGCTGCAGAACAGCTCTATTTACTGAAGGCCTGTATCCACCTGCAGGAAAACACATCCTGGGAGATGGTGGGTATCCTTGTTTGAGTGCACACATCTGCCTCATCACTCCATACAGAGAGCCTGAACAGAATCCTGCACAGGTTTGATTCAACACCAATGATGCTCGTGCACAGAACATTGTTGAGAGAGCCTTCAGGATGATGAAGACAAGCTGTGCTCCATCTTCTTCTTCTTCAAGGCCCTGGAAGTGAGTCCTGTGTTTGTGCCAGATGTTGTTGCATGCTGTGTAGTGCTCCACAACCTCCGTCTTCTGAATGAGGACATTGCGGATCCACAAATTGTAGAGGATCATGACGATGATACACTGGAACCTCAATACACAGAAGCCAGCACAGGAGAGCATGTGTGGGACAATCCGAGCACAGCTGTGTCACACCAGATGACCGTGTGCAGCTCTTCAAGAGCAGGATTACCTGTAGGACAGTTGAACAGGTTAAGACTCTGCAAATCAGTTCACGTTCTCATAGTGCTATTGTTTAAGCTTCTGTAAGTTATAAAGGTAATTTTAAGACTGTCAAATCGAGATATACATATATTAGTTATTTAAGAAATATATATATATATATATATATATATATATATATATATATATATATATATATATATATATATACTATAAAATCACATAAATATGTATAAATACACATGTAAATAGTTAAATTTAAACGTGTGTGTATTTATATATACACATAAATATATTACACTCATAACTGGGAATTAATATTACAGTTATTTGAAAATCTAGCAAAACATATCACATAACATATCATACCAACATATTTACAAGTTTAATTTTACAAATGTATTACTGTATCCCTGGGGTAAATTTTAGATTTCCACTGTTTTTCCCTCATTTTTGATACCCAAATTTAAAGTCCTCATCTTGTACACATACAGTTACTGAACTGAAGCTGCTGAAGTTTATTTTGCTGACATTATTATAGAAACGTCTTAAGAAATTCCCTTTTGGTGTTGCTTTAAGCTCTATTATACTACTTTATGAAAATGTTAATGTGGTTTTGTCTGAAGCTTTGTGCTCTTATCCATGTAGAAATGAAAAATAAATAAATAAATAGAGAGAATAATTTTAAATGTGACTTGGTGTATGGGTATTTCTCTAAAGTGTGGCACCCATTCTCAAGACAACATTCTTCAGATGTTAAGATGTTGCTTGTTTAAAAAACAACTGGAAACTGCTGCAAAATCAGTGTGCACACAACTGCTACAAAAGATATTTGCTATTAAGCACTTTGCAACTGACAAAATAACAACTGGAAATACCTGGAAATTCATATTATAATAAAAAAACAGCATAAATCATTGATGATCCTAACATAAATACATGTAAAGAGTGTGTGTAGTTAAGATTAAATTTAATTTATATACTTACTGAATTATGCTTTCTAGTGAGTAGGGTTTCATCAGTCTCTGTAACATCAGAACAGGATTTACACATTACTGATGATTTATGATCAAACTGAGGCACCTATTAAGTTAAGTTAAGGTATCCAACAATTTTTATCAACACTAGTAAAATGTAAATTAACTCGTTAAATTTTTTTAACTTTATCTCATTAAATTACTTAACGAGCCGTCTGTAGAAAGCAGCCTTAACAAGCTGAGGCACAGCCTCTGATCGATAATGATTATTAAACATGTTTTTAAACTCAATTTACAAAATAGTCTCATCAGTTTACAATGTGTAAAACTTTAACAAGTCAGTCGTTTACTTGGATTATGTTAAACAAGTAACGTTACACTTTAACCACAATGAACAGCGTTTATCCATAAGGTACTTACACTTCAAAACAGCGGCGTCACGATTTTCCGTTATTTTCGAATATGAGTATGACGAGTCCTCTCCCGTGGCCTCATGGGATAGAGTAGTGCCCATCCTATGCATACTACGGAATTCGGGCGGAAGTAGTAGGCCATCCGGGTACATTTCGCCTACTGTTTTTCGAATACTAAGAATTCGGACATACTACTGGCTTCGCATACTGTTTTTCGCCTACTATATAGTATGGAAGTATGCGATTTCGGACGCGACCCTGCTCCTACCCCCACCTCTGATGCGTCGACCTCCACCACGAACTGCCATGTGGGATCAGGGGCTACAAGGATGGGAGCCGAAACGAAGCGGCTCTTGAGGTTGGTAAATGCACTTTCGGCTGCATGCAACACCAGAAACCGCTGTAGGGCCTTACGGGAATCTGGAGATGGCCAATCTATCACAGCCTTAACTTTGTCAGGATCCATACGTATTCCCTCGGACGAGACGATATACCCTAGGAAGGGAACAGACTGTGCATGGAATACGCATTTCTCCGCCTTGACAAAAAGCCCATTCTCGAGTAATCTCTGGAGCACTCGTCTGACGTGTTGAACATGTTCCTGGAGAGATGGAGAAAAAATCAGTATGTCATCCAGGTAAACATAAATAAACTGATCTACCATGTCTCTCAACACGTCATTAACGAGTGCTTGGAAAACCCCTGGTGAGTTGGAGAGCCCGAACGGCATCACCAAATATTCAAAGTGCCCTCTAGGGGTGTTAAAGGCGGTTTTCCATTCATCCCCCTTCCTGATGCGGACCAAATGATAAGCGTTACGTAAATCCAATTTTGTGAATACGGATGCTCCCTGTAACCTCTCGAAAGCTGAAGACATCAACGGCAACGGATAGGTGTTCTTTATTGTGATGTTGTTCAGCTCTCGATAGTCAATACAAGAACCATCCTTCTTACCCACAAAAAAGAATCCTGCCCCCTGCTGGAGAAGAGGAAGGGCGGATGAACCTCAATGCCAAGGAATCAGAAATGTATTTCTCCATGCCCTCCCTCTCCGGAATAGAAAGAGAGTAAAGTTTGCCTTTAGGCGGAGACTTACCTGGCACTAAATCTATAGCACAGTCGTAGGGACAATGCGGAGGAAGAGAGGCAGCACGAGACTTACTGAACACCTCCTTCAGGTCCAAGTACTCTGCGGGCACGTTTGATAACACCATGGTCTCTTTCTGAAAGACAGAAACAGGCACAACAGGACAAGCAGAAACCAGACAAGACTCATGACAACTTTCACTCCACAAGGTGACAGTGTTGGAACCCCAATCCACTCGTGGATTATGTTTGATTAACCAGGGGTGACCTAAAACAATGGGAGGTACAGGGGAGTCCATGAGGTAAAAGGATATGGTTTCACTGTGGTTGCCTGAGGTGAGCAGAGTAATGGGTTCAGTGTAGTGGGTGACGTGTGGCAGTTCCTGGCCATTGAGTGCGGTGACATGGATGGGATGAGACACAGGAAGGTTCAAGTGATGTGCAAGGAGAGAGTCAATGAAATTACCTTCGGCCCCAGAGTCCAGAAGGGCGTGACAGTCGTAGTTTCACCGGAAGGAGAGTCGATGATGTGGTTGAGGACTTCCCGGCGGAGATCCCACCCGATAGTAGCCTCAAACTTACTACCGGGCTGGCTCTTTTACCGGGCATGAATGGATGGAATGCTCCGAGCCACTGCAATATAAACACAGTCCTTGGGACCTCCGCCGCTCTCTCTCCCTCCGGGAAAGCCGAGCTCTACCCACCTGCATGGGTTCATGATCGTAGATGGGACCGACCATGTTCTCTCGACTCGAGTGGCCCCTTTCCGCAGAGAGGTAATGGCGTGTAGGGCTTCCAGCCCATGCAGGAATCGATCCCACTGCGCCGCCTCGTTCCACTGGCACTCGGCCGCCAGGGTGCGGAACTGAATGGAATAGTCCGCCACTGATGAATTTCCTTGTTTCAGGTCCGAGAGCTGGTGAGCGGCCTCCCTGCCGGCCGTGGCTCGATCGAAGACCCGTTTCATCTCTTCAGAGAGGGAGTGGAACGAGGCGCAACACGGATGTTGATTCTCCCACACCGCCGCCCCCCATAATGCGGCCCTGCCAGAGAGTAGGGTAAGAGCAAACGCAACCTTGGACTCGCGAAGGTGCGGGGCTGCAATGCAAAATGCATGGAACATTTGTTAAGGAAAGTCTTGCAAAAGTTTGGCTCACCGGAGTAACTCTCTGGCGCCGGAAGTCGCGGCTCTGGCCGGAAGTCTCCCGGGGGACGGGCGGCGCATGCGGTGCGGTGGGTGCAGTGGGAGAGGTGAGTTGATGAATCTGCTGGGTGAGCTCGGACACCTGTGTCACCAGCGATTGGATCGCGCGTCCGGTGTTCACGATGCTCTCCTGCTGCTGATCCATGCTGTTGACGCTGTGGTGAATGAATTCAGACAGTGAAGTGGTGCTCGCTGTTTCCATGGTTGGTGAGAGCGTTCTGTAATGACTGGGTGAAGGAGTGGCAGGAAGCAAGTGCGAGATTAATGAGATTTAATGAAGACAATGAGACAATACAAAACTGAGACACAAATAACGCTGGGAGGAATGCACAGTCCAAGATGGTGGTGAGGAATGACGAATCCGGAAGAACTTCTACATTCTTTAAGTAGTTTGTAAATGCTGTGCATAAATGGCAATAAATAAAAAATGTATATTGCTGCAACAGGTTGAACGTTTCTTTAAAGGACTATTATATTATATTATATTATATTATATTATATTATATTATATTATATTATATTATATTATATTATATTATATTATATTATATTATAACACCACCACTCAAAAGTTTGGGGTCAGTAAGATCGTTTTCATTACTTTATCATAAGAACCTTATAAAACCATTAGACACATGTTGAACTGGATGTCATTAATATGTCTGAGAATCAAACATCTCGTCCTTTAGCTGAAAGCATTTCTGGGCCAGACTCACCTGAGAAGTAATGTTCAGTTCGAGTGGAACATAATTGAGTAACTAAAGTTTGAGTGAAACAGGTTATTTGAAGAGAATGGCTATCATTAGCTACTCAAACCATGCAATTACTTATTTACAGAGGTATTCAACGCATGAATACCACAAACTAGGAGATGTGACTGAAATCACCTTTCTGAAAGGTCAGCACTAGTAACAACCATTTTCTTTGTGATTTATGTGAGCAAAAAGTGATGCCTTCCACTCTGCTTGCTCAGCACTCGCGCTCAGGCCAAGCTGCAGACCGTGACTCGCAGGCCTGCTGAATGATGGCACCCTTAGGGCCTACAACAGCAGCACACTCCATCGACTCCAGCTGGTGTTGCTAAGTACTGTCTTTAAGTTTGACAGCTATTCTAACAACATTCCATCCCTCTCCTGTCACTCCCGAGAAAAAGAGCTACAAATCAAGCAATCAGCAACAGGAAGGGTGATGGGGACGACAAACACCAAACGTCATTTGGGAGGTGGATTATTTTCCATTTGCTGGTCAAGATCGAGGGGATGAATTCAAGGCTTCTTGAAGCAACAGTAACTGTGATCTATGAGTTAGCGCTGACGTCTTCAGCACAGAAAGACCCAAGCTTCTGCTGTGTGTTAAACTGTGTAATTAAATGTCAAAGATCTAAGCTTAAACAGAAGGAACACAGTTAATAATCCGGTGTTCAAGACACCACCATAACTTATGTGTAGGACTGCTATCGCCCTAAAAATGAAGGCTACCAAAAGAAATTACACATGAAGGCAGTGGTTCTCAAACTTTGTATATCCAAAGTAAGATTATGGCGAAGTAAATATTTAAAGGCCTTTCTACAAAGGCCTATTTACTTTTGATGAAATAACAGAGGTGCTTTTTTTGGCATTAGAAATTGTGGCTCTCAATACTGTCAGGGTTCTGCCCTGGCAGCTGTGTCTATTTTGTCTTTGTTTAGTGTTTCTCTGTTTGTTCTGTGTATGACCACATGGCTTTGTCTTTGTTTATGTTGGCCATGTGCTCCTTTCGTCCTGCCCCCTTGTTTCACATTACCACGCCTCCTCGTTTAGTCCTTGTTTGGTGCTCATTAATGGTGTAGCAGAAATGACTCGAACCAGACAAATTAAAGAGTCGATCAGGGTTGTGTTTGAAACACGAGCCGAATTCCTCAGGAAGTCATAAAACATTCTGTGCCACAAGTCCCAAGCAAGATGAGCAACCAACTTGTTCACACAACAGCTTTCAACATTAACACCACTAGAACAATTATTTACAATTTCAATTCGAAGGAGAGAAATTTGGTGTCAAATTTGTTGTTCGTAATGGAAATGCAACGCTGGACATCACATGTAAACCCATGAGAGTTAAACACTTCCATTGACTTCCCCCACCTAGCAGACACAGACTGAAATTCCTAAGGGGGAAGGGGCTTTGATCCTCTGGTCTCCACAGAAATCTTTGCCAAGAGAATGGCAAAGAACCTGTCTTTTCTACATGTATATGGACCAAAATGAACTCCAAAATGACTTCTGAATGAATATCAGTCCATCGCTTAACTCTATATTCATTTATATGTAACCCACACATTTGACTATCATGTCATAATCACTTATTGTGTATGTATTTTAATAACTATGGGATACCTTAAGGATTCATAATCATGTTTGGTATGTTTGTGATGGAAACTGCTTGCTTGAAATAGTCCTGACAATCAAATATTGGTCAAATGTATCATATTCGTGTTATAGGAATCATGTCCAAAATTATACCCTACAAGAATGGGAAAATTCGGACCACATGCTTGGTAAGATAAACATATGATTTATGATACCCCCGAGCCAAGACAATATCTGATGGGTCAAGACAACATTTGAGGTGTGGCCAACAGGCCAGTTTAAATACTCAGGACACCATAAAATCCTGCTTTTAGTCTCTAGCTTTGCTTCTGCTATTAGTCATGTCGGCTTTTAGTCTCTAGGTATGCTTCTGCTATCAGTCATGTCAGCTTTTAGTCTCTAGCTATGCTTCTGCTATTAGTCATGTCTGCTTTTAGTTTCTAGCTATGCTTCTGCTATTAGTCATGCCAGCTTTTAGCTTTGCTTCTTAGCTTTAGCTTTTAGCCATGCTGTTTGTCATCATTGTTCTTTGAGCGCGGTTCCAGCGTGCTTTAGCCTGCATGCCTGCTGCTACTTAGCCACGATGAGAAGAAACACCACCTATAGTCTCGTCAAACTTTACTTCTTTTCTTTTCCGTTTGAGAGTTTCATGTTCTGAGTTAAGTTTTGTAACGTCGAGTCTCCGACGCCTGACCTCGGGTGCCCGTTCAACTTCAACCAGCCACACAACTCCATCTTCAGCCAACGCCCCACCATGGGCCTTCCCAAGACGTCACTTCAACGACTACTGAACTTCCAGCCAATCAGCGGCAACTTTACACAGGCAATGTACCTTCAGGCATTTGTGCTGGTGTATCTAATATAATTTTAACCTCATTGAGGAACTCAATGCGAGGGTTAATTAAGTGATTGATGGCTGTTCATGTCTATGCAATTTAACGTATTGCTGTAAACTTGGGATTCCACATCTCCATTCTCTTAAACTCATCTTTCCCTAACTTTCGATCTTCCTGCAACTTGTGTGAATGTGTGCGTGCGTGCGTTTGTGTGTTAGATTAGTTTATATGTCTTAGATTTATCTAATAAAGCCCTTTTCATATTGAAAAGAGAAGTATCTTGTGTTTTGTGCTTACAAGTTAATGTCTTAAACTGCCGCTTGTTACTGTGCTAATTGATAGTGTTTTCACTATAGTTTGGATATTAATATCCGGCGCAGATTTGATGTTAAACGGCTCGTTCACTGAATCGCAGGGCATCTCAGTGATCAGCCGTGAAACAGTGATTCTGTTCAAATTCCCTTTAAAATCTTAAATGATTCCCTTTGAGCTAAATTGACCTGTTTCCCTTACAATGGATTGTTCTCATCTTGTGTTTGTGTCCTTCCTATTTATTGTGCTCATTTCCCTCATGTTTTTGTTGGTTTGTTTTGTGTGTAAGTTAGGGTGTGCTTTGCTCTCTAGCTGATCTTTAAGAAATAGTGTTTTCCTTGTCTATTAAGGTCAGGTATTCATTATTTAAAGTTTATTTTGAATTTGTAATAATTTAGAATATGGAAGACATATTCACTATTAAGTTTTCCCTGAACAAACTCCTAATTTGTTTCTTATAAATAGTAAGGTAGTTGTTGTGTACTAAGAATTTGTCCTTAAAATAAAGTGTTACCTTTTTTATTTTTTATTAAAAAAAATTTTTTTTAAGAAAAATAGAGATAACTGGATATTAATGTTGTCACAAAACAGCATTATGCCCTAAATTTTGTTGACCGAGCTTAACTAGAACTGAACCCAAAATATCATACATACAGTACAGACCAAAAGTTTGGAAACATTACTATTTTTAATGTTTTTGAAAGAAGTTTCTTCTGCTCATCAAGCCTGCATTCATTTGATCAAAAATAAAGAAAAAAATTAATATTGTGATAAATTATTCCAATTAAAATAATTGTTTTTAAATTTATTATACTTTAAATTATCATTTATTTCTGTGATGCAAAGCTGAATTTTTAGGATCATTATCACATGATCCTTTAGAAATTATTCTAATATGATGATTCATTATCAAAGTTGGAAACAGTTCTGCTGCTTAATATTTTTTCAGAACATGTGATACTTTTTTAGGGTACTTTGATGAATAAAAAGTAAAAAAAAAAGGAAGCTATGTTTTTAAAATATAAATATTTTGTAATAACAATATACACTACTGGTCAGTAATTTGGGGTCAGTAATTTTTTTTAATTGATCATGTGATAGACTGGATGTTATATGTGACACTGAAGGCTGGAGTAATGATGCTGAAAATTCAGCTTTGCATCACAGGAATAAATTATTTTTTTTAAGTATATTCAAATAGAAAACTATTATTTTAAGTTGTAATAATATTTCACAATATTACTGTTTTTTCTGTATTTTTGATCAAATAAATGCAGGCTTGATGAACAGAAGAAACTTCTTTTAAAAACATTAAAAATAGTAATGTTTCCAACCTTTTGGTCTGTACTGTATAATAGAATAAATTGTTTACATACAGGGTATTATAGAATATATATTTTTTCTTTGAAATAAGTATCTTATTCTCACTAAGGCTGCATTTATTTGATCAAAAATACAGTAAAAAAAAGTAATATTGTGAAATAGTGTAATATTTGAAAAGAACTGATGTCTATTTTAATAGATTTCAAAGTGCTGTATTTTCAGCATCATTCCTCCAGTCTTCAGTGTCACATGATCCTTCAGAAATCATTCTAATATATTGATTTGCTTTGATAAACTACCATTCATACGTCTAATGAAAGATCTTTAACATTTCAGTTAATACTTTTATTCAACAAGAATGCATTAAATGGATCAAAAGTTACAGTAAAGAAATGTTACAAAACATTTCTATTTCAAATAAATTCTGTTATTTTGCATCTTACATACAGCAAAGAATCCTGAAAAACAATTTCTACAAAATATTATGCAACAAAAAGGATTTTCAACATTAATTAATAATAAAAATCATTATTTATAACTGTGCACCAATGATACTTGATAATAAATGAGCAGCAAATCAAAATGATAGAATGATTTCTGAAGATCATGTGACACTGAAGACTGGAGTAATGATGCTGGAAATACAGCTTTGATCAGAGGAATACATTAGATTTTAAAATATGTTCTAATAGAAAACAGTTATTTAAAATTGTAATATTTAACAGTATTACTGCTTTATTGTATTTTAGTGAACTTATCAAATTCACAGCTACCAACTAAGAGTTTCACTTTAAAAAATGAAAAATATTATGTTGATATTTATTGGTGGCAAATTTACTGCAAGTACACAAATGCACTAAATACTCTGATAAGAAATAAATTGCTATTTTGTCTTTGTTCATAAGATTACACTCTCACAATTTCTCTTGCACTTCAACATGTTTGACTGACTGTCACGGTTCATGAATGCACCGTTTCCTGCTCGTCTCATGTTACGTCATGTTGATTGTTTCATGTGGGCGTTACCGCAGCTCATTCCACCAGACTACTTAATGCCCTGTCTTTCGTCTCTTGTTTGTCAGATCGTTGTTTGAGGTCCTCCGTGATTCTTGTTTGTGTTCCATCTGCTCAGCTACGTTTGTGTCTTGTTCCTGTTCGGTCGCTATTGGAATTACCAGTCATCATACCGATCCCTCACCATCACCCACCTGCGCATTCAATCACCTCCTCACCAGTCTGTGCTGCCATCGAGGTCCCTGCGTCACCCACCATCAACCCAGGCTGGCAATACTTCTCTAATAAACATCATTTACTTGCAACTGCTTCCTGTCCTTAATTCGAATGTGACAGAACGATCTGACCACCCATGGAAGCAGCGAGTAACCCATCACCGCCATTGGAAGAGTTCCTCAGCGCCAGTGCTCGAAGGATGGACTCCCAGGAACGGAATCTTAACGACAATGGTCGCGCTGTTCAGGTTTTGGTGGTGCAGGTGTCCGAGCTCACCCAGCAATTACAGCTTCTGCAAGCCACCACTGCGCCGCTCACACCGCCCGTTCCTCCCACACCATCGGAGACCCCCTCCCAGCCGGAACCACGCCTTCCTATTCCAGAAACCTACTAGGGTAAGCCGAATTTCTGTAGAGCTTTCTTAACACGATGCAATATGCACTTCTCTCTTCAACCCAGGACCTTCTCCAACGAACAAGCCGAGGTGGCGTTCGTGTTGACACTGCTCACTGGGAGGGCGGCATTATGTGGAATGGTGGTGTGGGAGAATCAAGATCTATGCTGCGCCTCGTTCCAGACACTCTCCGCTGAGATGAAGCGGGTCTTTGATCGAACCATCACCGGGAGAGAGGCGGCTAGAAAGCTAGCCGAATTACGTCAAGGAGAGAGATCAGTTTCACGAGCCTATGCAGGTAGGGCGATCTCGGCTTTCCCGGGAGGAGAAGGAGAGGCGGAGGTCCCTGGGTCTGTGCCTCTACTGCTGGGGGACCGGTCATCACACCTACATCTGTCCGGTAAAAGGCCAAGCCCGGTAGTAAGTATGAGGCTACTATCGGGTGGGATCTCCCCCGAGAAGACCTCATCATCATCTACGCTCCTCCCGGTAAGACTAAGATGGTCAGCACAACTTCACGACTGTCAAGCACTTCTGGACTCCAGGGCTGAAGGTAATTTCATGGACTATGCACTCGCACGCAGACTTCAAATTCCCGTCAGACCCCTTACTCACCAGATCACGGTTCATGACCTCAATGGACAGAGACTGCCGGTCATCTCACACTGATGAGCAAAGTGTGAGATGAAAACATTACCCTCATCACATCAGGCAACCACTCAGAAATCATCTCATTCTACATCCTTGACTCTCCGCTTGCACCCATAGTACTTGGTCATCCCTGGCTCCTCCGTCACAACCCCAAAATAGACTGGCAATTGCATTCCATCCTGGCCTGGAGTAACAAGTGTCATGAGTCTTGTCTAGTGTCTTTCCATCTGTTTCTATGTCTGTGTTTCAGGAGGAAGCAATGGATTTGTCTAACGTGCCCGTGGAGTACCTCCACCTGAAGGAAGTGTTCAGTAAGTCTCGTGCTGATTCTCTCCCTCCACATCGTCCCTATGACTGTGCCATAGATTTACTGTCAGGTAAGTCTCCACCTAAAGGCAAATTATATTCACATTCTGTCCTAGAAAGGGAGGCTATGGAGAAATATATTCCTGATCCTCTAGCTTCGAAGTTCATCCGCCCTTCCTCTTCTCCAGCGGGGGCGGGGTTCATTTTTGTGGGGAAGAAGGACGGATCGCTGCGACCTTGTATTGATTACCAGGGACTGAACAACATCACGGTAAAGAATACTTACCCTTTGCCGTTGATGTCTTCAGCCTTCGAGAGGTCGCAGGGAGCGTCGATCTTCACGAAATTGGACTTACATAATGCTTATCATTTGGTCCGTATCAGGGAGGGGGATGAATGGAAGACCGCTTTTAACACCCCCAGGGGGCACTTTGAATACTTGGTCATGCCCTTGGGGCTGTCCAACTCCCCAGCGGTCTTCCAGGCATTCGTCAACGACATGCTGCGAGATATGATCGATCAATTCATATATGTCTACCTGGACGACATATTGATTTTTTCCTCTTCTCTCCAGGAACACGTGCAGCACGTTCGACGAGTGCTTCAGAGGTTGCTAGAGAATGGGCTTTTTGTCAAGGCGGAGAAATGCGCTTTTCATGCACAGTCTGTTCCGTTTCTTGGGTATATTGTGTCGACTGAGGGAATATGCATGGATCCCGAGAAGGTTAAGGCTGTGGTAGAGTGGCCAAGTCCAGATTCCCGTAAGGCCCTACAGAGATTTCTGGGGTTCGCCAACTTCTACCGGTGTTTTATTCGCAACTTCAGTCAACTAGCCGCACCTCTGACCGCCTTGACCTCCCCCAAAACTACGTTCAGGTGCTCAGACACAGCTGAGGCTGTGATTGTCAAACTGAAGAGCTGCTTCGTTTCAGCCCCTATCCTAATCACCCCTGATCCATCACGTCAGTTTGTGGTAGAGGTCGACGCGTCGGAAGTGGGGGTCGGTGCGGTGTTATCCCAACGTTCTCCCTCAGATGACAAGATGCACCCGTGCGCGTTTTTTTCATATCAATTATCCCTTGCCGAACGCAATTATGATATTGGTAACCGAGAATTGTTGGCAGTCAAGATGGCATTGGAGGAATGGCGACACTGGTTAGAAGGCTCGGGGGTTCCTTTTATAGTATGGACCGACCACAATAATTTAGAATACATTAGTACTGCCAAAAGGTTGAACTCCAGG
Source organism: Carassius carassius (assembly GCF_963082965.1). NCBI lineage: Eukaryota > Metazoa > Chordata > Actinopteri > Cypriniformes > Cyprinidae > Carassius > Carassius carassius. The sequence continues at coordinate 2,989,356 of NC_081803.1, forward strand.
CAGGCTCAGTGGGCACTTTTTTTCGGATGTTTTGATTTTACTCTCTCGTACCGCCTGGGTTCCAAGAACATCAAACCCGATTCTTTGTCGCGCATTTTTGACCGTTCCGAATGCCCGTCTACTCCCGAGTGTATTTTACCTGAGACATTAGTGGTCTCCGCACTCACATGGGAGGTCGAATCGAAGGTCAAGACAGCCTTAGAAGGGGTAACGCCTCCGCCCGGGTGCCCACCGAATCGATTATTTGTGCCGGAGGGATTACGGTCCAACATCATTCAGTTGGGGCATTGCTCTAATGTGGCTTGTCATCCAGGAGTTAACCATACTAAATTTTTGGTCAAGCAACGATTCTGGTGGCCACTTATGGCTCGCGACATTCACAGTCTTGTTTTGGCTTGCTCGGTTTGCGCCACTGGTAAGACTTCCAATCGACCCCCTGATGGGTTACTTCAACCGCTGCCGGTCCCTTCGAGACCCTGGTCCCATATCGCACTAGATTTTATTACCGCCCTCCCGCCCACAATGTGAAGAGTGATATACAACAGGGCCACTGGAAAGCACTGAAGAGGTCAAAGGTTTGTCTCTGCAAATCTCAAGCATGCAGAAATCCTCACAGGAAGTAAAGTAAAAACTTTGGTGAGAATGATTCTGATTTTATTACTTTCAGTGTAAATGGTTACTGATAACGGATGATGTACTGACAGAATCAAGGTAGCAGCGCAGCCTGTCTAACTCATGGAGATATCAGAACTAATAAGTCCAACAGCATGAACAAGCATACTGCAGAGATATTCTATAAAATATATATTATATAGGTAAGCACATGACCAAAAGTGTCGTTTTCCCGTCTATCAGCACGATTGCAAATGTGACATTGCATATTGACCATATTTGCTCCCAAATCACAAAAAATAAATAAAATAGTTCTAAGCAAAGCAACAGCAGAACAGTCACTTATCTCTGAGCAACACACAACAGTGTTTCTCTACTGAATAATTCAGCACAGAGTCAATGATTCAGTAAGCCATTCATAAATATATTGAATGAATCAGCTGTTGGAACAAATCAGTTGAATCAATGACTCACTTATTAAAACAGTGACTTGCCGCCACCTACTGGTGGATTGGTTTCATAATTAAAGGTGACCTTTTATGCAAAAATCACTTTTATAAGGTAAGAGGTTGAAAACAATCAGCCTATAATGGTAAAAATCCCAATAAATCATAAGCAGTCTCTCCAAGCGAGTGGTTGAGGATTTCTCCCTACCTACACTGATGACATCGTAGGGAACCCCCCCCCCCCCCCCCCCAAAAAGTCCTATATGTTTGTGCTAATCATTTTACACCCGACTGCCTCACAACTAACCAACTAGATTTCGTATGATCAAAATACATTTCCATTCATTTTTTCATTGTAATGGTATATTTATATAAGTATACTTCTCCCCAAAGTTTCATTACCACAAATAATTCATTTCATATTCTCTACCACAACCCAACAGTTTATACTTTGTCATAGCAATACATTTGTGTATTCTGATTATCTATTAATATCTGTAATCACTTTAAATTAAAGACATACAAAAATCAGGGGTTAAAGCAGCCCATGCAAAGCATGCAATGACTATGGAAACGGTAACATTTGAAAGGATACTATGGCAAAGTTATTGCTTTCATTATTCAAACTGATTTTCTTTTTCATTAATATATGGTTGACCTGAAGAATGAAAGCTATATCATAAACTTGGAAAATTATGAGCTATATCACTGCTTATCGACACTACAGGTGTGAAAATACACTTAGCTCACTAGATGAGACAAAATATAGATACTTGGTTCACTACAAGACAATATTTTAATATTATTTTTAAGAAATTGTCAATGACAAAATATTTGTCTTTTAATTACAAAAAGTAAAACAATGCAGTTGTATTTAGATATATTTTAACCAATCTAGAGCTGTAACTAATGCTTATTTTGGTAATTAAGTAATCTACTGATTATTTTGACAACTGAGTAATCTGATAATTTTAGTAATACAAACAGACCTAAGTGAAAACCAGGCTTTAGTATGACTATTTATATATAAACTAACGATGAAGTAATAACAATTGGTTCAAATAAAATATAAAAAAAACACAACCAAAACCACATAATATGAACACAACCAAACTAAGCACATTATGTATTAAAACAAATACCTGCAGAGGACGCCAACGGCCTGGTGACGTTTCACTTTACAGAGTGATTAAACAATGTTTAAATCCATTACATTTTAATATTTGGCCACATGCAGAAACTGTTTTGAAATAGTGATGTACAATATATGGCATATTTACACATAGGTTGATGTATTCTTCGCTGTTGGCAAAGGTTTATAAATGATTTACATTACAAATCTAGTGAGATAATGCAGACTGTTTTTCCAGATGAACATTAATTCAAATTCACAGCATTTACAGAGAAAGAGTTTAGCCCCTTTCACACATAGTCTTTACTGGTATATTACCGGTAAATTACCATTATATTTAAGCATTTGGAAGACGCTTTTATCAAAAGAAATTTAAAGTGCATTCAGGCTATAAATGTTTTTTATTATTGTCAGTATGTTTGCCTGAGAATTGAGCCCACAACCTTTAGCACTGCTGACACAATGCTCTACCACTGAGCCACAGGAACACCATTAACAAAAATCCCGGTAAATTTCTTCTGGCAAACATATCGTTCTTATGGGGATGGCGTGATTACCCTGAGCTGTTTACAAAGCTCCACTACTTTATAATTAGCTTTTCTTTGTAAATATGCACTAGATGGACATCTCTGACAACATCGCCTCGCAGCTTTTTGTCATGCTTATCCATTCATCAGGGCTGCGACTCTGCAATTGGACACTATGCGCGTCTCATGTTTATAAGAGCAAAACATTCTGATTGGCTAGTAATGTTAGCAGTGGTGTATAAAGTACCTGAAAGTCATACTCAATGAAAAGAACAGATATATTACCAAAACATTTCTTTGATAGAAGTCACCCTTTGGAATACTACTTAAAGTATGTGATATTTATTGTACTTAAGTACGAAAAGTATTTTTTAAATCTTAAACGTACTTATAAGTATTGAAAGTAAAAGTACAAGTAAATACAAAATGTATTTTTACTTCGTTACATTACAACACTGAATGTTAGGTTGGTTGAGAGTGAAAGCTTCTCCTCTCTTACCATTGGTAGGTGAACTCATGGACTCGAAAGTGTTATCAATCAATTTTTTTTTTTATGTAGGATAATTATTTTCCAGCAGCCAAACGCTGCACATCGGAAATATAATAAAATTTTTTTCAAGGAGAAATTAAGACACAGATATGTTCTTTGTCCGATTTTGGGAAAAAAAATGGGTTTTAAAATAAGAAATAAAATGCAAACTCATCCAATTTTAATGGATAACAACTTAAATCTTGTCTGTTCCTTAGACAAAGGTATTGTATGGCTTCAAAAGAGAAGCAGACATATAATGTCATATGGACCATTTTATTGGGCTTCTGCCAATTTTAGAGACTGACAGACTCTGGTAACTGCTGTTTTCACTGGGGGTAATGAAAAATTATCTAATTTAATGCATTTTACTGATCAAATAGCGGAAACACTCTGGCAAAGTGTGCAATTCCAAATGAACAGAAGTTCAATCAACATATGAAATGACAAATGAAAAAAAGAAAATAGGCCTATTTTAGGACATCCAGCTAAATTTTTCCTTTTGTATACCCAAGATTCCACAGGTTTGGAATGACACGGGGTTGAGTAAATGATTACTGAATAAAGACCGAATAAGTTTCACTGCTCTTCAAAATGTTCACAAAAGGTAAGCAACTAACGAGGCATGTCTAAAAGAATCAACAAAATAACAGCTATCCCAATGCCAAACGTTTAATGTTATTTGCACGCTCACTCACAGCCAACATTCAGGATTTCAAAACATGCATACACACAAAGCAGCTTCAGATATTTTTGACATAAAAAGCAAGGGCTGATGTAGAAAAACAAAACTCCAAAAAAAAAAGAGAACAATTCAGTTGTTTGGAGGATCTCAGTACATGTTGACTTGATTTTGGGAAAGGTTGAAATACTTTCATTTCACCATGTGTGAGAAATAAATGATGCCTTCACTGTTAAAATAGTACAAAACATGACATTTCAAAGAATACTAGTAATTTTACAGAGCTTTTTCAAATTCTGTCAATAAAATGACAAATAGCTGTGATTTTGTGGCACAGACACTCACCCTCACTGACATCCTCTTCTTTCTTCACACCATCTTCTTTTCGCTGCTTGATTGCAAGTAATTTCTTCAGCTGGCAAGCCTCTTTTCTCAATTCATCACTGTGAAAAGACATTCAACCGAGAGCTGGAATTAATTTCCAGGCTTGGAAGGATCAATTTCTCAACAAGTCTTGCAAAATGTAGAAGGGAAAAACATGTTATGGAAGGAAAAACATGTAGCACACTTTTTACACAAACCAAATTGAAGATATTTTACTGCTATCAGAGATAAATCATTCAAGTAATGAATAAAACATTTTTAACAAGTTAAAGTGACATGGATGGAAAATTACCAAATATTAAATATACTCAAAAGACTGAAAGTATTCATCAAATTAGAATTAGAAATGTTTTAAATGGTTAGTTCACCCAAAAATGAAACTTAGTCCATGAATTACTCACCCTCAAGGCATCCTATGTGTATATGACTTCCTTCTTTTAGTTGAATTCAATCAGAGTTATATTAAACCAATATTACCAAGATCAAGATGGCGGTGCGTACACATTCCAAGGCTCAGCGTCTCTCCAGTTTTTGCAATTTTGCAAGTATTTTTCCTGCTCATCTCGGGTCTTTTCCTACTGAACAGCTTTGCCTAAAAATCTTACACCCGACAGGAGCTTTTGGATATTGGTGTGCACCCGGCTGGGCGGAAGTGCTCGCTGGCGGCGTTAAGATTGTAAATAAAGACAGTGGTCTAAGAGCTAAGCTAAAGCTAACACTATTCCGGCTCTCTTTACCCAGCATTTTCCTCGCTAATGTGCAGTCATTGGTGAACAAATGGACGAGTTACAACTTTGCATCACCCACAGTAAGAGACTTTTGTTTTGTAATGTAATGGTTTTCACAAAAAATAGGCTTCACAGCGATGTACCCAATATTGAGCTAGCCGGATGCTACACGCTCCAGGCAGATAGGACAGCAGTTGACTCTGGCAAGACCAAAGGCAGTGGATTGTGCATTTATGTTAACAAAGCTTGGTGTACGAACTCTGTCATTGTTCGGAGACACTGCTCAGCTATCCTTGAGTTTCTCATGGTTTAGTGTAGACCTTTTATCTGCCATGGGAGTTCACTTCCACCATTATAACTGCATATTCCACCGAATGCTAATGGCAAGCTTGCTATGAACGAACTGCATTAGTAAACAACAGACTGCTCACCCGGAGGCTTCTTTATTTGTTGCGGATAATTTTAATCACTCCATCTTATTCCATCGAATGCTAATGCCACCGGATATTATATATATTCAACCGGATGCTAATGCCAAGCTTGCTTTGAACGAACTGCATTAGTAAACAACAGACTGCTTACCCGGAAGCTTCTTTTATTGTTGCAGGTGATTTTAATCACTCCATCTTAAAGACAGTGCTCCCCAAATTCCAGCAACATGTTTCCTGACACACTAGAAGAGACAAAACTCTGGATCATATTTACACAAACATTGATGGAGCTTATATCGCGGCCCTCCTCCCCCACCTGGGACTGTCTGATCACCTTTCTTTGTTTCTCACCCCTAAGTATTCAACCCTCATCAACCGTGTGAAGCCATCAGTGAGGACCATCAAAGTGTGGCCAACAGGAGCATGTGGCAGGGCATCCAAGTCATCAATGACTACAAGCCAAGCAACTCCACTTCAACGGTCACAGACGTCTCAGGGTTCTGGCACCTCAAGAAGGGATGTTGTGGCTGACCCGATACAACTCAACCCCACTGAGCTCCAACAGTGAGGTCTTATTATGATCTTGAGCATGGCTGTGGACCTGATCAAACTGGAAACAGACATCTACTTCAATAAAATACGACACACAAGTCCACTTCAAAACTGGTGAATATCAATTCTAATAAAACAGTTCCATTCCTTGATTCTGATAGGCCAGCAACTGTGTTTTATTCGCGATAAAGCATTGCTATATCCTCTTCATCCAACGGTTCTGTGTATCACTGCGCAAAACCCTTACCAAACATAAACAATCAATAATAGAGCGTCAAAACTGTCCAATGAATTACGTATTACAGCAAAATTAACCGTTTGTTGTTTATTTGATAAAGTATGAGTGACCAGTGCTGGCGTTGTGTTGCTCTTCCCACTGTCAAAGAAATGTGGGCGATGTGTTAATGTGCACTGGCCTGTGTGAAAGCCCATAGTTTCCGAAGGGAAGAGGGAATATTACTGTATTTATTAATTTTCTGTTTTAGCTATGATTCTCTGTTTGTCCATATGTCCAACAATCTACACTGTACTGATGCTTGCAAACACAAGGATGCGCTGTTTTCTTTCAAATCAAAGCATAAATACATGTAGAAACAGCGTAACCTTGTGATGTGGCTGACACAGAAGAGTGAAGGCAGTTTGAGTGATGTGGAGAGACACCGAGGAGACTGTTGACAAGGAATTGTTGAATAAAGTCATTACTTTTGTTTTCTTCGCTTACAAAAAGTATTCTTGTCGCTTTATAACGTTAAGGTAGAAACACTGATGGCAGATGGACTATTCTGACAATGCTTTTCATACATTTCTGGACCTTCATAAGCCGAAACATCTTAAATTGTGTTCCGAAGACGAACAAAGCTTTTACGGGTTTGGAATGACATGGGGGTAAGTGATTAATGACAAAAGTTTCATTTTGGGGTGGAGTATCCCTTTAAGATATGCTTTTGGGAATACAAAAATATCCTTAACATTGTTTTTAAATTAGAAAATAAGACAAAATTGGAGTTAAGAAGAATATAGAATTTAGTCTTAAGAATATCTAATGAATTTGGCCCCTACATGTGAAGGTGCTAGAATCAAACTAGGGTTTAAACTAACCTTTGCAATATTCCTGCATATCACAGCATTAACATTCTGCTAAACATCTCCTTTTATGTTGCATGAAAGAACTTCATACGTGTCTGAAATGTCATGAGGCTGAGTAAACGATTGCTTTTAAAAGACATCAGTAGATAAATAAAAATTTGCATGTTTAAATCACATGGGGGAACGACCAATGAACTACCATTTTGCCATTGAGCAAGGCATTTTACCTCAAGCTGCTCCTTGATTGTTGGTTTGAATCATAAGATCATCCTTCTGGCTCCTGCTCCATGCTGGCTTGTAGAAAAGGTACCATCACTGCTGTCGAGCTACGCAAGTGACAATCAAATCTGTTTAACTGGTCTTACATCAGACCTAATCTAAACCCCACAAAACTGGATGTTACAGTCAGTGCTCTTGTTCAGACAATAAAAGCAGATGTCACAGGACAGCTGATAAGGACAGGCCCAAGCAGACACACACTTCCAAGGTGTGAGGTCCTCGTAGATAAACTGTCAAGAGAGTCCATGAGAGGAAGCTGCTTCCATGTGCCCCCACCCACATATAATAATATTTTCATAGGACTTGACAGCTAGGTTTTGATGCCAGGTTCTTACATAGCTACAAAACACAGGTAAGCTGCAGAGTCTGAGCCTCCAGCCCAGAAACACGTGAGCCATTCAAACCCGTAAAACATAGACTGCCTTTGTTTCATCCATCTGCTCCTCTCAGCTGACACACATTCTCTCAGGCAGCTCTCTTCTGTTACTCCTGTTGAACCTTGGATCCCCAACCTCTAGTTTCCTAGTTTTCAGGTTCTCAGGGGGCGAAAGAAGGGCATCGTGGATGATTTAAAGTCTGACCTTGCAGAGGACCTCTTCTTGGAATCCACACTGTTTGAGCACTAATGGGGCACTAGATTGAAACTGGTATTTTTTGTTCTCCTTTATGGGTCTCAAGTCCTGAAAAGAGTGCATCACCTTCAGCGAAACAACTCAACAGAATTTCACTGCGGGGATCTTGGTAGATACATAATTACAGCACCTTCTGTCTTAGTTAAAGCTGACAATCTCATTTCCTGCACATGGCTTGTTGGTTTATAGAAAGACCATTAAGGTTAGACAGAGTTAGGGTCAGGTCATCTCGGCTGGTTTGAGGTGCTTACTGGTCTCAAACCTGGCTAGGGTGGAGGGCAACTTTGATTTTGGTTTGTTTCTCACACAAAGCTCTTCACAAGATTTGGAACACAGGGCACATCTCCATTATGGATCACTGTTAAGGTGTTTTTATGGTGGGGTTCTGTCCTTTTTAACCTGACAGTCCCTGTTAACTAGCACGACTAGTCGATTAGATTTACCACAATGTGTGAAGTCTGTATTGACTAAGCTTCAGCTAGACAGCTAGTTTGCAATTTGTATATTTGCAAGCCATGCTGTTCAAATGCATTTTAATTGTACAGAGAGAGAGAAAAAATTATTTTAGTGTTATCTATTACTTTAAGATGCATTGTATTGAAATAAGCAAATAAACATTTCAGCAAGAAACAAGAGAATACGTGACAATTCCACAAGCATGAAGAGTTATATATTAGAGGCCTACATTGACCCTTGGTCGGAAATGAGCAGGTCATATGGGGAAACACCTACAACTAAGTGATAATTTTGCTTGCCTGGGCATGCTACCATTTACCAAAGAAGAGAAGCATATCCTAGACAACAGAAACACAATGGGGCCCTCAGCCAGAGTGTCAGTAAGAGTGGAGAAAGCTGAGAAAAATGCAAAGAAAGAGGACCATCTCAACTGCTAATTTACTTCTCAAGGTTCAACAAATTCCTCAGAGTATCCTTTTGTTCTTCAGGAGAAGTCCATTCTCCACCACATTCACTTAATGTGTCATAAACCATGTTTGTGACGATATGTTTCATTATCATCCCACTATACTTTCAAGATACAGACTTTAAACATTCAGTTTTGGTTTCAAAGTGTACTTATGAGGGGTTCTGTACGGTGGCCGAGAAGTGCAAAACAAATCACAATTACAAAAACAAAATAACAAATCCAAAAACACAACGACAATTCAGAAAACAATAACAATTCAAAAAACACAACGACAATTCAGAAAACAAAATAATTCAGAAAACACAACGACAATTCAGAAAACACAACAACAATTCATACAAAACGGAAAAGGTAGGTATATTTTGAGAACGACATACTTATCGCTGATTGGATGAGACACCTGTCAATCAAAAATAAATTGTGATCAACTTTGTTGAAATCTAATGTTGAATTTTGCTAAAATGGAACACATAAAACGCTACTTTGAAGAAGGACATTCATATGCCGTGATTGTGGACATGCTGGCAGTAAGGACAATAGGCCTACATGTTCACACATTAAGAAAAAACCCGAATAAAGCTGTTCTACCCTCGTGCTTTCCAGTCTACGCTCTATGACGCTTCCAGTATCGCGTGATTCTGGTTCTGGCTTGATTGACAGGTGTCTCATCCAATCAGCGATAAGTATGTCGTTCTCAAAATATACCTACCTTTTCCGTTTTGTATGAATTGTCGTTGTGTTTTCTGAATTGTCGTTGTGTTTTCTGAATTGTTATTTTGTTTTCTGAATTGTCGTTGTGTTTTTTGAATTGTTATTTTGTTTTCTGAATTGTCGTTGTGTTTTTTGAATTGTTATTTTGTTTTCTGAATTGTCGTTGTGTTTTTGGATTTGTTATTTTGTTTTCTGAATTGTCGTTGTGTTTTTGGATTTGTTATTTTGTTTTTGTAATTGTGATTTGTTTTGCACTTCTCGGCCAGGTTTTATGTTTGTATTATTTATACTTTAATTTTACCAATCTAAAATAGTCCATATGACATCAGTGGTTCATCCTGAATTTTATAAGGATACAGGAATACTTTGTGTTCAAATAAAACAAAAATAAAAACTTTATTCAACAATTTTTGTTTGGAACAACATGAGTGAATAATTAATTACATAATTTTCATTTCTGGGTGAACTATAGCCTTTAAAACTGTTGTTCTGCCATGGTAAAAAAAAATGAGCTTACGCTTAAGTTCACATACTTGTGTAAGTATCTTTCAGGTCTAAGTCAGTAACCTGAATTAATGGTCAAGGAAACTACCAGGGATACCGAAAATATTTTATTTGTGCATTAACAAACGGTCTTCAACCTACTGGTAAGAAAAAATAAAAAATCTAGTCCCAAAGTACAGAATCGAGTAAGGGTGCTTTCACACTAGGACTTTTGGTGTTCACCCGGGTTCGGTTGACATCAAAGTTTGGTTTGTTTGGATGACGTGAATGCTGTCTTCTGGACTCGGGTACGCAACAGTGAACCGTACCCGAGTCCGCTTAAAAATGGTTGTCTGGAGTACAGTTCGCTGCTGCTGTGAACGGAAGTGAACCGTGCTTAATGACGTATTATTATCGTGTGTTTCACTCACTTTCCTGATGAGCGTGACTGATGTGCTGCAAACAGAGAGCAGTACAACTAATTTCGCCTTCAGCATTCTTTAGATCATTTGCAGTACATTTGTGAGACAGACGTAAGTGCCGTTATGTACCGAACATTTGTAAACGAACGGTTCAAAAACGTAAATATATAAAAGTGAAGAAAGCAATGTTATGCATTTGCCACCTTCTCCTGTGCCACTATTACTAAGCAACGGGGTAAAAATCTGCTGGCTTGATGACGCAAAGAAACCGTGGTTTGGACCCAAATAAAATCATATGCAATAACGCAGTCCAGCGGGGCAGGGGGAGGGAGGAGCAATCGAACTCTGGTTCAGACCAGGCAAGTGAACCAAGTGTGAAAGCACCCTAAAATACACAAAACGGCAGCCAAACCATCTGTAGAAACTAAAATTCTATAAACAGATCAAAGTAATTTTGATCCTGACATGGCAATTTGTCTGAAATAGCAAAGCTATTAATAAACAGCAGCACCGTGCTGAAGTGTGATGGGCTGTTTAAAATAGCAGAGCTGTGACATATCCCCCTGATAGACAGCAGCGGCAGATAAAAAGGCATTTGTTAACTCGAAAAGAAAAGAACAGTGTGATAAAGTGTCCTTGTGATAAAAGGAGGAGGGGATGAGAGTTTATTAATGAGTGAGCGCTTTGAAGAGGAGCCAAAGAGTGCCCACTGTCTTGCGGCCTCATCAGCCAGGGGGCTCAGACAGGGGGCTTTAAGTCAGTGTATAATAATCATACGATATCATATTTCAAGGAGGATGGTTAAGAATATTATTTTTCCAGGTCTCCTTCTGACTCAAATGCAAAGTCTACCTATATTAAGGAGACCGAATATTTAAATAATTGAGAGTTCAGTAATAAATATTAATGATGGAGGCCAAACACGACATAAGCGGCAGAGCGCAGAAATTGTAACCATAACACAAGAGTATAACACACATAACTGCAATCCTTCAACCACTCGCTTGCTCACAAATGAACAAATTTTATCACAACTAAAGCTCCAAACCCCAAGAATGTGCGCATAATCACAAGTTAGCAAACAGGTTGAGTACTTGCTGGAAGAGAAATTACGGTTCATTTTGTTTTCTGAATTGTCGTTGTGTTTTTTGAATTGTTATTTTGTTTTCTGAATTGTCGTTGTGTTTTTTGAATTGTTATTTTGTTTTCTGAATTGTCGTTGTGTTTTTGGATTTGTTATTTTGTTTTCTGAATTGTCGTTGTGTTTTTGGATTTGTTATTTTGTTTTTGTAATTGTGATTTGTTTTGCACTTCTCGGCCAGGTTTTATGTTTGTATTATTTATACTTTAATTTTACCAATCTAAAATAGTCCATATGACATCAGTGGTTCATCCTGAATTTTATAAGGATACAGGAATACTTTGTGTTCAAATAAAACAAAAATAAAAACTTTATTCAACAATTTTTGTTTGGAACAACATGAGTGAATAATTAATTACATAATTTTCATTTCTGGGTGAACTATAGCCTTTAAAACTGTTGTTCTGCCATGGTAAAAAAAATGAGCTTACGCTTAAGTTCACATACTTGTGTAAGTATCTTTCAGGTCTAAGTCAGTAACCTGAATTAATGGTCAAGGAAACTACCAGGGATACCGAAAATATTTTATTTGTGCATTAACAAACGGTCTTCAACCTACTGGTAAAAAAAAATAAAAAATCTAGTCCCAAAGTACAGAATCGAGTAAGGGTGCTTTCACACTAGGACTTTTGGTGTTCACCCGGGTTCGGTTGACATCAAAGTTTGGTTTGTTTGGATGACGTGAATGCTGTCTTCTGGACTCGGGTACGCAACAGTGAACCGTACCCGAGTCCGCTTAAAAATGGTTGTCTGGAGTACAGTTCGCTGCTGCTGTGAACGGAAGTGAACCGTGCTTAATGACGTATTATTATCGTGTGTTTCACTCACTTTCCTGATGAGCGTGACTGATGTGCTGCAAACAGAGAGCAGTACAACTAATTTCGCCTTCAGCATTCTTTAGATCATTTGCAGTACATTTGTGAGACAGACGTAAGTGCCGTTATGTACCGAACATTTGTAAACGAACGGTTCAAAAACGTAAATATATAAAAGTGAAGAAAGCAATGTTATGCATTTGCCACCTTCTCCTGTGCCACTATTACTAAGCAACGGGGTAAAAATCTGCTGGCTTGATGACGCAAAGAAACCGTGGTTTGGACCCAAATAAAATCATATGCAATAACGCAGTCCAGCGGGGCAGGGGGAGGGAGGAGCAATCGAACTCTGGTTCAGACCAGGCAAGTGAACCAAGTGTGAAAGCACCCTAAAATACACAAAACGGCAGCCAAACCATCTGTAGAAACTAAAATTCTATAAACAGATTAAAGTAATTTTGATCCTGACATGGCAATTTGTCTGAAATAGCAAAGCTATTAATAAACAGCAGCACCGTGCTGAAGTGTGATGGGCTGTTTAAAATAGCAGAGCTGTGACATATCCCCCTGATAGACAGCAGCGGCAGATAAAAAGGCATTTGTTAACTCGAAAAGAAAAGAACAGTGTGATAAAGTGTCCTTGTGATAAAAGGAGGAGGGGATGAGAGTTTATTAATGAGTGAGCGCTTTGAAGAGGAGCCAAAGAGTGCCCACTGTCTTGCGGCCTCATCAGCCAGGGGGCTCAGACAGGGGGCTTTAAGTCAGTGTATAATAATCATACGATATCATATTTCAAGGAGGATGGTTAAGAATATTATTTTTCCAGGTCTCCTTCTGACTCAAATGCAAAGTCTACCTATATTAAGGAGACCGAATATTTAAATAATTGAGAGTTCAGTAATAAATATTAATGATGGAGGCCAAACACGACATAAGCGGCAGAGCGCAGAAATTGTAACCATAACACAAGAGTATAACACACATAACTGCAATCCTTCAACCACTCGCTTGCTCACAAATGAACAAATTTTATCACAACTAAAGCTCCAAACCCCAAGAATGTGCGCATAATCACAAGTTAGCAAACAGGTTGAGTACTTGCTGGAAGAGAAATTACGGTTCATTAGTAGACACCTGAGAAGCCAAAACACACTTAATTAGAATAAAACTCACAATGCTGCATAAACGGATCGTTTTGTTAATAATACGAGAGAAAAGACGGTTTAGTATTTTTGTTAGTGAACTCTATAATCTCCTACAAGGCAATTGCATACCTTTTGAGGAGTGAACTATAATACATTAATGATTACTTAGGCTCCAGACTAAAAAAATGTCTCTAAATTCCATTAGGTGTATTTTTGAAGGTGCTAAATTCTTTCTGCAGATGATCAGAAAATTACTTAAGTACAGTGTTACGAACCCCTGTTATAAGATGCTTGTTGAGAAAGGGGTCCACAACATAAAAGGAGACGTGAGGCCAACAGCAATTTAACCATTTATTATTGGACCAATAAATGATTACTCAATCTCACATCTCATTCATCTCAACTCTCCACATGTAACAATAACAATTAAACTATACCAAAGACAAAGAATATACTTAACAGACACTGATCAAACCAAATAAACATAAAAAAGAACACAGCTTTCTTCAAAGGCTGGCTGGACATCATGATGCGCACAGAATTCACCGCTGCATGGAATTCACTGCTGCATGCCCTCATTCTGGTTCACACTTCTCTTATATACTCATGTTGAGCCATCAGAGCAACAGGACACAGGTGTGCAGGGGCGGAGCCTAACACTCAGAAGAGAAGAGACTAATTAGATCACAAACAAATACAGATACAACACTCAGAAGGCTTAGGCCGTAACACTTCTCCCCCTAAAGGAAGAATCAGACTTTTTTTCCCCTTTCCTTCCTTAAAAGGACAAGGAAAAACTGATTCTGAATAAAACCATACCAAAACCTAAACCAATCCACGAGACAAAGCGTCTGCCACCACGTTGTCAGATCCTCGTTTGTGATGGATCTCTAAATTATACGGCTGAACTACCAAAGCCCAATGCATCAGTCGTTGGTTATGGTTATACATTTTACTCAAATACCAATGGATTATGATCCGTATAAACAACGACTGGACAAGAGCTGGACCCCACATAAATGTCCAAATGTTGCAATGCCAACAACATAGCTAAAGTTTCCTTTTCAATGGTTGAGTAATTCAACTGATGACGATTAAACTTAGATGAAAAGTATGACACTGGGTGGCTGATTCCATCAGCACCCTCCTGTAGCAGGAGGGCTCCTATTCCAACCGCACTAGAGTCCACCTCAAGCTGGAACAGACGAGTCATATCTGTGGCAGACAGCACAGGTGCACTGCCAAGAAGAGATTTCGCAGAGAGAAAGGCCTGCTGGCACTCATCAGTCCTACTGAAACAAACTTTAGGACTACACAGTTGCGTTAAGGGGGCAACGACACTTGAGAAATTTTTGCAAAAACACCGGTAGTATCCAACCATCCCCAGGAATCTACGCAACTCTCTCCTCGTAGTAGTTACTGGATAACGAAGGACAGCGGCCACTTTTCCATCCAATGGCCGGACCTGACCATTCCCCACCTGCTTCCCTAAATGGGTGACAGAAGCCTTAAATGGTAAGTTCACCGAGATAGCAAAATTATGTAATTAATAACTTACCCTCATGTTTTTTCAAACCCGTAAGACCTCCGTTTATCTTTGTAACACAGTTTAAGATATTTTAGATTTAGTCCGAGAGTTCTCAGTCCCTCCATTGAAGCTGTGTGTACAGTATACTGTCCATGTCCAGAAAGGTAAGAAAAACATCAAAGTAGTCCATGTGACATCAAAGGGTCAGTTAGAATTTTTTGAAGCATCGAAAATACATTTTGGTCCAAAAATAGCAAAAACGACGACTTTATTCAGCATTGTCTTTTCTTCCGTGTCTGTTGTGTGAGAGAGTTCAAAACAAAGCAGTCTGGATATCCGGTTCGCGAACGAATCATTCAGTTCACCAAATCGAACTGAATCGTTTTAAACGGTTCGCATCTCTAATACGCATTAATCCACAAATGACTTGAGCTGTTAACTTTTTTTAATGTGGCTGACACTCCCTCTGGGTTCAAACAAACCAATATCCCGGAGAAATGCATGCACTAAAACAGTACATTGACTGAACTGCTGTGAAGAGAGAACTGAAGATGAACACCGAGCCGAGCCAGATAAGAAGAACCAGGGAGCTGATGATACTGTGCATGTGTGATTCAGCGTGAAGCAGACTAACACACAGAGCGCATGAACCGAACTGATTCTTTTGGTGATTGATTCTGAACTGATTCTGTGCTAATGTTATGAGCGCGGGTAAACCGAAGGCTTGAATCAAGGGCAATCATCACAAATGACGCCATTACGTCGAGCACAAAAGAACCGGTGAACCGTTTTCTTCAACCGGTTTATTGAATCGAACTGTCCGAAAAAACTACTGGTGATCCGAAAACCGATGCAACCGGTTCTTGACTCGTGAATGAGTCAGTCTGTTGTTCGTTATCTGGCTCGGCTCGGTGTTCATCTTCAGTTCTCTCTTCACAGCAGTTCAGTCAGTGTACTGTTTGAGTGCATGCATTACTCCGGGATATTGGTTTGTTTGAACTCAGAGGGAGTGTCAGCCACATTAGAAAAGGTTAACAGCTTAAGTCATTTGTGGATTAATGCGTATTAGAGATGCGAACCATTTAAAATGATTTAGTTCGATTTGGTGAACTGAATGATTCGTTCGCGAACCGGATATCCAAACTGCTTTGTTTTGAACTCTCTCACACAACAGACACGGAAGAGAAGACAATGCAGAATAAAGTCGTCATTTTTGCTATTTTTGGACCAAAATGTATTTTCGATGCTTCAAAAAATTCTAACTGACCCTCTGATGTCACATGGACTACTTAGATGATGTTTTTCTTACCTTTCTGGACATGGACAGTAGACCGTACACACAGCTTCAATGGAGGGACTGAGAGCTCTCGGACTAAATCTAAAATATCTTAAACTGTGTTACAAAGATAAACGGAGGTCTTACGGGTTTGAAAAAACATGAGGGTAAGTTATTAATTACATAATTTTGCTATCTGGGTGAACTAACCCTTTAACAAATTCACATTTCTTGAGGTTTAACGTTAAGGAAGCAGCTGCTAAACGCCGAAACACGTCATATAAGGTCAACAGGTGTTCATCCCATGTAGATGAATAAATGACTACATCATCCAAATAAATATTGCAATTAGGAACCCAACCTAAGACAGTTGACATCAAACGCTGAAACGTTGCTGGTGCGTTTCGCAGGCCGAATGCCATTCGCGTATATTGCAGGAAAGCGTCAGGGGTGACAAACGCGGAGACCTCAGAAGCGCGTTTAGTGAGAGGTGCAAATAGCCTTTCAGCAGGTCTAACTTTGTGATATATTTTGCGCCCCCAAGATTGTCAATACAATCATCAATATGCGGTAACGGAAAAGCATCAGCCACAGTGACCGAATTGACCTTCCTAAAGTCAGTACAAAAGCGAAAAGACCCATCAGCCTTTGGTACCAGAACGCACGGCGAGCTCCATGGACTATGGCTCGGAACAGCAAAACCATTCTGCAATAAATATCTCACTCATTCTTAATCGCTTCTCGCTTACCTATTGGACAATGATAAGCATGTTGCTTGAGTGGTAATGCACTACCGACCTCAATGTCATGCTGGATGATATTAGTACCAGGAGGAACATCATTGAATAAACTCGGAAATCTGTCAATCAGCTTCATTATGTCTCCTCGCTGTTCGATCGTTAAATAGGAGAGCTGAGAGGAAAGCAAAGATAGAACTTCTGAGTTGTCAAAACATCCTCCTTTTAAAACTTCCATAGGTACATTCAACCCATCGTCCTCAGTGTCGGTAGGCAAGGTATAGGTTAGCAATGAAACATGCTCAGTGGTTAACTCAGTCACCGGTTCACATGCCAAACCCTCAGCGGTGCTCTCTTTTGGTTCAACACGACATAAATATGGTTTCAACATATTGACGTGACATAAGCAATTTTTTTCGCCTCCTCTCTGGAGTGTATAAGATGTAATCAGTTTCACTCAACTTACTTTTGATCACATAGGGGCCAGAAAAACACGCAGAGAGTGTGGACCCAGGAATGGGGAACAGCACTAAAAATTTCTCTCCTGGCAGAAAGTTATGCACAACTGCCTTTCGATCAAAACATTTCTTCATTTTCTTTTGTGCCGATTTTAATGTTTGAAGCCATCTCTCCAAAGCCCCTTGCGACTCAGGGTGATAGGCACTCGACACGACGTGAGACACTCCAAGAGCTTTTAACGAGTTACGAAACACGCGAGACACGAAATTTGAACCCTGATCAGTTTGAACGGTTTTAGGCAACCCAAAAGTTGTAAAAAACTTCGTTAAAGCTTTAGTTACAGTCTTAGCCGTTATGTTCCGTAACGGAATGGGTTCTGGAAAACGTGTAGCTACGCACATGATTGTCAATAAATATTGACAACCAGACTTCGCACGAGGAAGTGGG
Source organism: Carassius carassius (assembly GCF_963082965.1). Classification (NCBI taxonomy): domain Eukaryota; kingdom Metazoa; phylum Chordata; class Actinopteri; order Cypriniformes; family Cyprinidae; genus Carassius; species Carassius carassius. The sequence continues at coordinate 3,007,465 of NC_081803.1, forward strand.
CCCACACAATCCACTAAAACCCGCTCGAATGGTTCGCCGACTGCAGGAATAGGATGAAGAGGAGCAAGCGGTACTACCTGATTAGGTTTTCCATTGACCTGACACATATGGCATGTCTTACAGTGCTTTGCAACATCAGATTTCAACCCTGGCCAGAATAATGTTGGAGCACCCGGTTATAGGTCTTAGTTATCCCAGGACTGCATTTACGCATGAGCACATTATCGTTCCAGTAAAACTGTTGGTTAAGCAACGCCATGGTCTCATTTTCAACACTCGCACGACATTTGTTTAATAAGGAATCATTTCTCTGAGCTTCAATCAGAGTTTCCCACGAGTCAGGCAAATCAGTAGCCAGACCAAAGCAGAAGGATGAATTCAAAGTCATTTTAGACGCATCTGAAGACTCAGAAATAATATCGTCTCTCAAAATCTTTAAGACAGAATCGCATAGAATATTAACTTCTTGAAAATCTTGCTTCACTTGTGCTCGCGTCACAACAGCACTAAACACATCTGGCAATTTTTTAGCAAGTACATCAGCCTGCGAATCATTACACGGAACAGTCACTTGCACTACCGGCATTACCTTACCTCCAGCTATGTCGTTGCCCATGATAAAATCAACACCTTTCACAGGTAAAGACGGACGAACTGCAACCTCAAAACACCCAGATGCCAAATCAGAAGAGACGTATACGCAATGAAGAGGAATGGGCACCAAACCCATTTCAATACCCTGCACAATCGCGCTGATATTACATGCAGAGTCAGCACAAAAATCCAAAATATCTGATAATATAAAGGACTGAGACCCTCCTGTATCCCGGAGGATTCTTACAGGTTTTTGACTTTCGACCTTATCAGTTAACGACACAAAGCCATCGAACATAAATCTTGTCGCTCTTGTTTCCATTTTAAGATACGACACTCGGCTATCATGAGTCCCATTTTGTGACAATAACCGCACTCTCTATTAGACTTCGGACTGGTAGGAACCCATCGATTTCTTGAATCAGAAAGATTTTCATTTTCTTTTGGTGAGGGACCCCCAGAATCAGACGAACGCTTAAAAAAACAACACAGTTTTGTGCATTAATGCGTACTCGTCAGCTAACACAGCAGCCTGTTGTACGGTGCAGACTTTTTGTTCATTTAAGTACAACGCAGTACGTTCTGGAACGCAGTTTTTAAATTCTTCAGAGAATTATAGTCAGTTACCTTGCACGCTTTGATCCACCGATCAAATAAAATGCCCTTTTCACGAACAAACTCGCCATAAGTTTGAGACACGGCCTTCTTTGTGGTACGAAATCGCTGTCGATAATGCCCAGGCACCAATTCATATGCCCGTAGAATTGCAGTTTTCACAGCATCGTACTGCACACTTTCCTCTAACGAGAGAGATGCACACACCTCTTGCGCCTTACCCAATGGTTTACATTGTAACATTAGTGCCCAAACTTCTTCTGGCCATCTTAAAGCAATAGCAACTCGTTCAAAAGCTTGAAAATACGCTTCAACTTCCTTCTCACGGAAGGGTGGAACAATAGAGATATTTTTAACAACATCAAAATGTGTTGAAAACGGCGCTACTACAGATTCCGATGCATTATCAGTCGAGACAGAATTAATACTCGAATTAAATCAGTGGAGTGACTGGATCACCAGTCAACACACGTAAGGGAGGACTTCCTGCAGCCGTTGCCGCCAACTCCGCTGCTGCAACAGGAACAGCTTCCATAGAAGGAAATACCCCCTTATTAGTCAAACCAGCCACTAAACAAGCTTTTAACGCTTCTTTACGCAGTGTTCTAGAGATAGAAATCTCATAATGTTGAGCAATGAGAAACAAATCATTTTTCCGACATGTCTCTAATACTTCAACACTAGGTTGATCTATAAATTGACTTAACTCAAACGTTGCCATCTTTACGAGAAAAGACAAAAGAAAACCCAACATATTAGCAATAAGGAATAAACCAACGCACTCGGGTCCTACTTACCTAACCATCAAGCTAACTATAACCTAACTAGTCTTCAGAGGGTACCAATTGAGAGATTACTCTCTCCCCCGGAATACCTCCAAAAACGACAATAATAATAATAATAATATGTAACGATATCAACCTTCATATTCATCCGGAAGAAGGAGGCGGGAACCGGCGGACAATCAAAAACATTTTAATAACAAAATAAACACAAAACAGCGCACCAGCCCCTCACGGACGACTGGTGCGCATAAAATAAAAACCAAAACACAACTAAAAGCCCAGGCCTGGTCCTCTCTCGTCCTTCACTGTCGTCGCTCCAGTTTTATATCCTTCCATCTCCTCCATGGGCCTCGAGACCGGTGGGACGAACAGGTGTAGTTCATCTCCAATCACTCCCCCGGCCTCGCTCCCATGTCCCTCGGCCCCGCCCCACTCGTCACATACCCCCATCGCCCCTCGCAGGCCGGGGGGTACTCCCGAGACTGCGCTCTACTCCCCCCCCCCCCTCCCTCCGGGGGGGCCGCTCCCGGGGACCTGCGGGAACCTGGGGGTAGGACAGGCGAGGCGAGAGAAAAGGAGATGGAAGGAGGAGCGACAGAGACGAGAGAGGGGAGAGAGGAAAAAAAAAAAAAAAAAAATTCCGGTTCCCAGACGCACCGCTGCTCGGCCCTCCACCAGCTGGGTGATCTCCTCCGCGGTGCCTGGCGGTGGCACTGGACGGCCCTCGGCGGACGGCACGACACTCCTCCGCCGCCCGGTGGACGGCGGCGGCTCCTCCGGTTTTGGGCAGCCGGCAGGAGTCCCCCGTTCCCTGCTCCTCCCCGTTCCGGCGGAGGCAGCAGGCTCCGGCCACCTGGCGAACGGCGCCGACTCCTCCGCTCCCTCACGGACGGCAGCCGTCTCTCCACATCGTGGGCGGCCGGTAGCGAGCTCGCCCGTCCCCGGCAACTCGCTCCAGTCCACCGCCTCGAGCGTCCATGGCGGCACACTCCTCGCCAGCTCGATGGCACCGCGGATTCACCACAGCGGCGAGGGATCTTCAGCAGCGCGTCCCTCCTTCTCCCGGGCTTCGGCACCACTGTAACGATATCAACCTTCATATTCATCCGGAAGAAGGAGGCGGGAACCGGCGGACAATCAAAAACATTTTAATAACAAAATAAACACAAAACAGCGCACCAGCCCCTCACGGACGACTGGTGCGCATAAAATAAAAACCAAAACACAACTAAAAGCCCAGGCCTGGTCCTCTCTCGTCCTTCACTGTCGTCGCTCCAGTTTTATATCCTTCCATCTCCTCCATGGGCCTCGAGACCGGTGGGACGAACAGGTGTAGTTCATCTCCAATCACTCCCCCGGCCTCGCTCCCATGTCCCTCGGCCCCGCCCCACTCGTCACATAATAATAATTCATTACATTTATATAGCGCTTTTCTAGGCATTCAAAGCGCTTTACATAGTCTGGGTGTATCTCCTCATCCACCACCAGTGTGCAGCATCCACCTTGATGAACAAACTAAAATAATAAAGAAAACAATAAACGGCAAACCGTCATCAGGACTGGCGCTAGACACAGCCCTGCTGGCTCACTCTTTCTAACCAGAGAATACATAGGATCACCCCCAATCTGCTCCACAGAATCCAATTCAGGATCAAATCAACCTTAAAAGAAAAATCAGGACAAGATCCAGGACGAGCCCCCATTTATGTTACGAACCCCTGTTATAAGATGCTCGTTGAGAAAGGGGTCCACAACATAAAAGGAGACGTGAGGCCAACAGCAATTTAACCATTTATTATTGGACCAATAAATGATTACTCAATCTCACATCTTTCATTCATCTCAACTCTCCACATGTAACAATAACAATTAAACTATACCAAAGACAAAGAATATACTTAACAGACACTGACAAATAGATCAAACCAAATAAACATCAAAAAGAACACAGCTTTCTTCAAAGGCTGGCTGGACATCATGATGCGCACAGAATTCACTGCTGCATGGAATTCACTGCTGCATGCCCTCATTCTGGTTCACACTTCTCTTATATACTCATGTTGAGCCATCAGAGCCACAGGACACAGGTGTGCAGGGGCGGAGCTCAACACTCAGAAGAGAAGAGACTAATTAGATCACAAACAAATACAGATACAACACTCAGAAGGCTTAGGCCGTAACAACAGCAATTTCTTGTTTGAATAAAACGTGCCATTTTAACTGCATCTCACAACTGATTTAATCATAAAAAAGACTTACAAAAAAATTTCTTCTTTGCAAAACCTACATTATAATGTGACAAATTCATAAAATAATTCTGAAATGTGGCATCCAAAGTGGTGAGATCAGACTGAAATGATCAGAAAACTGGCAGATTCATTTGGACTCTTTAAAAATAAATGCATAGCGGTCGGTGCATGATATCTGGCAAACTTTTCAGCACATTATTTCTTAGTTCTTCTGGTGCTCAGAAACAATGGCAAGTTTCTGAAGTAACTGATGTGCAAATGTGTACGGTCATGTGTTGATATATTCATATGTTGTCCAGAATTCATTGTTTTCCAGCTTAGTTTAAATAAATTTTATTTCAGATAATTTCATTAGGATATCGAGATTAGAGCCCTGCATTTTAGCCTGGGCCCAACGGGTTTTTCACGTCATAGTTCAGACGCGGGCCGGGGCTCGGATCTGTTTTAGTTTTCTCCTTATTTTTATATTTTAGACAGCCATTAATTAGTGATGAAAAATGCTGTGCTGGTGGAAACAAGGCGAGACCGTGCTACCACAACTGTCAAGAGTGGCTCGAAGGTGTTCATTGTCCCGCAGCATAGAGTGTGCCGTTCAGTGCAGTCCTGCATTCAAATGCATGCAATAGGCTTGCAACAAAGCATCGGCAAAAGTAATTACCGTAAATGTGTCAGGGGAAAGGAGGAAGTTGATATTTGAATTATTTACTAATAAATAGTGTTTTCTGAGATGGCGTCGCAAGGATGAAGTTGCAATCCCACTCGACACCTCTTGGTTAGACACGCCTTTAAAGAAGTGCATCTTTATTATGTTAAGTAGTAATTTAAAGCTTTCTATAGATATATTTATCATATCTGTGAGGCATCTATTTGCTGAGTTTCGGTTCATTTTTGTAAAGCGCGCCGGTTTAAATGAGACAGTTGTTTTCTTTATTTTATAAAAGCAAAACATTTTGATGATATTGTGAGTGCACACAAATAAAAGTAGACCCTTTACAGTTACGAATGATGTATTACTCTTACCTTTATGAGCAAAAATTACGCCATATTCACTGAAAAAAATGCAAGTGATTGCGCTGGGCCTCAATATCCTGCAAAGTGCACACATTTTAATAATAAATGCTCCTAACGTTTTTCAAAATTAACTTAATAAAGTTAAACAAAATATAATCACTTTGCCATTACATAACAAATTTAACTATTTTTAATAGCTGGAAAAGTAGTATAAGCTGTTTTGGGAGAAGGGAAAAAAAAGGTGCAGGCCTACCTTGCAGAGCCACTCTTACCCCGCACATCAGACCCTCTGGCCTGGTGGAGGAGATGCTCACCAGTATACAAAAGCCTTTCTGAAGTCACAAAGACAAGACTTTGCATTGTGGCCACATCTGTGCCATCTGAAAGAATTTTTTCTAAAACTGGGCAGATTATCTCAGATAGAAGAAACAGACTCAGCCCATCCAAGGTCAGGGAGCTTGTTTTTTTTTTTTAATGCAAACATGCCTTAAAGCAAGTCCTAAAAATATAGCCACAGTGTGTTATTTATTTTAAAGCTTATTTATTTTTATTTATTTAGAAAAAGACTAGCTTGTTGTGCAATATTTTTGTTGTTGTTGTGATTTTAAAGGTAATTTGTTATTGTTATAAGGCTCCGTAGCTTTAGTATCTCTTAATTTTTCATTTATTTTTATTTAAATGGTTTAAAATTATTTGGGGAATAGTTATCCTCTTTGATATAAAGTTTTTATTTTGGCACAAAAGTGTTATTTATTTTAAAACGTATTCATTTTAAATTATTATATAAAAAAAGCAAAGCTTGTTGTGCAATATTTAGTTTTTCTTTTTTTTTTTATTGTACTTTTAAAGTTCATTTGTTAAGGTTATTAGACCCTGTGGCTTTATTATCAGTTCATAATTCTTGCAGCCTAATTATGACTGAATGAGAGAGGTAAATGTTTAAAGATATTTGAAATGCACTTCTCTTTTTCACACAGCAGTTTTTTGTGTGTCCAATTTTTTTTTCTGGACAACCTTCTGATGGATTTTACTTTAAATTGTGAGTTCCATTCAGGTTTCATGCCATTGGCACTTTATTCGAAGGATTGTATAGAATTTCACAGCAAAAGCTATAAAGCTGTTTCCCAGTAAATAATAAAATGCAATGTACTGCAATTTTATTCTGTTTCATCCTTCTTCTTCGTGAAAATATGTTCTGAAAGATTCCTTAAGCTTTGTTTGGGATGTTAAACTACTTTAGGAGCTCTAAGGACTGCCACGGTGAAAACATTATTTGAAATCTCCTTGTGAAATTTGCTAGAGTATGGGTCAGTGTTCTGATTGCAGAAGAGTTCGACAAAGGATTACTAACACAATAAAACAACTCCAGGTATATTTGTGATGAGGATATGACAATGCAAAATTATTAAAATCTCTTAAAAATCTATGCTGAATGATAAAGACCCTTTATTAATAATTTACTTGGGGGAAAAATGGGCAAAACTAAAATATAAGTACATAAATCGATTAATCGTAAAAATAATCGACAGATTAATCGATTATCAAAATAATCGTTAGTTGCAGCCCTAAATAAAAGACCTGAAATATTTCAGTTGGTGTGCAATGAATCTAAAATATATGAAAGTTTAATTTTTATCATTACATTATGGAAAATAATGAACTTTATCACAATATGCTAATTTTTTGAGAAGGACCTGTATATATAAATATATATATATATATATATATATATATATATATATATATATATATATATATATATATATATATATATATATATATATATATATATAGTACAGACCAAAAGTTTGGACACACCTTCTCATTCAAAGAGTTTTCTTTATTTTCATGAGTATGAAAATTGTAGATTCACACTGAAGGCATCAAAACTATGAATTAACACATGTGGAATTATATATGGAATTATATACATAACAAAAAAGTGTGAAACAACTGAAAATATGTCATATTGTAGGTTCCTCAAAGTAGCCACCTTTTGCTTTGATTACTGCTTTGCACACTCTTGGCATTCTCTTGATGAGCTTCAAGAGGTAGTCACCTGAAGAACATTTATGTCAAAATAAAATGTATAGTAGAATACAACCATAAAACATAAAATACAATATATTCTTTATATAAAATACAACAATTATTTAACATAACTTATAATTATTAATATACTTTTTTTACATGCTTGGCATTACACAATATATAAAAACTAGCATTTTTTTTTTACAGCAGAATTGTGTTTGCATTATTGAAAAATTATTTTCCTTTAACACTGTAAACCTGTATTGTATAAAGAACTGTAGAAATATAGGTCACTTGACGTAACTATTAAAAAAATCAACTCTATGTGTGTGTGTGTGTGTGTGTGTGTGTGTGTGTGTGTGTGTGTGTGTGTGTGTGTGTTTAATAAAGCATAGATTATATTTTATTATACATTTTATAAATATTATGAATATTTACTACATATTATATTTTTTCATTTCATTTGGTAACACTTTATTTGGATCTATTCTCACTATTAGCTAGATGCTTATTATCATGCATATTACTTGAATGTTGGCTGTTTATTAGTACTTATAAAGCACATATTAATGCCTTATTCTGTATGATCATATTTTAGATCCTTTAATCCACCCCATACCTAATCTTAACAACTACTGTATCTTACTAACTATTAATAAGCAGCAATATTTTATTTAGAGAAAATTCTTTGTTAATAGTGAATATGTGTTCCCTAATCTAAAGTGTAAAAAAATTTTAATATATTTTTTAAATTTCATACATTTATTTTGATATTTTAATTTTATTCATATAATCATTGTTGGTATATATTTTATTTTTTACATACTGTTGTTACACAGTACAAATATATTTAACTGCATATTAAAGAGACAGAAAGAGACATTTATTCAAATAAATGTCATTTATATTTTATTAAACATTTAATTATTATTATAAATAAAAAATTATAGTTACGTTTATTGAATTATATGCAATTCATTTTTTTATTAAACATTTAAGTAAAAATAATAATAATACTGTTTTTATGGAAATATATGCAAGTATTACTTTATTACATGTCATCTAGATAACGTTAAAGTGTCAGGTACCTGTTAGCCTATTCTTTTGCCCAAGGATTTATAGTTTTGTGGCTGTGGTAAATCACTCAGGTTTAAATGAAAATATTAAGAGCGTATGGTTATATCCAAAAGCCATATGGAAGCACTTTGTATTCTTAGTTATGCCCTGTCAGGTTTGTGTGGTGATGCCGAGACTTCCTTTAGCATGCTGTTTTATTCATTAATACCACCTCTAAGCTAATGATACGGACATCAACAAAGATGACAACAACAAAGATGACAGATACATTTTCTTATAAAGAATACAGTTTGATTGTAGCACCTCCAAAAACACGTTCAAAAACAAGAATACTGGAATACTTAAACCCCACTGAACTTAACGGAAAAGCTCAGAAATCCAACCAGTATATGAAATACAATCTTAAGCAGGAGACATGGATCCAGAAGAGCTAGATTTCAGCTCGAGCCTCGTAGACATATTCCAAGCAACATCAGATCCATCCTACAGGCTGTGCTTCCTTCCAGGTGACTGGAAACCAAAGCTTCTCCCTTCACCTTCAAACTCCTGTAAGCCTGAGTGAGAAACAGATCTGGGCTGCAACAATGCTCTCTTTGTCTTGCACCAACACTTTACCTACCAGCCGACTCTTTGATTGTGAGCCAAGACAAACCACTGTGTTGGGTTACAGTTCTTGTAGCCAAACACCATGCTTGTGTTTAATATACTACAGTCGTTTTGCATTTGGCTTCCTGTCAATCAAAGCGGTAAGACTCGGTGGGTTTGGCCATAACTTCATTATATAGAAAAAGAAAAGGGCATGTTTATTATGATCAGAAAATTATCCAGACACATAACGGCCGATGGTGAGATAAGGCAGGTGTTCTTCCAGAGAAGGGGGTTTGCGGGGAGGAGTTCTCCTCCTTTAGCGCCTCAGTCAGTGGTGAGGTTATGAATCCTTTATTAATCCCCCCGTTTTCAAAGGTCACATGCTGATTTCAAGGAACACATGAAAGAGAAAGAGGTGTGACTGTGACAATTAGTCTGATGTGAGAGAGGGTTTGAAAAATGGGTTTTACAGATGAGACAATACAATCTTTGCTCAAGCAGTTTTGTTTAGTTTTTGCTTTATTCACAAAAGCTTGTAAATCTATCATTTCCCATAAAAATAAGCCATTTCAGAGAGTTTGAGTGGCATTGATACTTTACGATTTGGTCACGGTGAGGGATTTAAACAAACCCTTTATCTAAAGTAGTACATTTTGGCATGTGACTTTGATACTGACACATTATTTAGCAGGGACAAACATTGTTTTAGCATTAGCTGTATTACTAAGTGAAAAGCACCAAATTATGGTCAGTTTCGAATGTGCCTTCGTTGTCAACAACAAAAGATTTGGGAAGAGTTTACTCCTTTTCAAAAGTCTTTTATTTTACTAAACTTATTAAGCTTTTTCACATAACTATATAACAATAAGATATTCAACATATCAGTACCATATTGGTTAGTGGCTAATATCACATTTATTTATTTATTTATTTTTTATTATTTATTAGTGTTAGATATTATTATGAAACATGAAATTGTACATTAACGATCAAAAGTTTGGGGGTGATTTTTAATTTTTTATTTATTTGCATTCATTTGATCAAAAACACAGTAAAAGCAATTACTGTGAACAAACATTGTGAAATATTATGGCAGTTTAAAATAACTAATTTCTATTTGAACATTATCTAAAATCTAATTTATTCCAGTGATGTGAAGCTGATTTTTCAGCATCATTACTCCAGTCTTCAGTGTCACATGATCCTTCAGAAATCATTATGATATACTGATTTACTGCTCAAGAAACATTTCTTATTATTGTCAATGTTGAAAACAGTTGTGCTGCTTCATATTTTCATACTCAAAAATGAAATTTTTTTGGTAAAACTTTAGTATAGAGACCAATTTTCACTATTAAGTAGTTGCTTATTAGCATGCCTATTATTAACTTATTGGCTGTTTATTAGTACTTATACGGTCATGAAAAATATGTGCTTTATTCTACATCCCTAATCCTACCCAAAACCTAAATTTAACAATTACCTTACTAACTATTAATAAGTAGCAAATTAGGAATTTATTGAAGCAAAAATCATATTTAATGGTTTGTTGAAAAATGGACCTTCAAATAAAGTGTGACCCATTTTGTAACATTATAAATGCCTACACTGTACATTTCTTTATCAATTTAAGGCATCCTTACTTAATAAAAATTTTTATTTCATTTAAAATAAAAATACAAATAAATCTTACAGACCCTGAACTTTTGAACGGTCATACTTATTTTTAAATTTCGATTATGCTTATCATTATCTAATGTTCACTTAAGTTAACTAAAAACACTAACAATAGCAAACGACTATTCACAACACCATGACTGTGGAAGTTAAGAAAAGGCAAACATTACAAATATACCTCAGTCAGTTTTACTTTTACCATAAAAAAATTATTTGTTCTATTAAATCTAAACAGAACTGACTCTTGACTGAATTAAAGAGCTTATACCCTTAAGTCATTGTTCTGGCACATAACACTATGCTGTTATTTTTCAGGGATTCATCAAACCCGTTGGTTTCAAAATTTTCCAAGCAACCTTGAGCAGCATCTCTGTTTTTGTAATTAACAAAATAAATGCAAGGACATTAAGCATATTTGGGCACAGAGTAAAGTCAACAACGGCTCTCTAAGAAATGCTGCAGTGTCAGAGACAGTCAGTTTTCAGATTAGAAAATATTCCAGAAGCATGTTGACAATTAATTTCTCTGATGTAAGACAGAAAATGCTACGGTCTCGTGTCTCAGGAGGAGTAGTGCTGGGGTTGCCAGGTTGGCAGGAGGGAGCTGTTTCCCCTGCCGTGGCAGAGTAATTTGATTTGTGAGCCAGATATGTGCTTCACCTTGAGGGAGCTGGCTGTGTCCACTGAAGCGGCTCCAGTGAGGATGAGGAGCAACTGTGCCACAGTTCTGCTTGACTGAAGCTGCCACTGCTCTTTAGCAACATCAGCAACCAGAGGTCAGGTCCACCAGACAACCCGCAGAGATCAGAAACTGTCTGTTTTACTGTTATTGTGGCCTTTTTCCTCGGCATGTTCCCCTTGGTTTTTAAGCCATGATTTACCATGGAAATGTCAGTACTAGTCCATTTACACAGATTAAACCTGCTACAAGAAGTTTCATCTTTTAATTCATTTTCTTTAAAACAATAAAGCAACTTCTGTGTTCTATTTACTAAAACAAATGATGAGAGAATGATTATAGTTTTCATATTTTCAGAGTTCATAAATTTACTGAATTAAAATTTGTTGATCATCACCCTCTTTGTTATTTGTGTGTTGAGGTATATGTGCATCTCACTGAAACTGCTGGATTTCATATATTTGTCTTTCTAGTTTTAAGAGGCAAATCATTCGTAAAAGTGAAAGAATGAGGTTTGTAGCTCCTTGCATTGCAACAGACAATATTTCTAAAGTTCAACAGACTGCTTGTTACTCGTTAGAAGAACAAAAGCTTTGAAGCTGTCAGTTGGTGAGTCAACTAAGCAAGCTGATTGTAATAGTTTGCATTGTTTTTTGAAGTTCAAGGTCAACTTTTACAGCACTGCTCATGTCTTTTTATTCAGTGCTTGGAGTTGTGTCAAGTCAAAGATACATAACCTTAAAAATGGTCTTTAACATTAAACCACTTAGTATGGACAAAATCTATAATAAGGCTTTCTAAACAGTGCTTGGTCTGTGCATATTTCTCTCCTGATTGAGATGAGACAACCTTTTCACTGGAGGAAGCAAAATTATGGATTATGGACTTTTGGGTTAGGGATTATGGACTAGTTTAGTAAAAAATAAAGTATACATTTTTTTTATAAATGAAGTACATTTGGTACAAAAAAAAAAAGTGTGAAAATCTGTATCTAGAAAAACACACCACTGGGATCATTCATAATATCACTAAAGTATCAAACTGTCTATTTTTTTCTCAATTAATTCACAATTAATTACAGCAGATGTCTCTCCTTCAGGTTGCAAGACACAAAGCTGACCAGAAAAAGATAATTTCAGAGCATGGATTGAAAATGAGTGTTTTAAAGGACCGCATTGTATCAATCAATCAGGTTCTTATTAACTGGCCATATAGAAACAATAACCTTATAAAATATCAATATGAATTTAAGTCATTAAAAAAGCAGAGATAACAAAAAGTGCTAGATTACTTAAAGCTGTCATATTAACCTGGAACAGGAAAAAAATATAAGGTTGGAGCACACTTCAGGAAAACACAAAGAACACATAAAACAGTTTGTGACACTATTGCCAAAGGAACTCATCCCCATCCCTGAAGAGAAAGTGTGTCTGAACTTTACAGAGCAACAGTGCTTCCTGCTGGACACCACTTTAACTCCCACAACGACATGTTATAGATCAGTGGTTCCCAAACTTTTCCATTCTACGACCCACCTAGACAAGTGTAATCTATTTCACGACCCACCAAAATATATATATATAAAAAAAAATAAGAAAACGATTGACATTACTTTAAGCCTAATCTTAAAAGTTTGATGACAGAAATTAAGTATTTAATAAAAATAAAAAATTTTCACTACTAATATTTCAGTTTTAATTTTTGTTTACAGACGTTAAAATATGTAGTGTCCATAAAAACGTGAAGCAGGCTCACTCTAGTGAACTGTAATCTGCGCTGCTGTGTTTTGTTGCAGAAAATACATTCATGATCTTCCGTTTGTGTCGGCGAGAACGGAGCACAATCCAACACTTATTTAGAAAAGCATGAGAAGCAAAGCAGAGCTATCTAACACAGTTTTGAGATTAAAATAATTGTGAAATTGGTAAAAAATTATAATAAACAGATGTGTCTCATTTTAAATAATAATAAAAAAAATATATTTATTTTTGTGATGGTTAAATAAATGTTCAGCAATATCTTCAAAAGACTTCTGAACTTTGGCAAATTTTTTTCTAAACAGAGATGATACATCAAGGAAATATTGCAAACTTTTGTACATTTTGTTACGTGGAAATGTTTAAATCTTGTAGTGTTACAATTAATCCTGCATTTGTGCCCTGCTTATGGAATTACATTTGTTTCAATAATAATGAACGAAACTTTATAAAACTGAACGTAACTTTTTCAGAAACTATCAAAAATATGCCATTACAAAAGAAGAAAAACACTATGAAAATGAAAAAAAATTAACTCAGTCGCACAAATTTAACAGGCTCTTCAAATATGCTTCATTCTTTGTTAATGTTTTTCAAAGATTCGTTTTCGCTAATCGTGGATTCTGAATTCATTGCTACAGATTTCGCTTACGTTTCGCAGTTTTTCGTTTGGTGTTTTGACACAAACATCTCATGGGGGTGGTGTTAACAGTGATCTACTCTGATTGGATAGTGAGCTTTTGATGGACAGGTGCTCTCTGACCGGGAAGTACAGACGCCACCCAGTGGCCTCTCTCGTCCTTCACTGTCGTCGCTCCTCTTTTGTATACTTCCTATCTCCTCCGGGGTTCTCGAGACCGGTGAGTGTTGCAGGTGTCGCTCATTTCCCAATCACTCCACGGCTCTCGGCCCCGCCCCACTCGTCACATTCGTGCAGCCCTAGACTGAACTGTGTGAGTGTGTGTGTGTGTTTTTATTGAAACGCAAATTTAGCTGCAGCCAAGTGACTTTGTGTGACCCACCTTGTTCCATTCTGTGACCCACAAGTGGGTCGCGACCCACAGTTTGAAAACCCCTGTTATAGATAATGTGCAATCATTCATGTCAACCCAACTTGCCAACTCTCACGGAAAATGAAGGATTCCAATTGAGTGGACTTAGAATTTTTCAATACTGAATGTCAATTCTGCAATAAGAGGAAATTACATCATCATAGGAACTCAGTGCCAATACCTGCTCTCGACTGGTCTTCTTCTCATCCGTCTTGTCTCTCTTTAGTTTCTGTGAGATGTTCTCTCAGATCCTCTCTCTCTCTCTGATTCACGATCGATGTAGTCCTGCAGCAGATAACAGACACATACTTACTGTACATCACAGTATGATATCCTCAGAAATCACTGAACTGAACATAAATCAAAGAGAATGCCCCTCAAAACCATCTCATTGGTTCTTTAAAATGCAGAAACCAAAAATAGATTTGACATAACATCTGCATTTATGTAACAAAGACACTACAATAGAAAGAGGAATTATTCAGGGAAAGGTCTTTCTCCTGACCTGTCAACGACTGGAACAGAGCTCAGCTTGGGATCATCCTTCAGCAGGTCATGACTGCTTTTGCTTTTCCCTTTCATTGTCTGCAGGAACGGATGAATAAAGGACGTTGCAAGCACCTACTGCTCATCTTCACACAAATGAATAATCACTGCCATGGAGGAGTCTTCTCATTGGACAAAAAGCTACCTGGCTGACTTGACTCACCATCTCCTCATCTTCCTCGGCCTCCTCTCCAAACGACAACAAACTGAAATTCCTATAGTAAAATTATCTTGGTTAACATTACATTATGGAAACATTGTACAGCATCAAAATACAAAATTAAACATTTAAGAAACAAAAAATCAAATATCAATATTTTTAGTTACAACCAACCGGAAACCTTTCATTCTCTCTTGTGAAACCAACAAGGAAGTGACTAAAGATGTAAATCATCGACTGGCCGCCTCCAAAAAGGAGTCAGTCCCATAGACTCCCAATGTTAAAATGCCCAACTTTACAGAAGACTTTTTTTTTTACAGTCTGGTACAAAAAAGTGGTTTTGGTCTATGTAGCGAATTTTTAAAACTGTGAGGGGGTGAATTTTTTAGATAACTCATTATTTTAAATTATATTAAGCCTTAAAGATCTGCATAATTAAGGGCGTGGCCACTTGAGTGACAGGTGGATCGCCGAGGTCGACACTGCTGTTGTGCTAAGTGGGCGTGGCTTCAGCAGCCAGCTCCAGCCTCTTTGCCCATTTTCGATGATCCGAGAGTGACGCTCTGCCAAGATGGCGACGGATGGCTCCACCCACTTTAGTCTTTAAAAATCCTCTTCAGAAACCTTCGGGTGACGTCACGGACACTGCGTCTTTGTTTTTATAAAGTCTATGATTACAACAAAGAATACATCAGCAGTTCTCAAACGGGACCTCAGGATGATTTAAAAGTAATAATATGGCAAAATATATCAAAATAACCTAACTCATTAACTAACCTAAATTAATCATTGTTACTGTTAACTAAAACTAACATTTAAACTATCAAAATTGCTTTTATTAACTGAAATATAGCTGAAACAAAATTTTAATTTTAGACAAAAATATAATCTTAAACTTAAAAAGAAAATGAGAAATGTCACCTTAGCAACTAACTGATATAAAATAAATCGAAGTACTAAAATTGCTAAAACTAAATTTTAAATTAAAGCAAATTTATCATTTTAATACATACTACAATAGTCTAAAAATAATAATAAAACACTGAATGTAATATTGATTTTAAGAAGCACTTTTCTTTTTTCCATCTCAATAATTATATTCTTTTTATTGAAGGAAATACAGTTCTTGAAACTTCTGGATTCATAAAATAAATTGAGGCTAAATTCACTTCATTATTCAATCAAATCAGTAACATATATTCATAAACATCACTGGATAAAAGAGTAAGACTTATAGGAACAGTTCACCCAAATTTAGTCAAAAAAAGTCTCGTGTTCACCAAAGCTGCAAGTATTTGAACAAACATACAGCAATATTGTGAAATATAATTAAAATATAAAAGAATGGTTTTCTATTGTAATATACTGTAAAATTTAATTTATTTCTGTTAATTTTCAGCATCATTACTCCAGTCTCCAGGGTCACATGATAAATCATTCACTTCAGATAATTATTATCATTAATATTATTAGCATTGAAAACAGTCGTGCTGCTTTTATTTATTTCTGAAAACTGTGATGCATTTTATTTTCCAGGATTTTTTGATGAACAAAAAAATTGAAGAGCATTCATTTAAAATAGAAATATTTTGTAACATTATAAATCTCTTTACTGTCACTCAATTTAATAAATGTAATGCAACTTAATTTAATGTACTCAAATCGGTCAGTTTAATGCATCCTTGCAGAAAAAAAAACTATAAAAAATTTGGAGGGAAACTACTCTCTTAAATAGGTCATAAACCTTGAACATTTTCACGTTTGCAAAAATTGTGTGTTTGTTGTTGAGTTCATCCCCTGTCCAAGAGTAAAGAGGAACTGGCTCCCATTATCAAGAGGTCCTGCGTTTGCCATAGCAGCCAAACCTCTCCGATAGTTAACGCTGACCTTTCTTCGATATGCAATTTTAAATATATAAAAGTTCGATATACATGTGTAATTAAGCCTCTCCGTTGATTGTGTTGTCAGGTGGTATAAGTTACTTTTCTCCGCGCTGGTGAAGATGGACCAATCACAGACGCTTATGATTATAGTGTTGATTACAGGGTTAAAGTTAATAAGTTTATATAAAATAATAATCAGGGCAGGTTTTCATTTATATATCAGTTATAAAGTGCACTTACAACTCTGTCCTCATTACAAAATCATGATCTTAGTTGTCATCTCTCTGCTTGGGGAGGTCTGTGACGTTAAGTGGAACCACAGTGTAACGTTAGTCGACGTTTCCAGTCGGAGTTTTTTTCCAAACGGATATATTTCACGTTTTGAAAAGCGGCGGAGTAAAGACTGACGAGTTGTTTTGCTGTTTTATAATTAAGTTCGGTAAACACTCGAGTATATCATGGCTGTCCCAGGTAACGTTATGCGTCTGCAGAGATCGTCCGTTAGTTTCGCTGAATGTTGTTGATATGCCGCTTCTGGAATGTTCTAGAAAGTGTCCTTCACTTCATTAATATCTTCACTTCAGACTTCATATTAGAATCTTAGGTGGGGGTAACTTAACTGGTGTAAGATATTCTGTCAAAACAATGTTTGGTATAATGCAAGCTGTTCGATGTTTTATAGTGAGGTAAATTCTGAAATCTTTGTAGATTTAGTTGAAATGTCCTACTAAAACAGGGTTTCTTCCAGTTCGTTGTTGGTTTTGTAATGCGTGGTGATGAATTCACGTCCTAATGTGAACTTGTTTTGCTGACAGGCCCAAACAAAGACAACAACAGAGCAGGCTGCAAACGATGTGGATATCGTGAGTGTGACGATTCTCTCTGTCTCTATATCTTTCTGTTTGTCTGTCAGGTTTTTTTCTATCTGCCTAACCATGTTTCTCTGTATATCTATATGTCTGTGTGTCTGACTTATTTCTATATATCTGGCTATTAATGCTGTTCATCCATATGATAATGGTTCTTCTCTTTTTCTTCAGCTGGTCATTTGACTTTTGAATGTCGTAATTTTGTTCGCGTGGATCCGAGGAAGGACATCGTTTTGGATGTGAGCAGCACCAGCAGTGAGGAGAGTGAAGAAGAGGAGCAGGAAGCTGTCAGTAAAGAGAAAAACTGCGACAGTAGTCATTCAAAAGGTCATTTCACTGTTTCACACAATGTTTTATGTTTCCACTTCTGTCTCAGGTCTTCCTGCAGGTGCTTGAGATCTTATTGAGATAAATTAGAATGTTGTGGAAAAGTTTATTTATTTCAGTAATTCAACTCAAATTGTTAAATTCGTGTATTAAATAAATTCAATGCACACACACTGAAGTAGTTTAAGTCTTTGGTTATTTTAATTGTGATGATTTTGGCTCCCATTTAATAAAAACCCACTGATTCACTATCTAAAAAAATTAGAATATGGTGACATGCCAATCAGCTAATCAACTGAAAACACCTGCAAAGGTTTCCTGAGTCTTCAAAACGGTCCCTCAGTTTGGTTCACTAGGATACACAATCATGGGGAAGACTGCTGATCTGACAGTTGTCCAGAAGACAATCATTGACAAACTTCACAAGGAGGGTAAGCCACAAACATTCATTGCCAAAGAAGCTGGCTGTTCACAGAGTGCTGTATCCAAGCATGTTAACTGAAAGTTGAGCGGAAGGGAAAAACTGTGGAAGAAGATTTGGCACCTGCCCACACTGCCAAAAACACCAAAAGTTGGTTAAATGACCATGGTGTTAGTGTGCTTGACTGGCCAGCAATCTCACCAGACCTGAACCCAATAGAGAATCTATGTGTTATTGTCAAGAGGAAAATGAGAAACAAGAGACCAAACAATGCAGATGAGCTGAAGGCCACTGTCAAAGAAACCTGGGCTTCCATACCACCTCAGCAGTGCCACAAACTGATCACCTCCATGCCACGCCGAATTGAGCCAGTAATTAAAGCAAAAGGAGCCCTTACCAAGTATTGAGTACATGTGCAGTGACTGAACATACTTTCCAGAAGGCCAACAATTCACTAAAAATGTTTTTGTTTTATTGGTCTTATGAAGTGTTTTAATTTGTTGAGATAGTGAACTGGTGGGGTTTTGTTAAATGTGAGCCAAAATCATCACAATTAAAAGAACCAAAGACTTAAACTACTTCAGTCTGTGTGCATTGAATTAATTTAATACACGAGTTTCACAATTTGAGTTGAATTACTGAAATAAGTTAACTTTTCAATGACATTCTAATTTATTGAGATGCACCTGTACATTAGACATTTCACTGATACATTTATCTGAATACTCAGATTATTGTTAGTAATGATCATTTGTTACTGAATGGTTTTTGTGATTGGGAACTTTTTTTTTTTATATATAAATACATGCTTTGTTCACAGGCTCTCATGAAGATTCCCGAAAAGAAAAAAGTAAAAAGAAAAGCAAGGACAGATCCCATCCTAAGACCAAAAAGAGGTACACGTTAGATAAATGATAGCACTTTAATTTGCTTAACATAAGTATTAAAAAGAGCAATGTGTAAATGCTTTATAAAAACATGTTTTAATGTTGCATTTAAAAATTACATTTTTAATATCTATTTTCTTAAATTGATAATTATGGGCTTGACATCTGTGCATATTTTATTTGATGAATAAAAATCTATTAAAGAGATTATTGGATAGATGGTGACTCCTTGTCTTTCATAAATATGCACCTACATAATTTATTTAAACTAATACACTATTTTAATAAATAACAAAAATCTTGCCATGTGCACCTTTAGAATATTGATATGAGATGTTTGTAGATTATATGTCTTGACTGTTGTTTGATAATAATATTCTTAATGGTTTTATACTCTCAGGTCTTATTCATCAAGTGATGATGAGGAGGAAGTAAGCAAGAAGAAGAAAAAGCACAAGAGTCACAAGAAGAAAGGGAAAAAAGAAAAAAGGGAGAAAGAGAAGAAACACAAGAAAAAACATAAAAAGAATGAGACTGAATCCTCTTCATCTGACAGCTCTACTGGAACATCCGACACAGACTGAAGATTTGACAGAATAACAGCAAAGAGAAAAACCACTGGAAAATAGCTTTAAAATACCTTCTGCCAGAGCCATTTGTACATAAGACACCTTTATACTTTAGAAATACGTCTTTTCTTTTATAGTTATCTCTGGGAGTTGGAGTGATGGTTATTTTGTGATGTTTCTATTGAAACTGTATTTTGTATATAAATGAAATGAAAACAACCTTTTAACAAAGTTTGTGTTTTTATAACGTTTTACTAGAACTAATAAAAAAAAAAAGGGTCATGGCCAAATTACTCATACCTCCGTGAGCGGTGACCTGGCAGCTTTATTTAGCAATCATTATACAATGGGACAAAAACCAATGAATAATAAAATGCAATCTCATATTTTCCTCTGGTTATCTTACAGTATGTGATTTAAGTTTTTCTGCTCTTATCTTAAAGTGATGTATGCCTAACAGTAGAAGGGCAGAGATGCTAAAGTCATCTAGATTGCTCAAATTCTTATTTTCTTTTACGTTTAAATGTTTTATTGTCCTGACTCTGAGGGTGGAGTCCAGTCACTTAGACTTTAACAGAGAGAGGAAAGAAATGACCCACACACGCATGACAAAGATCTTTCCTATACAGACTCATTCATTTCTGGAATGAGTTTGCTGATTTTATAGAGGACTAGAGAAAATTTGTTCACATATGGATTTCTGAAATTATAGAGCATATATTATGTTTTATAAGTCACATGTGTGTTTGTGTATATAAATAGATCACATATAAGGTCCGTTTTAATTTATTATTTATATAATTTGAATCGTTTACATTATTGTCTTTAATGTCATCACTGCAGTCAGGTATACATAGGCACCCAATAACAGTGTGTCCTGTATGGTTATATGTATTCTGAATCTTTAAAGTCATTTAAACTGAAGGTAGTTACTATATTCAAAACAACAGTGTTTAACTTAGCTAGTAATAAAACAATTTTGATCTTCAAACTATTGAGCAAACACAATGTTAGATGTCACATACAGCATAAGCCCACTGTTCTTTTTTTTATTCCTTTTTTTTTTTTTTTTGAGAAATGTCGGTATCCATGTTTCATTGCCTTATCTGCCAGTCTTATTAGGAATTTTTGTCTATAATAATAAAATATATTTTGTTTTTTTGTCAAATAGTTTGGCAGACATGAGAGGTGTGAAAGCAAATAGCAAACCAGCTGCAAAGATAAAGTCATTTGTGGCAATGTATAATCATTAGCTATAGATAGTGTACCTGGACTTTTAACCTATATGAAGAGCAATAAATATTTTGACAATAAAACAAGTTCGTAATTACATTTTACTATTTATTTCCAAGGGTGTGTCTAAACATGTGACGTTTCGAACCCTATATATTCTTGGCACATTGTGCATATGTTTCAGTGCACAGTGGAATATCCTGACTCAACTGAGAAAGAACAGGTAAAATCAAGCTGCAATGAAATATTACCTTATTTTATGGTACGTTTTCTGTATAAGTAAGCACTACATTTAAAAGTCGAGTTAACTAACAAAATCTTTAAGCTTCTATGGGTGGTTATAGGTTAGAAAAATGCTTTGGAGGAAAAAACTTTTCCAACTAACAGCATAAATATTCTTGATGCCATAAATGTCTTTACCTGTCATAGATCATGGAGGTCACATCTCAACCTGCTGCATTTGAACCCCGAGACTTTCACACAGGCTTGATGAGCTGCTGTGATGACATGGGTGTATGTAAGTGATACTTGACCTATTGCAAGTAAATCTATCCTGCTGATGTGATTTACTTTGAAATATATTTAAATATATATATTTTTAGGCTGTTGTGGCTTCTTCTGTCTCGCTTGTTTGGGCTGTTCCATTGCTAGTGACATGAATGAGTGCTGCTGCTGCGGTTTAGGCATGCCGATCCGAAGTGTTTACAGAACTAAATACAACATACCAGTCAGTATCTATCTATCTATCTATCTATCTATCTATCTATCTATCTATCTATCTATCTATCTATCTATAAATACATAAATAGAGCCAATTTATTGACAGTTTTGTGTAATTACGTCTGCAGGGATCTATGTGTAATGACTGGATGGTTGCATACTGCTGCTTGGGTTGTGCAGCCTGCCAGATGAAGAGAGACATCAACATAAGGAAGAGTAATGGAACACTGAAACCATGAGAAGTGATATATCTACACTAGAGCAAGTCCTTACCTATTGTTCTCAGAAATTAAATATTAAAGAAAGTTGCGGTTAATAATTTGAAATGTATAAAAATGTCTTTGCTATCAGAAGTTTAATTAGAAAAAAGGGTTTATTTCACCCCAAATAGGCAAAATACTCATCCTTCCACATTCATGTTATCCAGTAATGTAGCTTCAGCTGTGTAGTCAACACATTACTGATTATGTGTGGCCTGTTGGTAGTGTTGTGAAACATATTTGTTCATGTGTATGCAGTTAAAGAGAAGCATAATTATGGATATATGTGGAACTTCAATGCAATACTACAGTAGACGAAATTCTACTATTTGTAACAGTGTTCGTTTATTACAGTTACAATTACTGTTAAGTGAATTCTTGGTAAAGTTGCAGTGATATTGATTTTCTTTATATCTATTTCCGCACCATCCTGGTCACCTGCCCGTTACATCCTCCCTGTTTTGTGGCATGAGGTCGCATCTTCCTGGAGGAGGGAGTAATGACAGGGTTATGTTCTGTTGCTCTTTGCATGTTTGACCTGCTTTCCCAATGAGTTTGATTGACTGACCCCATTCACATGCCATTAGATTATTTTGTTTGCCCTGGGTATTTAAGCCCTGTATTTTGTTCTGTTCAGTGTCTTGTCTTAATGTTGGCTTGTTTTCATTTGTTTACTGGAGTTTATTTTATTTTTATTTTTTTATATTATTAAATACTACTTAACTGATCTTCAAGCCTGAATATTCTGTATCAGTCCGCAAGCAGGTTTGACAATTTTCTTAAATATGCTATACAATTATTTTTTGTATTAAATATTTAGAAAAATTCATATGCATACATATTAACTTTAGACAGAATAATCCTGAAGCTGTGTTGTAATTGGTCTGTTGTGCCTTCATTTGTCCGTAAGTCAGTAAAGCTATAAACGTTTATTGCTCAGTAAAGTCTGAGCCGAGTTGAATCCAGTAATCAGGCATCACAGGGGATGTCTGACAGTGACGTGTATACTGGATATTTCCATTATTGTGTAATCAAATGTGTTTTTCCTTATTGCTGATATCATATTCAATGATAATTATAAGTTATGCCAAGAAATTATTTGAATGTAAGCTAATTTTCCAAAACCCTACTTTAAAATTGAATTGAACTGAATTTGATTGTCATTGATTGTCCTCCATCATTAAAGACTCTTTCTTAAAATCCCTCATTTGTTTTTCAACAACATTTTGCTTTAGGTCTAATTTAAAATTCACCTTTGAATATAGTTGGATTGTTCTTCTTTTTTTTTTTTAAAGAAGGAGGAAGAAATTAATACTTTTATACAACAAGGACATATTAAATTGATCAAACGTGACTGTGTGTGTGGCACTGAAGACTGGAGTGATGATGTTTAATATTCACCGCAGGGATAAATTACATTTTCAAATATATTCAAATAGAACACAGTTATTTTATATTCTAATAATATTTTACAGCATGTTCAGCTATAATGATATGTTGTGTCATTGTCTTTGAAAAAGCAATGGTTCACAATGATGACTGACGTGGCAGCACATTTCATTACAGGTGTGACAGAAAACATAATATGTGGCTTTTAACCATTTCGAACTTTGGATCTAAAGGAAGTGCAATATATATTTCCACAATACAACTGTCAATATGAGGTTTTTATGACATTTACTCTAGATTTGAAGGGTGTGTCTGAATATGTGTCTTCCAAACTCTATATAAACACATGCTGTGCCAGTTTCAGTGGGTAGAGGAATTATTTGACTCAGGCAAAGGTACGTACATTTAAATATACACATTTTTTTAGGAACTTGTTTTTGTAATCTATCCTCTGCTTAAATTTCACACAAACTAAACTTGTTTTTAAAAACTTTTGCAATTAAAAAAAAAGGTGTTTCAGGATAAATATTCCTGACGCCTCACATTTCTTTACTTCCAGATCATGGAGGTCACATCTCAGCCGGCTGCGTTTGCACCCAGAGACTTTCACACGGGCTTGATGAGCTGCTGTTAAGACACAAGCATATGTAAGTGATTCCAATGGCACTAAACAAATACATTGTTACTACATTGTAATCTATAAAGTCGAAGTAGTCATAACGTGACTTTAACATCAGTCATATATTTCTATTAGGTTGTTATGGCTGTTTCTGCCTCGCTTGTTTGGGCTGTTCCATTGCTAGTGACATGAATGAGTGCTGCTGCTGCGGTTTAGGCATGCCGATCCGAAGTGTTTACAGAACTAAATACACCAGTCAGTATCTATCTATCTATTTTGTCTTATTTCTGCAGGGATCCCTTTGTAAGACTTCTTGGCCAGTTACTTCTGCATGCCTTGTGCGGCCTGCCAATTGAAGAGAGACATTGACATCAGAAAGCGTACTGGAGAATTCTGAAGAAAAGCTATCTGCAGGAACAAAAGCCCTGAACATACAACCCGAATTCCGGAAAAGTTGGGACGTTTTTTAAATTTTAATAAAATGAAAACTAAAGGAATTTCAAATCACATGAGCCAATATTTTATTCACAATAGAACATAGATAACGTAGCAAATGTTTAAACTGAGAAATTTTACACTTTTATCCACTTAATTAGCTAATTTAAAATTTAATGCCTGCTACAGGTCTCAAAAAAGTTGGCACGGGGGCAACAAATGGCTAAAAAAGCAAGCAGTTTTGAAAAGATTCAGCTGGGAGAACATCTAGTGATTAATTAAGTTAATTGATATCAGGTCTGTAACATGATTAGCTATAAAAGCTTTGTCTTAGAGAAGCAGAGTCTCTCAGAAGTAAAGATGGGCAGAGGCTCTCCAATCTGTGAAAGACTGCGTAAAAAAATTGTGGAAAACTTTAAAAACAATGTTCCTCAACGTCAAATTGCAAAGGCTTTGCAAATCTCATCATCTACAGTGCATAACATCATCAAAAGATTCAGAGAAACTGGAGAAATCTCTGTGCGTAAGGGACAAGGCCGGAGACCTTTATTGGATGCCCGTGGTCTTCGGGCTCTCAGACGACACTGCATCACTCATCGGCATGATTGTGTCAATGACATTACTAAATGGGCCCAGGAATACTTTCAGAAACCACTGTCGGTAAACACAATCCGCCGTGCCATCAGCAGATGCCAACTAAAGCTCTATCATGCAAAAAGGAAGCCATATGTGAACATGGTCCAGAAGCGCCGTCGTGTCCTGTGGGCCAAGGCTCATTTAAAATGGACTATTTCAAAGTGGAATAGTGTTTTATGGTCAGACGAGTCCAAATTTGACATTCTTGTTGGAAATCACGGACGCCGTGTCCTCCGGGCTAAAGAGGAGGGAAACCTTCCAGCATGTTATCAGCGTTCAGTTCAAAAGCCAGCATCTCTGATGGTATGGGGGTGCATAAGTGCATACGGTATGGGCAGCTTGCATGTTTTGGAAGGCTCTGTGAATGCTGAAAGGTATATAAAGGTTTTAGAGCAACATATGCTTCCCTCCAAACAACGTCTATTTCAGGGAAGGCCTTGTTTATTTCAGCAGGACAATGCAAAACCACATACTGCAGCTATAACAACAGCATGGCTTCGTCGTAGAAGAGTCCGGGTGCTAACCTGGCCTGCCTGCAGTCCAGATCTTTCACCTATAGAGAACATTTGGCGCATCATTAAACGAAAAATACGTCAAAGACGACCACGAACTTTTCAGCAGCTGGAAATCTATATAAGGCAAGAATGGGACCAAATTCCAACAGCAAAACTCCAGCAACTCATAGCCTCAATGCCCAGACGTCTTCAAACTGTTTTGAAAAGAAAAGGAGATGCTACACCATGGTAAACATGCCCCGTCCCAACTATTTTGAGACCTGTAGCAGAAATCAAAATTGAAATGAGCTCATTTTGTGCATAAAATTGTAAACTTTCTCAGTTTAAACATTTGCTATGTTATCTATGTTCTATTGTGAATAAAATATTGGCTCATGTTATTTGAAAGTCTTTTAGTTTTCATTTTATTAAAATTTAAAAAACGTCCCAACTTTTCCGGAATTCGGGTTGTAATTATTCTGTGTGTTTTTAAAGGCCAATCTACAGTAAACTACCATCTAGACAAATAATTATTGCCATTTGGAAACCTGTAAAATATATTTAATTATATAGTTATATACGCAAATACTAATCAACTTCATGACTTCATGAAAGTGCAGGCTGTTATGAGCACTGGATTGATAACAGAGTTTGTACCACAGCCATCGTGTTACTCAAAACGAGTGTTGCTTAATGTCATGCTTCCAGATTAATTTTATTATAGAGGTCCAACAGAGATGAAATCGCTCTGATTATATTGTCAGATTATGCATGTTGGTTGTGTTGTGAAACTATTTGTGCCTTTAAGTTAAGAGTCCATCTTTAGGAGAATATAGTTAAATTTTTTATTTTATTATTAATCTGTATCATTTGCAACATGTTCTTTTAATACAGTTAGATTTGCTGTAATGTATATTCTTATTCTAGTTACATCTACATACATTTTTTGTAGACACTAAATTATAAGAAAAAGCATTTCATTTTAAATATGTATGATGTTATTGTCATACATTAGACAACAGGATCTGTGAAAGCCTTATAATAAAGTTCCTCAAGGTGTGTCATAAAGCCTTCCAATGCAACAAATAAAATACAGAAATAAAGAAAGAAATTGCCTCTTGTCTTTCTGAAGACGTATGATTTAGCATGAGCTCCATTTCTCCATCCTAAAACATTGGCCCGGGATAATATTTTCCATATTGCAAAGTTCAGGTATCTAATCTCGAATCTAAAAGTCCACAGAAGGTGGCACTGTTTTACTGCAAATTGACATTTTTTTATAAAAAAAAAAAAAGTATGTATCGAGTATGCTGTAGGTGTGGCAGGTGCTGTAAAATTTATTTTAGGTTGTTGTTTTTTGTTTGTTTTTTGCAGTTATTTTGGTGAAGAATTATTTTGGTGTGACAAAATAATTTTAAAAACTATAAATTTTCAAAATAGTTATCGGAAACTATAGATGTGAAAATTATATGAGAATATATGTGAGTGTGCCATTAAATCTTTAAAACAAATACAATTATTCATTTGAATTATTCACTCTATTATTTATTATATGATACTTCACTGTGGACTGTGCTATAACTGGCTAAAACTTTTAAATTGCATTTTATTTTACCTGAGGGGTTTCTGACATTTGTTGTATATCGATGCAATGAAAATAAAGGCTATATTGAATAAAATCAAAGTATTGCCAAGTAAACTTTAAGTAAAAATTTACTTAAGCTAAAGTTATGTATTTTCTTAACTTAGTTAAGTAGATTTGAAAGTGAAAGTGAAAGTCGTGACATTTGCCAAGTGTGGTTACCCATACTCAGAATTGGTGCTCTGCATTTAACCCATCCAAGTGCACACACACAGCAGTGAGAAGTGAACAAACCGTGAACACACACCCGGAGAAGTGGGCAGCTAGCTATACATAGCCCGGGGAAAGAATTAAGATGAATTAAGATTTTGCTTAATCAGTATGTGAAATTAAATATAATTATATTTACATAACAATTACCAGTTAAATTGCAGGGAGCAGTAGCAGTAAAACTTAAAATGTGTCCGTGCAAATTGCTACGAAGAATTTATAAAGTAAATCCTACAAGTGACTTTTTCAGTGTGTATGATTTAACATGAGCTCCATGTTTCTCCGTGCTGGGGGGAAAAATACAATTATAATTCAAAACATTTTAAATTACAGTTCTGAATCCTTTTTGTAACATAATTGCTACCCCTTCAGCACAAGGCCCAGGACAATGTTCTCCATGTTGCATTTCTCTGTAAGTTCAGTCCTCCAGCTCCAGTCACTCCAGTCAGTCCGCAGCAGCTCTCTGAAACCTCACATGAGCACTGTCCCACACATCTGATCCAGTCATCCACCGGCTGCACTGTGGAGGGTTCACCTGACCAAGGAAATGTGGGAGGCTGGTATCGCAGAACACACTGGAACAGGGTAAGACCAGTAGACAGATGGGTGAGGGAGTTTTGAGCATATTCAGCCCGATTTCTTGGTTTAGTCTCTTCACTTTGCAATAAAACTCATGATGATACCCAGAAGTGAGACTTACGTTGATGTCAGGTTGTTTGCAGAAAGCCTCCCATACTTTGTGGGTAAACTGAGGGCCACAGTTAGACACTACGTCCTCTGGAATTCTATAAACTCTGAATACATGAAAGAGTTCTAGAGAGGTTTCCATAGCTGTGGGCAGACCCTTTAATGACCCACTCTGCAGGACTTAGAAAAGTGATCTATAATTACCAAGATGGCTGTGTAACCACTAGTATTGAGCAGGTCTGCAGTTCTGCTTAAAAGGATCATATGATGCAATTTAAATGTTTTCTTTAAATTGTTCCTATCTCTTTGAAGTGTTACAAGCTCTTGATCCATTAAAGGTATATAATGTTGCAAAGATTAAAATCTCAAATCCAAAGAGATATTTTTTATAAAAGTTAAGGCACCCCCCGCCCCCCCTAAAATGGCTCATTATAACATGCCCCCACTTGTCTACATCAAGATGTGGGAAGATTTGCATAACACCGCCCACAAGTTCACACAAAGAAAGAAGGCCGCAATGTGGGTTTTTTTTACTTAAACTACATAAACACTTTTCATTACACCAAATACACAAAATAATGTTCCTATAGCAATGTCATATGACCCCTTTAAACCAAAACTATAAATATATTAAGGAACTTTTTTTAGCATTTCAAAAAAATAAAATAATAATAATTAAAATGAAGTTGATTTACTGTTGTGGTTTTTGATGTTTTTTTGTTTGTTTTTTTTTTACATTTATCTAACTTTATCTAAGCATTTCTAAGTTTCTGAGACTGCATGAACCCCTCCGCTCTTTGACATCACTTGTCACTGACACCACAGTTAACAACACATAAAAAACGAGCTCCATTGGGGGAGCCTGCACGGAACCGATCCCCTCCTGAGCCTCCTCTCTCCTGGGAGCGGCAGCGGGTCTGAAAAGACACATATGAAAGGTGGGTGAGATTCTATAATGTGCTGGGAGAGCCAAACGAAATGAGACCGGAGTGATCTGTCGAAGAATCTTGAAGGGCCCAATGAAGCGAGGGGACAACTTCTTGCTTGGGAGCCTTAAACGCAGATCACGGGTGGAGAGCCACACCCACTGTCCAGGCCTATACCGCGGACCCTCACGTCGCCTACAATCCGCATGAAGTTGAAAGTGGGGGATGGCACGTCGCAGATGGACATGAGCGGTATTCCAAGTGGCCTCGCTGCGTTGCAACCACGTATCCACTGCAGGGAGGTCTGACGGCTCTCCTGACCACGGGAAGAGAGGGGGTTGGAAACCTAAGACACATTGGAAGGGCGTTAGACCAGTGGCAGGCTTTATCAGGGAATTTTGGGCGTACTCCGCCCAAACCAAGAATCGGCTCCAGTCCTGTTGGTTCTTATAACAGTATGTCCGTAGAAACCGAATGAGGTCCTGGTTCGCCCGTTCAGCCTGACCGTTAGACTGCGGGTGGTATCCAGAGGTGAGGCTGATGTTGATATTGAGTTTGGAGCAAAGTCCCCTCCATACAAGGGAAGTGAACTGAGGGCCACGGTCGGAGACAATGTCCTCGGGGAGACCAAACAGACGAAATACGTGATTGAGAAGTTCCTCCGCAGTCTGCATGGCAGTGGGTAGACCCTTAAGGGGAATGAAACGACAGGACTTGGAGAAGCGATCCACGACTGACAGCACTGTGGTGAATCCCTGAGACGGAGGTAAATCCGTTACGAAATCCACAGCGATGTGGGACCACGGGCGCTGAGGAACTGGAAGTGGCTGTAAGAGACCGGCAGGTTTAAGGTGGGAAGATTTGACAGTGTTACAGGTGGAACATTGATGGATGAATTTGATAACATCAGCCCGGAGTGTGGACCACCAGAAGCGGTTGGAGACTAACTGTACAGTAGCAGTGATACCTGGGTGTCCCGCGCTGGGTGTGCAGTGAACCCATTGAAGCACCCACTCACGGAGCTCGAGAGGCACGAAAAGGCGGTCCACAGGACACTCGGCCGGTACAGGAAGAGCTTGTTGAGCCTCAGTGACCTCAGAGATAATATCCCACTGCACAGGTGCCATGATCAGAGTGGGAGGTAGGATGGGTTCTGGCTTGGTGATTTCGTTGAAATCCTCGAACTGACGAGACAGAGCATCAGCCTTCCCGTTCTTGGACCCAGGTCTGTACGTGATCCTGAAATTGAAACGGGAGAAAAACAGTGACCAGCGAGCCTGGCGAGCATTCAAACGCTTGGCAGACCTGATGTATTCAAGGTTTCGGTGGTCTGTGAGGACGGTGAAAGGTTGACGTGCCCCCTCCAGCCAGTGCCTCCATTCCTCCAGGGCAGCCTTCATGGCTAGAAGCTCCCGGTCACCCACATCATAATTGCGCTCTGCCGAGCTTAACTTGCGGGAGTAAAAGGCACAGGGAAACATTCTTGCAGGGTTACCGTGACGTTGGGACAGGATCGCACCCACTCCAGTGTTCGAGGCGTCAACCTCCACGACGAACTCCCTCTCCGGGTCTGGATGATGGAGGATGGGTGCGGCAGTGAATCTCTCTTTCAGCTGATTAAACGCTGCAGTACACTCAGAAGACCATCGGGAGCGCTTCCCGCTCTGGAGAAGAGATGTGAGAGGAGCCACAATGAGACTGTTACGAATGAACCTACGATAAAAGTTGGCGAACCCCAGAAATCGCTGTAACTCCTTCACAGAAGAAGGTTGAGGCCAGTCCACCACGGCCTTGACCTTGCTGTCATCCATGAGAACCCCCTCAGCGCTGATGACATATCCCAGGAAGGTGATGCGCGTCTGATGAAACTCGCACTTCTGAGTTTTGGCGTAGAGCTGATTCTTAATCAAACGTTTGAGAACTGCACGCACGTCCCGTACATGAGCTTCGAGAGTCTCTGAAAAAATCAAGATATCATCAATATAAACAATAACCCTCTGATTCAGCATGTCCCGGAAGACCTCATTAACGAAAGACTGGAACACAGAAGGACTATTGGACAGCCCGAAGGGCATTACCCGATATTCATAGTGGCCAGTAGTCTTAGAAAAGGCCGTCTTCCACTCGTCACCTCTCCGTATGCGAATGAGGTGGTAAGCGTTCCTCAAATCCAATTTGGTGAAGTACCGGGCTGAGCGAAGCATCTCCAGTGCTGCAGGGACTAAAGGCAGAGGGTATCGATATTTCACAGTTACCTCATTGAGACCACGGAAATCGATGCAGGGCCGAAGACTCCCGTCCTTCTTCTTGATGAAGAAAAACCCCGCGGACGCCGGGGATGGGAACGGCTCCAGGTAGAAGTTCAATGGCGCAGTCACTGGACCGGTGCGGGGGTAAAAGTGAAGCCTCTCTCTCGCTGAAAGCCTGAGCCAGATCATGATATACAGCAGGAACTCCTTGCAGATTCACTCTCTCGGGGGAACTGTGGCTAGATTCAGGACCATGGAGAGCAGGCAAGCAGTGGGCGTGACAGAAAGGGGACCATTGATTGATTCTCCTGTCGACCCAGGAAATGAGAGGGTTGTGTCTCTCCAGCCATGGCAATCGCAGAATCACAGGATGAAGGGGTGAGTTTATTGAGTACAACTGAATTCTCTACGTGTGACGAGACCCGAAGTTGAGCGTCAGAGGCTGCGAGATGTATTGTACCTCCCCTGTCCCCAGGGGGCGTCCATCCAGAGCGGCCACAGCCACATGAGACTCACAAGGAATGAGAGAGATATTTTTAGACAAGGCAAACTCCAAATCGACAAAATTACCAGCGGCACCAGAGTCAATTAAAGCTCTTGTTTCACAACTACTCCCATTAAAATACAATGAAACTTCGAGGGTGAGAGAACGTGGAGAATTAATCAAAGGACTCACCGCAGAGGTATCACTGGATCTGGGTCTTACAGGACATGAAACTCTCTGATGACCGGCTTGGCCACAGTACAGGCATAATTTACTCCGCATCCTTCTCTCACGTTCCTCTGTGGTGAGATGTGTGAAGCCGACCTGCATAGGCTCGTAATCCGTGCCGGAAGGGGGAGGAGTGAAAAAGCTGGATGTGAGAGGCGTGCGTCGAGAGCGGATGAGATTGTCGAGGCGAATGGCAAGCTCCATAAGTTCTCCGAGGGACATCCCATCATCGCGACACGCCAATTCCCCTTGCAGATGCGTTTGCAGCCCCCTACGATACAGCAGTTTAAGCGGTGACTCTGTCCACCCCGTCTGCGCTGCCAGGGTGCGGAAGGAAAGCGTGTAATCCGCCGCGGTGGAATTCCCTTGACTTAATGTGAGGAGTTGTTCCCCTGGTTCCTTGCCGCCAGCGGGATGTTCAAATACCTCTCTGAATTGAGACATAAACACATTAAAGGAGGGAAAGGTATGATGACCCCCAGACCAGAGAGCAGTCGCCCACTCCAACGCCCTCCCGGTGAGTAGTGAGCAGATGAATGAAACGCGGGACGCGTCATTGGGATACAGCTGGGGTTGCTGGCTGACGAATAATTCACACTGCAACAGAAATCCTCTACAGGCAGCTGGTGAGCCATTAAACTTCTCTGGTAGAGATAATTTGGGATTGCATGCAGCCGTACTCACGCTTGATGTGACGGGCACAGGTGCAGCGGGAGCTTGAGCTGAATTAGCGACCGCGCTCTGCAGAGTGAGAGTATGAACAGACCTCACAAGTTCTTCGGTGAGATTCGTTAACTTGGTCAGCTGCTGTTGGTGTGTGAGTAACACAGATGCCTGGGAATGAACCTCGGAAGCAAGACTCAGGAAGTCTGCTGGATCCTGTGGTGGTGAAGTGTTCTGTAATGACGAAGTAGAGGCAGTCGGATCCATCTGCAGGACTTTATTGAAGCAGGTATCAAACCAAGGATGCACAGAGCATAAAACACTAAGGTAGCACGAAGCAACATGCAGCGTGGTAAAACAACACTTCACAGAGAAACACAGAACCAGGCAGTCCAGATAAAGGGGGGATAATGATTAACAGGTGGATATGATGATGCTGATGAGAAAACCAGACAGGGCTGGAAACTAATGATAGCAGAAGGGAAGGATGGGAATTGCAGTCCTAGAACTCAGGTGACAAGGAGCGCATGAGACCGGAGAGAGGTGAAGGCGCGCGCTCAGTGACAGGCGCGCGCTCCGTGACACTATGTATGTTTTCGTGTCCTCTAAAAGCACGGTTTGTGCGCATGTGCACAGATACCTAAGAGAGCCTCGGAAAATATGACATAATAGGGAACCCGTGATGAATCAAACATCAAATAAAGCAAAAAGAAAGGGGGAAAAATAGTAAATTAGTCATCAGGTGCCATGTTCAATACAGTAGCATCATAGAGATTTCTAATTGGTTAAATAGCAAAAGTTATTCCTCTACAACATGTGTGTGACGTCATTAACAATGGCCCTATGTTGTTGAACTAATGTGGTTCAAACAACGGTTATGTGACCGAGTTTGGGAAACAGCTGTAACTAGCTAGTTAGTTACAACAACAATGCATCGTACTATGGTGGTTAATCAGCGAGTATAGGATCAGTCATTGTATGGAAAACACACCCCTGGGCAGTTGTCCATGACACCCTTGCCTAAATCCGCCACTGTATACAGTTCACTAAAAACAACCAGTTCAAAAGAATGATTATTTCATGAACCAGACATCAATCCAGACCAATCCATGCCCAAGTCTCTGGATTATACAGTAAGTAATAATGCTGAAATTAATGTTCGTTTTCTTGCACAGACTGATCGATTCGCTTCCTAAGACCTCAATATATCATCGGGAGCCACAGTTATTAATCTTGTGTTCCCTGATATGCTTTTTCTTTTTTTTTTTGTCTGATGGTAGCTGCTAACTTGCATTTTATAAATAACCTATAGGCCCACGGTTTTAGCTAAAAATCTTCTTAACTGTTCTACTGAAGAAAAAATCTTAAATGGCTTGAGTACATTAACAACAAATTTTCATTATGGCAATTATCCCTTCAGTCCAACTTCTATACATTTATTGAAAATAAATAAAAATATAGTCACTGATAAACTGTTGAGCAGCTCACTCCCAAAACAGCTATGAAAGGGGAGGTGTCTTCACCATGTGAAAGAAATCACCATGTGTAAAAAATCAATTCATCTCTGATGCTCTTTCAGAATGGTATAAAGAGTTCAGAATTTTCTTGATACTTGCTCTTCACAAAGATTTTGTGTGTTTTTGTGTTATTGAAGGATCATTTTTACTTACAATGGCACCTTACCTGGCAACTGATTACCTGAAGAAGATTTTTGAAACAGCCGGAAGTGTATTTGTTGCCTTTTTGTTTTTGATTATTTTCCAGTTTGTGTTTAAAGTGGATTTTGAATGTCCTTGTGACCCTAAGGAAAATTCTCAAGTCTGCGCAATTTACATGAGTCTACCTGCCATCTCTCTTTGTATTATAGTGATCATTACTGAAAAGAGCACAAGGAGTGTTTTCTGCAACAATGGAACAGGAACAAAATACAAGTGCATTGTTTTTTTTTATGTCAGTAATTAAAGGACTATCTGTAGCGAGCCTGTGGATAATTACATTATTGATTGATGGGGACTGGTATGTGTGTCTTAAAACAACAAACTATGACTTGCCTCCTTATGAGCAAATCTTTTGCAAAAAGAGCCAAGCCCCTGCTGAAGTTGCAGAAATCAGAGTCCAAAAAAGTTTCTCACGTGTAAGTATTTTTATTCATTTTGAAAATAAAAAAAGAATATTACATTAAATTAAATATTGTAATAGTGTTCTGATAGGGACATCTAAATTATAATAATGTCATAATAAGCACATGCTTTATTTCTCTGTTTGTAAGTTAAATAAAATTTTGCATCACATACAGTCATGGCCAAATGTTTTGAGAATTACATAAATATTGGAAATTGGAAAGGTTGCTGCTTAAGTTTTTATAATAGCAATTTGCTTATACTCCAGAATGTTATGAAGAGTGATCAGATGAATTGCATAGTCCTTCTTTGCCATGAAAATTAACTTAATCCCAAAAAAACCTTTCCACTGCATTTCATTGCTGTCATTAAAGGACCTGCTGAGATCATTTCAGTAATCGTCTTGTTCACTCAGGTGAGAATGTTGACGAGCA
This sequence comes from Carassius carassius, assembly GCF_963082965.1. Lineage (NCBI taxonomy): Eukaryota > Metazoa > Chordata > Actinopteri > Cypriniformes > Cyprinidae > Carassius > Carassius carassius. Next base: position 3,042,670 of record NC_081803.1, read on the forward strand.
CAAGGCTGGAGATCATTATGTCAGGCTGATTGGGTTAGAATGGCAGACTTGACATGTTAAAAGGAGGGTGATGCTTGAAATCATTGTTCTTCCATTGTTAACCATGGTGACCTGCAAAGAAACGCGTGCAGCCATCATTGCGTTGCATAAAAATGGCTTCACAGGCAAGGATATTGTGGCTAGTAAGATTGCACCTTAATCAACAATTTATAGGATCATCAAGACCTTCAAGGAAAGAGGTTCAATTCTTGTAAAGAAGGATTCAGGGCATCCAAGAAAGTCCAGCAAGCGCCAGGATCGTCAGTTTGGGCACACATATTCAGTTCAGCTTTGGGTTTGTTGCTCTTTGCTATTTAATGTATGGTAGTCAGAACTTTGTTCAGTTTTATTCATTACTGTCAGCTTTCACAGCAATACTGCTAAATGAGCAATTATCACTATCAAACATGGACCTTAAAGGGATGGTTCACCCAAAAACATTATTCAAATAAATATTGTGGCAATCATGTTCATGAATCTGATTTCAGTGGCACAGCTGTGTAGTATCTAGTAAAGAGGTTGCTGACAGTATTGTGCGCATTGTACATGATGTTCACTGCCCAGTATTGTATTATTGTTTACAAAGTTTTCAGTAACATTATTTCCTTATAAAATGCTTTAACATTTTTTTTCCTCTTCTTTTCTCCACCAGACACCCTAGGACAACATCCTTAGCACAGATCTACCTATAGCCCTCCATCATTCCCACATCCATCTTGCAACAGTTTCATGAAGTGCAGTCCATAACCAGTTCACGGTCTACACCTTGTCCATTGCAAATGTTATGGATTATTCTAATAGAGATCTTTCTATTATTTTTTTGAGAATGTTATTATGTACTCTGTTATGTTGTGAATAAAGTCAACCCCCCCCCCCCCCGATGCTTTCAGCAGTTAATACATTAAAGTGTGTCCTTAATGTTTTATTATTTAAAGATTGTTTTAAAGTTTATTACAGGCTCAGTTTATTTATTTTTTTCACTAGAAAATAAAGCGTTGTATTACCTGTCATAATCAAGTATGAGACTTTTGTCAGTATCATTAATTCTGAGGCAATATGAATCAAATTAACATTTGTATAGGGTTTTCATCCGAAGGCTTCCTCATTCAGTTAAACATCAAGGGTTTTCTTTGCCTTTGTCACCTTTAACTTTCTCATTGGAAATTGTGAGCATCATTATTTGGAAGAAAATAAGAATATGAAAATGGCTTTGGATTTCAATGTATTGCATGGAATCAAAGAACCACACAAACCTTTGACCTTCATACAGACATGGTATAAATTAAAGTGTTACTCAAATTATCAAGCTTGTAATGTTAAAAATACACTTGACTGCTGTCTAGAAATTCTAAACAGCAGTCAAGTGTGGTAGGCTACAAGGTTTAATTTGTGCTTTCTACAAGATGACAGATAAGTAATATTAACCAATGATATCGCAAGTAAAATTACAGTTAGCTTGAAACGAGTCACTTTAAATAAGAAACTGGGCTGACATTTTTTGCATGTATTTTTGTCTACGGAGGGATCAAGCAAACAAAGGTTGTGCATGATCGGCTGCAAAAGATAGTTCGTGTGTTTATAGGTATGGTTGTATTTGTATTTGATTATAAATACATGTGTCTAGTTGGACGCGAGCGGCGCGATGCAACGCAATAAGATAATCACTGATATCGCCTACACACAAGCGGGCGAATTGACAAATCCCCGTCAGGAAAATGATTCCTCGTTATATTTCTGGCATAGCTCTTTGCAACAACGGTCGCGTCTGTGTGACATGGTAGTGCTTCAAAAACTCTAGTTTTCCTCATTTATCTGCTTGCTCCGATCGGCGCTGCGTGGCAGCACGTAATTTCAAATGTTGAAGATTCATCGTATAGACGTCGTATAGACGTAAAGAAGACGGCTCATTAACAGCTAAAAACATTCGATCGAATGCGATGTTCACCAGATGCTACGATCTTTCAAAGACGTCTCCGCGACGTACCTGTGCTATCTGGGTATGTACTCTTGAAAATAAAATGTGGCGTTTTGAATTAACTTCTGATAATAAAACTTAAATTTCTGCAGCTGAGAAATTTTTCTTTTTCAGTCGCTTTTGAGAAGACATGTTGAAATCCTTCGTTTGGTGTCATAATATGATACCTATATAGTTGTCAGTCGGATTTAATGGGCGGGATTTATGGTAATTGAGAATGAGCGTGCACGCGCGTCCCATTTACGACTGATTGGAATTCATTAACACACACACATTTCACTATCACATCTGACGTTTACGAAGTATTTGTGAATCAGGAGAAGAGTTTTCGGGAAGGTCTCTTTACGCGCAAATCACTCACATATTTACTTGTATATTTACGAATGTTTCATGAATGAGACCCATTGGGTCAATGTGTTGGGTTATCTTAAAATTTGTTGGGTTATTTTTAGTTAACTGTTGGGTTAAATATGTTTCCCGCTTCACTCCGGTTCAAATTTTAACGGTCCAGTCAGAAACTCGCGCGGACATCAGCGGCAGCCTGCATGATTATGAAAGGTAAGTAACTTAACTGTTAATATAATCGTATGACGTATGTAACTGTTATAACATTAAGTAATTTGTCTGATACGTTAATTTTAATTTTTTATACGTTAAAAAAGTTTGTATTCCCTTTAGTCCGTTTGTTTCCCCCAGCAGGGGCGTAGATTACGTGGGGGACGCGGGGGACCACTTTTATAATCACGGAACTTCGTCCCCCCCACTTTCTCGGTCAAGTGTGTTCGTATAGAGGTTTTCATGAGCTGGTTTGAATAAATATAGATTTAAACTCAAAGAGACAGGGTAGTCTGCACATGACCTGATGTTTGTTTCGGACCAAGAAGCCAAATTAACATCACAGAGCGCTAATCACTCCTGTGTGTGTTTCATTCATACTCGAAGCCGGAGGGCGCTCTCGCGCAGAAAGTCATAACAGGAAACTCCTAATATGGACAACAGCGTCCAGCTATCGCTGTAAGAAAATAGTTGTTTTCGGTTTTGTTTTTTTCAAGTCCAAAAACATCTCCAGCAGGTGATAAAGTATATGAACAATGCAGTGCTAATTGACATAGCATTTATTACAGTATAGAAACTATTCTGCCTTATTATGTGATAAAAGGGGTTTGTAGTATATAACAAATCATTATTATTTGTTATTGTCCAGCAGTTATAGATTTCTAAGCCAATTAAAAGCTAGAAGTTGGAGAAAAAATAAAAAATAAAATTGCCTATTGTATCCACTACCAGTCAAAAGTTTTTGAACAGTAAGCTTAATGTTTTTAAAGAAATCTCGCCTGCATTTATTTGATCCAAGTTCTGCAAATCAGTGAAATTTTTAAATTTTTACTAGCCTATTTAAAATAGCTGTTTTCTATTTGAATATATTTCAAATTGTAATTTGAGATTTCAAAGCAGATTTTTTGCATCATTATTCCAGTCACACAATCCTTCAGAAATAATTCTGATATACATACAGTCGGCATCTAGTCATAGCTGGGGGCGTGGCGAGGGCGGGATCGGCGTGGGGGAAAACACTGCGAACATCGTGTGTATCTGAATGACAAAAATGCACATATTGAGCGCTCATTCCCAGAGACGCGTAGAACAATTTTAGTCTCTTTTAACTTTAATATTCATATACACAAGTCCATATCGATATTTGATTCATTTTACAGCCCTAATATAGATGTATTCATTCAAAAATAGCCAAATTCAGTGACGTTCTGTTTTATACAGCAAGTTCTATTTTTGACTGAATTCCGCGATTCAATCGATTCGCAAACACAGACGGGGGGGGATTTATGAATGAAAGTGTAAAAGTTCTGACACAAAACTAAGTTGTTACGTGTCCACCTGCTTTTTTTAAGTGGGTAAACGGGTTTATGTTCGACACTAGGCTAACGTTACATAGTTTTGCTTAAAGGTGCCATCTGTCATATCTGGCAAAAAAATCAAGTCATACTCCACATTCCATACCAGATGGGGGCAGTATGCCTCAAAGTGAATTGGTCTACTCTAGAGTAACAAACGAGAAACGGCATAGTCTCTATGCTCCGCCCCTACCTTCACAACAACCCTAGAGCATAGCTGAAGCCTATAAGACAGCGGTTCTCAATTGCAGTCCTCGCGCCCCACGGCTCTGCACATTTTGAACGTTTCTCTTAGCGCTTTAGACATTTGTTCTATTCGAACATAAGTGCCCTGCGAAGTGGACATCACAGGATATTCAGCCATGATTCCAGTTCGAAGCGAACGTAGCTATATGTTCCAATCAAAGTGCATTGAAGTGTGCAAGACGTGAATTTAAATTGTATTGATTTACAGAGGTATATGATGTCACAGCTGTCCATGTTTAAAGACGCTGCACAGCACAAATCAGTGAACGAATGTTTCGATGTGAGGTAAACTTCAACAGATTTCCCCTGCTCCGAGAGTAGGGAGCAATGAACATTTTTAAAAACAGTTCATGAACGGAGTTCATTTCTAACGAGCTGATTATCTGAATCAGGTGTGTTAACAAAGAGAAACGTGCAAAATATGCAGAGCAGTGGAGCGCGAGGACTGGAATTGAGAACCGCTGCTATAAGAGGACGTTTTGCCTCCAGAGGAACGTTGGGTGATGTCAAGTGATTTTGAAACATGACATCTTCAAGCTACTCCCCTTCACCTTTACCAGTGAATATGTTCATATTCGTTTTGTTCATATTACATTGAGTTGTATATACACATTATTTGAATTAAATTAATTTAACAGACCGCATTCTGTCAACATCATTGGTCAACATCAGACAGCTGATGTTGACCAAGCTAGCGCCAACCAACAGTAACCAGAGCTGCCAACTCTCAAGCATTCACCGTGAGACACACGCAATTGACTCTTTTCACACGCTTTCACGCCACACATCAATTTTCTCACGTACAGAAAAACCACGAAGCAAAGAGGACACGGAGACCAACAGACTAGACGGAGCAGGTTACTTATGATATAAAAAAATGGGTAAGTTATAGCTAGCTAATTATCAAACGCAGCTACGGATAGCCATCGCTAACATTAGCACGTTTATAGAACAGCCTTCGATACATTTCTATGTTATAACTTCCCGAAAAAAAATACACAAACATATAAAACAAACTTCTAGCGAAATACTAACAGCATCTAACTTACCAATCCAAAATAAATGGTGCAAGTTCGGTGTCGAACCTCATTTCTTTCAGGTCCATCAGTTGTCTCCAGCGATTGAAAGCAGTGCCGATGTTTACTCTGGTTCGGCTCCTTTTCTTATCGGATTTGATTTGTGATTCCGAGTGCGGTTGTTTCCCTGTAGCGGGTGGTGGTCTCTTGCCAAGGGCTTAAGTCATCCTTCCGCTCTCTTCCCTGAACTGAAGTAGTGGGCTGTACTTTCCACATGATTGACATCAGGTACAAGTACGCCCACAAGCCGTGAGAGTTATTCGTGTATTGCAGGTTGGCTGGTGGTTGTTGCCCGCATACCGCCTCCCATGGCCGAAACTGGTATTACGACACCTGTCGGGCCGGGGCTAGTAATGCTACTGCTAATTAAGGTTGATATCTCTGCAGCACTATAACTTGACATTTTTTTTAATGACATCATCGCCCTTATTTCTTCTCATACTTTTGATGCGTGTAGGTCATTTTTTAAATATTTTTACCTCAATTTTTGCACATGGCACCTTTAAGGTAGAATGATAAGGCTAATTATATATACATGCCACTTTCTGAAACAACCTTACACCGTTTTGATAGCGTTAATAATGAACACAATGTTAACGGAGCCTGCCTGTGATGAAATGCCGACTGCACACATACACATGCTTAGTCTTGGGATTTCCACAACTTCCCTTGATCATCCTCACAACTTATTGCTTGTAGCCATTTTGTCATCCTTTCCGGTTCTGTATGTTTATTAGGATGGATGTAGAACTTTATTTCATAATTTGTTAGTTTATTGGAGGTACAGAAAACGACACAACTCTTAGGCATGATTGTCCCGTGTATTTCAATTGGCGCCAACGCAATGTTTTCCCCCACGGGCTAAATTCACATCACGTGACGGGGCGTTCCCGGGGGCATTCCCAGACCAACCGCCTGTATGAAATGATTTGCTGCTTAATAAAAAAATAAAAAGAAAATGAGTAGAAGTTTTCAGGTTTCTTTGATGAATAGACAGTTCAGAAGAACAGCATTTTTCTGAAATAGAACTCTCTTGTAAAATGATTTCTTTATCATCACTTTTGATCAATTTAAAGAATCCTTGCTAAATAAAAGAGAATTCTTTAAAAATCTTACTATTAAAAAAACTGTTGACTAGTAGACTATAGATTACAGAAATGTTTTATCGTAAGGTTTTTATGTGTGTGTGTGTGAATATATATATATATATATATATAATGTGTGTATATATGTCTGTGTAATTTCTGTCCCCCTCACTTCTGAAAAGATGGCTACGCCCCTGCCCCAGAGAATCAGATCGATTGTAAATGAATGCTATTCCTGTTTGTTCGCCAGCATCTGAAATCCTTTGAATAAAGCTAAAAGCCGCACGGACCATTTATCTGATCGGACCAGTGAAAGAAGCTGCTCTAGCCAGCCGAGCTCACACACTCCGTGAAGAATCGTTTGAATGAACCTGCAATTTTCTGTTATAAAAGTTCAAAACCCAGACGAAAGAAAAACGCGCAGTCGTGAGGCAATCCGCTCTTTCAGCGAAAATCTATACCAGTGCCCTAAATTTACATAACGTTACTCCTACAACCAACCTTTAAGAGAGGAGCGTAAAACAGAAGTCAAATTCATCTTAGTGCACCAGCACTAATTAATTGTACAGTAAAAGTGTTTTAATGGTTTATTCATATTGAATATTGTTATGCGTCTATTAGAATACCCTATAATTACAGCATTTTCTCTTATGAAGCTAGATTGATTGACATGTTTTTTAAATGTTTTGCTAAATGTTTATATACTTATGTTTTAGACAATTGACATTTTCGTGAAGGAAAAATTGCAATTCTTTGAATTGAATTTCTGCCTGATAATTGAAACATTTCAAGGTAAGTAACCTATTTAAATGAATGATACATACGTTTTCAATTTTACTTAGACCTATGACTTCCAAAAATTATGAAAAAAGACAAATGAGGTGAAATGTGTGTTATGCCACATTCCGTCCAACAAAGCTTCCTTTCATTTACAGTGTACTTTTGTTCCTCCCTACAAGTCCAAATCAGTTAAATGGTAAAGGGTGGTAAAATTTACTCACATTAGCTGCAAATATTGCCACAAATTTTTTAATTAGTGCTGTAATTGAATCACGAGACAAGCCAGAATCCACATGTCCTGGTGCTTGGTGAGAAGGAAAACTCCTCGCAAGTTTTTATTTTAAACGGGGAGCCGATGGAACAGAAGACGATACTACAAGCAGTCAATCTGTGTTTCAAACATTTCTTTGTATATGACATTTACTACCAAAAGCCCTCTGCTCCCATTTGAGAGTTTTTGGAACACAGTCTTTAATAGTTTCTTCTGCACACAGTCTTAAAACGTTGTATTTTGTAATCAGTAAAAAACTTTTTTTATTTTATTGATCATCAGTAGGTCCAGCAGCTTGTATATTTTTTTATTATTATTATATGTTATGTTCATTTTATTTGGAAGTCGTAACATTTGCCAAGTATGGTAACCCATATTCGGAATTGGTCTCACAGCAGTGAGAAGTGAACACACCTTGAACACGCACCCAGAGCAGTGAGCAGCTATATCCAGCGCCCAGGGAGCAACTGGGGGTTCAGTGCCTTGCTCAAGGGCACTTTAGCTATGGGTATTGAGGGTGGAAGAGAGCACTGTTCATTCACTCCCTCCACCTTCAACTCCTGCGACCTTCAGGTTACAGGTCCAACCATTAGGCCACAGCTGTGAACTGTATTTGCACATTTGTGTGTTTTGATATGAATATAAATTGACAGATTTGTACATCTTGAAAATGTCAGTTGTATTTTTACACATTCTTGTACATTTAAATAAAATATTTTAAAATATATTTGTAAATGTGTTATTTGCATATTAAAATAAAATCTGTAATTTACAACAAAGTAGTTTCAAAATATGGTTGTATAAAGTAATTTTTTAAAATAAAAATACTGATGTTAATTAATATAAATAATTTACTCAACTGTTGGGTAACTTTTAACCCAATGGGTTGGGTTGAAATAACCAGACATGGGGACTTGTGACTTGGTGACTTGGACTCGAGTCGCTAATTTTATGACTTGTGACTTGACTTGACAAAAAATAAAATACTTGAGACTTGACTCGGACTTGGAAGTTAAAGACTCGGGACTTGACTTGACTTGAGACAGGATGACTTGAATGACTTGAGTGTTAATCACATTATGTTTTCAGTTTGAATATAAAATATATAAATTATTTTTAAAAAATAAAATTGATTACTCAGCTGGAGCGCAGGCTGAGAATCGCGTTGTCATGACATCATCAGTCATGCCCTCTCTACCTTACGCAGACCACGCCCACTTAGATCAGATATCACATCAACATCTCAGCTTGAGGGGTACTGAGGGTCATCGCTTTTGTCGTCAATAATTCGCGCCTAAAAACGCGTGGAAATCGCTAGTCGCGCCGCTTTCTCATCGTTTCCAAAGCGCTCGGGCAGTTGCGCCCCTGAGGCGTCGAGCGTGTCGCACCGCGTGCGCGTCGCGACCGCGTTGCTTCCATTATGAGCGCGCATACCGGTGGCGCATACATGGTGGGATAGGCCACATCGTGCTCGGCTTGCAGACAAACTCTCGAATCTTATATTTTGCAAGTGCAATACCTTGTAATAGAGGTAATGACTTTAATGACTCTGAGAGAGAGATTGTGTGTGTGTTAGAGTTGTGACGTTCGCGAACGAACCGATTCTTTTGAACGGCTCATAAACATGAACGATGGGAGCCGAGTCGCGGCTGGAGGGGAGCCGTTCTTTCTGTCGTTCTTTTATCCTATGCGTGGTTCACACAGATGCACACAAATGAGCTCCTCCGCGAGACAGAACAGTTGTAGGGGGAGGGGCGCACCCAGCGCAGGCCAACCCTTTATAGCGTGATGATATTAGTTATGAGTTGTGCACGCATCCTTCACATCCTGCGTGCCTCTGTCATTTGGGTAGGAGCGTTGAAAAAAAAAGCTGTTTTGCACAGACATTCATTGCAACCCACTTTGTTATTGTTCATTGACTTGAAGGGGCTGATGTTTGCAAAGTTTACAGTAGTAATTGTATGTAGTATGTAGACATTTCCATTTTATTTATTCTAACTTTAAATATTTTTTGTTTTCTATCAAAATGTTCTTGTGTGATAACAATGTTCTTGTGTGGAAGTGTTTGTAGTAAAAGCTGTTTTGCACATAAATTCATTGCAGCCGGCTTTCTTTTTGATGTTTATTCGCGAGTAGGTATTGTATGAATAACATAAGTCAACGTAGCTTTACACACACACACTTTGTACTAAAGGTAAATCCAAAATAGTGATGTCACTGTCTAAGCAGAGGGATTTGTGCAACCCTATGGAATATAGTCCACACATGACAAATGAGGTAATAATCAATATTTCAGAATAATTCAAACTCAGATATTGGTGTGTGATATCTGAGTTTTAATTATTTGACTACAAATCTCACCTCATCATTCTTCCCAGTGATTATTTCCAGGATAAACTGAGATGGCTCCAAGCTGGCTTCTTAAAACTGACTAAATATTTAAAAGAGCCAAAAGAGCCGTTCTTTTGAACGGCTCTTTGAAAGGAACGGATCGCGAAGATCCGGATCCCCTCAAAGAGCCATAAATCCCATCACTAGTGTGTGTGTGTGTGTGAGAGAGAGAGAGAGAGTGAGTGAGAGAGAAACACACTCGTGCTTCACCTGATGAAGGAAACCCAAACTGAGTCTGACTCCAATCACAACCCCAACATTCAGAAACTAATTGACAAAAATCTGAAGTATAATTATGATGAAAAATTAAAAAAAATGAATTTGAGCTCCAAACCAAACTCCAGTGTTATTCGGCCCTAAACAGAACCACAAAACTGGCAAATTACTTTTCACTCAAGCAATTAAAAGAAAGACAAATCCTTTCAAAATATCGACTCAGTGATCATGATTTGGAAATAGAGATTGGTAGACATAAAAGATCCTGGCTACCGAGAGAAGAGAGGCAAACACTGTGAGCTGAATCAAACAGAGGATGAGAAACACTTCCTTCTTGTCTGTCCCAAATACAGCACTACAAGAGAAACATTCTTCCCACAGTTTGAAGCTTTGAATCCTTCATTCTTGTCTCTAAATGACTCAGAAACTACTCTATATACTTGGAGAGAATGAGACGGCAGTCACAATAGCTGCTAAATATTTATACACCATACACACCATACGAAAGGGATAATTTATTGTATTCAACTGTTTTATTTTATATTCTTAATTCTATATAATTACTATTATTAATATTAGAAATATTATCTGCTGCTGCTATTTTTATTGTATTTTATTGTAATCATATTTTATTCTGTATCTAAATGCTAAATTTGGCATTACAAAAAATGTAAACTGTGTTTGAGGGGAAGTTGTGGCCTAATGGTTAGAGAGTCGGACTTGCAATCGAAGGGTTGTGAGTTCGAGTCTCGGGCCGGCAGGAATTGTGGGTGGGGGGAGTGTATGTACAGTTCTCTCTCCACCTTCAATACCATGACTTAGGTGCCCTTGAGCAAGGCATCGAACCCCCAACTGCTCCCCGGGCGCCGCAGCATAAATGGCTGCCCACTGCTCTGGGTGTGTGTTCACAGTGTGTGTGTGTGTTCACTGCACTGTGTGTGTGCACTTCGGATGGGTTAAATGCAGAGCACGAATTCTGAGTATGGGTCACCATACTTGGCTAAATGTCATGTCATGTCACGTCACGTCCTTTGTGTGTGTGTGAGAGAGAGAGAGAGAGAGAGGAGGGGGGGGGTGTTCAGAGAGGAGTCTGTTGGATGTTTAGCTGTTATTTGTTTTATGGACTCAATGTTGAAAATGTAAAACATTTCTGTTGGCAGAAGTGAAAAATAAATAATTTTATGAAGTTACAATTTTGTTTGATTCCATGATGTATTTTACTGAACATGAGTATTTGCAATGCAAATCCAAATTATTTTAATTTACTGTTACTTATATCTTGTCTTTTAACTTTATTAAGATCAGATTCTGCAGGTAAAATTACAATAATAAGGTGACTTGACTTGGACTTGACTTGACTTACTACAGGACTTGACTTGACTTGACATAACTTGTGACTTGACTTGCCCAAGAAAAAAATACTTGGGACTTACTTGAGACTTGAAGGTTAAGACTTGAGACTTACTTGAGACTTGCACATGTGTGACTTGGTCCCATCTCTGGAAATAACCCACAGATGGGAAGGTGCTATACCAACCCATAGTTGGGTTACAGGTTGGGTTATTTTTAACCCAACATTTTTTAGTGTGTATACATAGTGAAAAAGTATATTGTATTTTTATTTTCATGTTCTTTTGTAAAGGTTTAGAAAAGAGGGTATTTGAAAATGTGGTTTTGTTTGTTCTTTTGCCTTGTCAGTCCCCAAAGAGATATTCCTATATTTGTCTACTGGATTTTCCTTTTATTAATATCATTAAATTGCAGGGAAAAGAAAAGTGATCCCTTGCTTCCAGTCTCTCGTTTAATTTTGCGTCCTTTACCCCTAGACGGGGCATAACACCAACCACTACTAGACTGGAACATTTAGTGTAAGATAACCCAGATTTAAATTTCTTGTAGATTTATATTTTGCTAATTATCATTTTAAAATTAAGCATACAGTGACAGACACCATAGTAAACTGCATACTGAATAAACAGTAGGGTTAAACATTATCTCTAAAAGAAGTCAACCTTATATCTGAAGTCTCCCTTGCACATTCTTACAATGCAAACTTCCTAATCATGTAACCCACATGGAAATAATCTATATAAACATATGTTTTAATATAGGTTTTGATATAGGTTTTTAATATATGTGACATATAATATAGGAAAACTGCCAATTTTATATATGTACATATATGTGTACATACATTTACCTATATAGGTACTGTGGCGGGGTGAAGAAGGACACGACTCGAGGATGAAGGTAAATTCCCTGAAGGGTGGATTTTATTGAAAGGAAGGGTGGTGAAGTGGCGTTGCTGTGAGGCGGCTTGGTGCTCGGCGTCCTTGTAGTGGTGTGCTGGTGCAGTGTGGGTCCGTGCTCTCCCGTGGGCGTTGGGGCTGGCGGTCACACGCTGCTCTCTGTAGGCACAACGAAAGAAAGGGTTAGCCGAGTCTTGTGGAGACATCTCTCACCTCTGTGTTCGCTTGCTGGGTTTAAGTAAGCAGCGCTTGATGGGGCGCAGTTGTGGCCAAATTGTGTTTTGATAACAGAAACGTAGGAAACGTCAGGGTCAGAGGAGGAGCCCGCGCCGCGAGAGACCCAACACGCCATCCTCGGCTACCAAGCCGTCTTCCAGACAGCCCCCGCCCCCAAGCGCCATGTTCAAAGGCATCATGTCCCCCATGTTCCTGTAGGCGACGATTGCCATGTGAGTTTAAATGCTGTTTGTGTGAGTTACGCAATAAAAACATGCGTCCATTCACAAAAAGAGCTTTTTCTTCCTTTGCACCCAACACTGTGTCACCCGCCCTGTCTCAGAGCAGCGCAGAGCCACAGCCCATGATTATAATAGCCTCTCGAGGGCACGAGAGTGCCAACACCACACAATGCCCACCGCGAGCCGCCCTCCCATCAGTACTTCAAGCCTCGCGGGGGCGGGACTCCAGTCAAAACATGCCGTCAGTGGCTACGGCAGCCATAGAGTTAACGAGTCCGCTGTGTCACTTCCTGGACGCGTGGAGGGCTATCCTGGCATTTCACAGTGGATACTGGGAATAATTCAGCACTGATATTCTCTTCAGTTCAAACGCAGACCTCCCTGCTTCAATGGCGTTGTCCCGTCACTGACTTTGCCCCAAAATCTTTCCGTTCTGAGACAGGAAGTTCTCCGTCTGCTCGAGAAAGGAGCGATAGAGCGTGTCCCTTGAGCGAGCAGGAAAGCGGGTTTTACAGCCACTATTTTGTGGTGCCAAAGAAGGATGGTGGACTCCGTCCATTTATGGACCTGAAACCCATCAAACGAGCACTTCACAAGTGCGCATTCAGAATGACAACGCTGAAACAGATCTTGGCCAGATACGGCTCAGGGACTGGTTCGTCTCAGTGGATCTAAAAGACGCATACTTCCATATTCAAATAGCGACGCGCCACAGGCGCTTCCTGAGGTTTGCTTTAGAAGGCACGGCTTATCAGTATTCAGTGCAATTTTCAAAGTGTGTGGATGCAGCGCTTTCTCCTTTCAGATCGAGCAGAATGCGCATCTTGAATTATCTGGACGATTGGCTGATTTTAGCTCACTCAAGAGATGTGCTAATCAGTCACGTGGAAACACTGCTTTGCCATTTAGATACGCTGGGACTGTGTGTGAATATGCAGAAGAGCATGTTTATACCGAGTCGGACTACAACATATCTGGGAATATGCTTGGACTCAATGTTGATGCGAGCCCGTATCTCTCAAGAGCGCATAGAGGCAATTTCATCGACCCTGCGCCGTTTCAGAACGGCAGGTCGGTGTCACTGAGGGAATTTCAGAGGCTTCTGGGACTGATGGCGGCGGCTTCTTCGGTGTGCCATCTGGGCCTGCTGCATATAAGGCTGCTGCAGATTTGGCTGAAGACTCGAGTTACGCCGAGAGCGTGGTCTTCAGGCCACAAACGCATTATGGTCACTCACAGTTGCATCAGCACTCAGACCGTGGAGCAGCCCGGATAAGTTCAACACAGGAGTTCCTTTGCGTATAGTGACACAGTGCACCGTGGTCTCGACGGACGCATCAACTTCAGGCTTGGGAGCAGTGTGCTTGGGCGTACCTGCCTCAGGCCTGTGGTCGGAGTCACAGAGAAGGTGGGAACACGTATGGAATTGGAAGCGGTGCCCTTAGCCCAACAAGCCTTTCGGTCAAAATGTTCGCTCGTACATAAATCGCCAGGCCGACGTGCGTTCCAGAGCTCTATTGAAACAGGCAGTGAGTCTCCTGTTGTGGGCGGACTGACACTTTATCTCCATAAGAGCGGCGCACATCCCCAGTATTCTGAGCGGACCGTGGAGCGTACATGCTTTTGAGGAATCCTGTTCCCGTCCCATCTACTGATAACACATTCAACAAACATATTCTTCCCACAGGTACAAAGTTACATATACCCACCATGAAGACACGTGCAGCCATCCTCACAATAGGTAGAACACCTGACACTAAGTTAAGGTACATGACACACTAGCTGCACATGACATCCTAGCTCAACAGTAGTTGTAAGCCATGTAAGGAAAACCCACAGCAGCTTTGTTTTGTTTTGTTCTTCTTTTATCTATCCTTCTCCTTCCCCTCTTTCCTGAGTAGGTGAAACGCCTAGACACCCTGCAAGGGTCGAAGGTCTAATTTTATGATTGACTCGCCACACTTAATATCTGCCAGCCACTCTAAACTGAATGGAAGCCAGAGAGCTCCATGCATGATAGGTCAATTAATTTCATTGTAAATTATGTTACTAAAAAATTAACTGTAAACGTTTAAATTAAGACAACCTAGAAGTACCAAACAAATTTGATTGGCATATCAAAATAAAACAACGATTTCCAAAATGATCTAAACTATCCTCAATGTTCTAAACTACATTGACTAATTGAACTTAACCATGTGTACCTAAATAACCTGATGCCTGCACCAGTACAGTAACTTTCATGGAGGTGTTGTCTTGTTGTTTGCTGTGTTTGTCTGCTTCTTCTGCCTTTGTTTCTCCAGCGATTGACAATGTCTTCAGCTAAACACCTCGCCGATCGAAAAGGGGGATGTAGCGTATCAGACCCGAACCAGACAAATTAAAAGAGTCGATCAGGACCATGGTTGAAACATGAGCCGAATTCCTCAGAAAGGCAACAGGATGTTGTAAATCATTCCCAGTGCCACAAGTCAAAAGCAAGATAACCAACCAACCAACCAACTTTTTCACAGAACAGCTTTCAACATTAACACCACTAGAACATTTATTGACAATTTCAATTCGGAGAAGAGATTGTCAAATTTCGGGCAAGTAATCAAGATGCAATGCTGGCCATCACATGTAAACCCATGAGAGTAATAAACAAGATCCTTGGATTGACTTACCCCCCACCTAGCAGACCCAGATTGAAATTCCTAAGTGGACCTTTTAACCTTTGGTCTCCACAGAACATCCTTATGTTGTCAAGAATGGAACAGGAACTGTCTTTTATAGTGAACTCAAAAGGACTTCTAAAGGAATATCAGTCCATTGCTTAACTCCATCTCATTTATGAAACCCACACATTTGACTATCATGTTTCTAATCACTTATTGAGTATGCCTTTTTAATAACTATTGAATATTTTAACGATTCATAATCATGTTAAATATGTATGCGTTTCAATCTGCTTGCTTGAAATGTTTCTGACCATCAGTTATTTGTCAAATGTATCATATTCTTGTTATAGAAATCATGACCAAAATTATACCCTGCAAGAGTGGGAAAATTCGGACCGCGTGCTTGATAAGATAACATGATTTATGATACCCCGAGCAAAGACAATATCTTATCGGTCAAGACAACATTTGAGGTGTGGCCAAATGGCCAGTTTAAATACTCAAGACACCATCAAATTCTGCTTTTAGCGTTTGCTTTTCAGCTGCTGCTTTTAGTCATGACTTTTAACGTTCTCTGAGCGTGGTTACAGCGTGCTTCGGCCTGCAGGCCTGCTGCAATGTAGCCACGATGAGAAGAAACACCACTTAGTCTCGTCAAACTTTACTTCTGTTCTTTTACTTTAGTTTCTTTTCTTTTCCGTTGAGCGTTTCGTGTTATGAGTTAAGTTTTGTAACGCTGTGTCTCCGAGTCTGACCTTGAGTGCCTGTTCAACTTCAACCAGCCACACAAGCATCTTCCTGGAACCTTTGTGAATGTGTGAGTGCATGTACTTATGTGTTAGATTAGCTTATATGTCTTAGATTTATCTAATAAAGCATTATTCATATTGAAAAGAGAAGTATCTTGTGTTTTGTGCTTACAAGTTAATGTCTTTAACTGCCAATCTTGTTACTGTGCTAATTAATAGTGTTTTCACTATAGTTTGGATATTAATATCCAGTGCAGATTTGATGTTAAACGGCTCATTCAGTGAATCGCAGGGCATCTCAGTGCTCAGCCGTGAAACAGTGATTCTGTTCAAATTCCCTTAAAAATCTTAAATCATTCCCTTTGAGCTAAATTGACCCGTTTCCCTTACAGGAGCATAGTTTGCTTTTTGGGTTGAAATAATTTCTTAATATGAAATTCGATTTATGTGACAACTACAGTTACTTGTTCAGAGGGTATAGCATCCACTATCCAGTGAGATCTCTGGTTTGTAACCTGCAGTCCTTTAGAGAGGCTTCCGAAGCACACAGAGATCTGCTCTGAGAGCCTAAACAGGACAGAGCACTCAATACACACCCTAAGACCCAGAACTAGGCAGACTGGATTGGGACCCTACTCACCATCTGAATGGGGAACGCAAGAATGGTAATGACTTGTGCTCTAAATGGATTGGAGAGCACTTTCAGCACACAGCCATGTCTTGGTTTGAGGACTACTTTACAGTCATTAGGTCTAAACTCCGAACGCTAGAGCCAAAAGGAGAAAGGTCTTAAGTTACAGAGGCACAGCAAATTGGCCAGCTGGAGTGGCTCAAATAAAAGGCCCCATTTCTGATTCTTTCACTGCTTGTGGATAATGTCCCTTTATCAATCTGATCTTGTTATATGCTTTAATGCTCTAGTACTGTAAAGAAAAAAAAAGATATTTTTTTTTTGTGGCCACGAAAATATAATCTTAGAATTTATATGAAATTACACTGAATGTTTGCTGTACGAACAGATTAGTTGATTGTATTATTAATTCTGCTACAGTTACTACTGGCAGTTTATATAAATAATTGCAATTAATAATAATTAAATGTTATTGTTTATATACATTTCCCTTTAGAGCTTATTTGCTACATTGGGAACGAGGAAGTTGTGGCTGTAAAGCCTGACTAGAGGAAAGGTTTCCTCGTCCGCTTTTGCAAGCAGTGTTTGTACTTTGGAGCGGAGAACATGATCACCGTTGTCCCATACCGAATTTTGAATAACACTCTGAATCCAGATGGCCTGCGAGCGAATTCGAACAAGTAGCCTCCTTCTGTTATTTTTTTTAACCTAACACATTCGGGACAGCTGTCCAAACCTGTATTGGATGGCAAGCAATTCTAACTTTTCAAATGGAAGTTGGCCACACAGAAGTGCATAAACTGCTTGCGTTCAGCAGATATTCTCCAAAATGGCGCTAATGTGGAGTGGAGAGACACAGAGACGAATTGTTGAATAATGTCATTATTTTTATTTTTTCTCACAAATAGTATTTTCGTTGCTTCATAACATTACGGTTGAACCCATGATGGCAGATGGACTATTCTGGTAATGCTTACTTTTCTTGACAGTGTTACTTGGCAGTCTATGGGACAGTCTCAAGCCTCCCTGTTTTCATCCAAAATATCTTAAATTGTGTTCTGAAAACGAAGCTTCTATGGGTTTGGAACGACGTGGGGGTAAGTAATGACAAAAAAAAGGCCTGTGTCAAGTGACTTTTATGTGGAATGAATTGCTACCATGTTCACAAGGTTTGTAGTACTTCACTATTCCATGATTCGATTTTTTGTCACTGAAATCAAACATTAAAGTCCAACTGAAATCAAAATTGAGCATATTTACTTTGTTTGCCTAAATTGATCGTTTTGTGGTCAACAATTCATCCATGGAAGTCAATCCGCCCCTCCAACTGACAAGCTGCCTGTGTGTTTTCTTTTACTGTCTATGGTGTTTGTGAGCATTGACAGCGCATGAAAGGAAAGATGGCTAGGAGGTGCATTTTTGGTTGTAGCACTCACGAAACACATTTCCCATTCCCTAAAATTCCCTCGTTACGGTCCAGATGGCTTGAATTTTTACATTTCGAGAAAGGAGGGATAAGAAAGAGGTCACGGATGTGTTCAAAGCACTTCACCTGCGAATGCTTAATAAATTGGACAGAACACGAAATGGGGTTTGAGAGAAGAGATATTTGTCATTAAACACCTACTTTTCTAGATCCAATCATGTGCTTGTTGGAAAATAAAGTCACGCCCACTATTTTTCCTTATTTAGTATTCCGTTTCTCTCTGAAAATACGTCACAACACTGGAGAAAAGTCGTTCGCAACTTTCGGTTCACGCGGACTTTAAAACGATACATTTTGATTAATGATTGTTTCTAGCAGTGAAGCAAATCAGAGACAACATTTCCAAGACACAAGGAACTTTTCACGCCATTTAATAGGCGTATCGTATACACAGACCACAACTATGAAAACTCACTCGCAAAAAGGTCAGGCTTAAGAGAATATTAACATATATGTGCTGGGTTAAATTTCATAAATTCAGTGGGAGTCTTTTCTCTTTTTTTGACCAATGAGAAGAGAGAAAGCAAAGTGTTGATGACAGAAGAGCATGAAGAGGGTTTATTGGGTCATCTGGGCCTCGATGGCTTGTGCCGTCCACTCCGGTGCTGTCTGACTGATCTTCTCCAGGAGGTTATTCACCTGGAAGCACAGGGACTGAATCTGCTTGTCCCAGGTGGGCAACGGCTCTCGTGCTAATGGAAATATACATAAATAACATATTTTTTTAAGTTTCTTAAATTTAATTTTTAAGTTTCTATCCAACAAATTTAGTCAAAAACCAAACTTACTTTCAAAATGGACAATGCTGTCTATCTGGTCAATGAATCCATTCATGCGGCCCTCTGTGATCATTTGTGACGCTATCTTTTCTGCCTGCGGGAAAACAAAGATATTCGTATACAAAAGGATTTCTGAAGGATCATGTGACACTGAAGATTGCTGAAAATCCAGCTTTAAAGCACAGGAATAAATTACATTCTAAAATATATTACAACAAGTGATTTTAAACATTTTAAATATTAACATTTTTGATCAAATAAATGCAGCCTTGGTGAGCAGAAGAGACTCATTTACAGCAGATGTTTTCTGCACAGCTGTACCTTTGCAGGAGGAATCTCCAGAAGAGCGCCTAGCTCTTCAAACGTAATGTTATTGTAGAGTTTGCTAGCAGACAGCAGGTTGTGCTCAATGACTGCTCGGTCTAAGATGCTTGAACCTGAAAGACAAGTGTTAGTCATTAGTCTTTCCTAGCAAAGAACATGAATGAATGACAGTACTAAAGCATAACATGTAATACCGTCGGCTGTGGTGGCTTTCTGATGTGGCATCAGCATGGCAGCAAACTCCTGCAGCTGGTTTCCCCGAATGATTCGATCCAGGTACATCTTTTCCAGGATGCCGTAAGCGGCGAGTTGCTGACAGCGTTCATCCTTGAAGAGCGTAGCCAACATACGAGAGCGCTGCTGACCTTTTGGACACATTAAGAACTGATTATATCACATGACCAGCTTCAAATGAGGCTGAAACTGTTTAACCAGTTCCAGCAGTTTGACTGTTAGTGATGTAATAGATGAAGAGTACCTGCGGACGCCAGTATAGTGCAGTGAAGCGCATGCTTCAGGGCCTCCAGGCGCTCAGTCTCATGGACGATGGATTTGTAAGAAAGCTCATTGTAGCGCTGAGCTGCCTCAATGAACTTCCTCCGATAGTCCAGAACTCTGGCGTAACAGACCTGCAAAACATGACGGAATATATTACAGTTCACAATAATCACAAAGCAGACAGACATGACAAAATCACACACTTTACAGTTAGTAATCTAACAGACATAAGTATTTGGATGGACTGGGTTTATATTGGGATATTTGGACCATAAAAAACTTGCCCCATATTTTTTTTTTTCAACCATTTCAACCAAATAGCAATTACTGCGAAGTAACTACAGAAATGGATAAATATAATGCATTTATATTTAAAGTTATTTTTTTATATATACTATATACGTATATATATATATATATATTTTTTATTATATATTTTACTTTATTAATTTAATTACAAATATAATTATTTATATTATTAATATATTAATACATTCATACATGCATATTTCAACTGTTATGTTATTATAGATATTAACTTAATTTTTAAGTATATCAATAACATTTGAAATAAATATAAAAAAAAAGAGAAATGTTATAAGCTGTTTATTAATAAATATTTATTAATAAACCGCTTATTAGACAGTTAATAAAAGTTAATTAGAAAGCTTTTTGGACAAATAAAACAATTGTTCAATTAAATTCTGACGATTCTTTAAAATCCCACCGAAATCATCATCGCATCACAAATCATTTATTTGAAACACCACCCAGCCCGACTGGATACTGTGCTTTTTATAAATAGTAGTATATTATAAAATGACATGTTTAAACTGATGGTGCACCTTGTAGTGAATCTGCAGCTGTTCATTGGTGGATTCATTCTGAAGTAAAGACGCTCGGTTAATGTAGGCCTCAGCCTGAACTGGGTCATCATCCTCCAAATACAGACGGGCGATTTTCAGATAAGTGTCCAATTTATAGTCCACATTGTACTGTCTGTAAAATAAATTAAAAACGGATGATGTGAACTACATAATCTAATCATCAGTGGTTTAAGGTGACATGCAGACGCAAATAAGAAGCTTCAGTTTGTGTGTGATCGTACTTCTGACCCGTCTCCAGCGGGATCCCCACAAGAACCAGCGCTGCGTTCCTCCAGTCCTCCTCTTTCTCGTAGATCGTGGCTAGATGCTGTCTGATCGAAGCCACCTGGAAGAGCATGAGATCGGCTCACACATGATTCCAGCATTGATCTGAGAGTGTTTTTCACCACACGTACCTGTTCTTCAAACGAGATGACTCTGGGCTGGATCTTCTCCAGGGTGAAGTGACACACAGCTTTCGCAGTGCTGTCTGGTAGGTTTAGAAGGTGCGTGCAAAAGTCTGTCAGCAGCTGTCTGGATATGACCAGGCTGACGTTCTCATTGACCACTGCGTGAGACAAGTGAGAGACATTCAGACGATGTAATGAGAGGAATGTGTCTGTTTTCTTATTACGCTGATTCTGTCACCAAACTAGTGTACTTACTCGCTTCAACAAATGCTTTCAGTGCCTCAAGTTGTTCTGCATCTGTAAACTGAAGAGCCTTTTCTAATATTTGACGATATCTGTCAAAACAGTACACAAAAACACATTTCTTAAGAATAAGAATAATAAAAAATGTTTGCAAGAAACCACAACCATATTTAATACAGAATTTTGGTTGGCTAAATAAACATTTTTTTCGATTTGTTACTTGCTAGTCAGAAGCAAGTGGAGTTGTGGGCGGGGCATGCTAATTCTAAAACATTTGATTGGACAACATTTTAAATACGCCGCTATTATGCAAGAGTAATTCTGGTCATGTTTTTTTTTGTTTGTTTTTTACCAGAAAAGACTAAAATAACTGATGGCCATTTTGTCAACTTTAAGGTGCACACTAGCATATAAATGACCTCAAACCTAAGAGACATGGTCTAAAATCTTCCAGTTTTAATTTCATGGGGTCTTTAATTCAGTAAATAGGAGCTAAACTTACCGCCTTTACTCATGCCCTTGCACATGTACCATTAAATGCAAAATACATCACCGTACGAATATTTATTAATTATTCTCATAGCTGTCAACCATTATTAATAACATCTTTGTACGTGTAACTTCTACGGATAGTTATAAAGCTAATCTAGGCGTCGTTGACAGGTAGATCATCTCACACTAGCTACTGTTAGCCTGTACTCATCTCATCTGCAGAGCAGCACGTCTCTCATATGGAAATACCTACACAACCGTTACTTCATGCAGTAGACGTAAAGTAAGTAACAATATTAGCAAATGATTTGAAATGACATACTTCCCAGCTAGATCTTTGTGAGACCCGCTAGAGTTCATCAGCTGTGCGAGCTCCTGCCTCACGCCCGACGCCATCTTCCTCCGCGCTCAAAACAACAGCAGGCGCAGGCCGCCAGAGGGCGCTGAGAGCCGAGAGCCGCTGCACTTCACCCGCCGGCCGCCAGAGAGCGCGGAGAGACGGTTTTCAACCTTTATAGACTAATTCCCCTCACAGACTGACCCCTGTCAGAGCCAGAGCCCGTCTACGGATATATATATATTATATATTAGACATTCTCTGCCCCTGTATAATAACTCTAAATCCCAGTAATTAATTCAGTGTATTTCTATATTTCTATAATTATTAAATTATTCCAATCTAATTAATTCCAAGGATAATATAGAATCAAAAATATGGTTTCTTAATGATATGTGATAAATCATAATTTCATTAATAAGTCATACATTACATAAATAGCAACAAACACAAAGAGCAGTGCAGGGTAGCAGACACCTGTGCATCCATGCATTGACCTAATGTTTCCTGCGACTTTACAGCTAAAGGGAGTGCATTTATAAAAGCTCCTATAAATAAACAGCCTGCATTTTTCCTGGGCTACTAGAATAGAATAGAATAGAATAGAATAGAATAGAATAGAATATTAGAGCTAGATGAAGTGTATTTATGAAATATCCTAAGTAAACAGCAATAACGTGCTATATAATATAATATAATATAACAATGTAATATAATATGATATAAGAACTAAAAGAAATGACAATAAGATCTTAAAAATAAACATTCTGAATTTTACTTCAACAATGTGTGCTACTGTATTTTAATATAATAAAATATAATATATACAGTAAGCTATATGAGTTATATTTATAAATGGTCCAGTAAATAAACAGTATGAATATGTACTGCAGTTAGGTGCTACTATATATTTTTTATCATATACACAAAAGTAATTCAAAGTAAAAAAAAAATAATAATAATAATAAATAAAAATAAAAAAGCCTATATTATACTTCAACATTAGCTATTTTTATATACAATAAAGTTACTAATATGATATAATAATAATTAATATCAATTAAATCGAATACATTTTAATATATAAAGTGAATATAGGTAAAGTGATTCACTTTCTGATTATTTGTCATTGGCATTATTTTTAAAATATGATCCAAATGGCTACATCAATATTTCTGTTGTATATATATATATATATATATATATATATATATATATATATATAAATCATAAAATAGAAATAATAAAATTGAACCTCTGGTCAATATTTTTTTTCTTTGGAAATAGAATGATGCTTTATTATAAAACAGAAACCTCTGGTCTATTTCTGCTGCACGGAAGTTACTGCGTGACGTCATTTGTTGTTTCCGATGAAGGCGTGGTTTGATTATGGGATGTTAGAGGTGAAATGGCGCTCGGCGCGGTATTTTAAACAATCGTCTTAGTCTGCGAGCGGATGATCGACGCGATGCGGCGCCGAGTCGGGCTTCACAGAGACTGATCGAGTGGAAACCTCGAGGACTTTAGGAGAGCGTCTCGAGCGAGCGTAAGAAAAGCTTTGAGCTCGGGAGCGCGTTCATGATCCGAGCTCGTTACGCTAGCCGAGCTGCTAACAGTGAGAGTTAGCTTAGGCTCATCCTGACAGTCAGACACCTCACAGCTGACTCTGCTTCATCCTCGCTTCACTGCGCTATTAGTTTCACGGAGAACCTGTGAGGTGTTATTATACACATAACTTATATATGAGACGTAATGTTGAGGCAGAGTGACGTGTTCCCCTTCTGTTGTTGTTTTTGTTAATTACGCAGTATTTTGGTTATAAACAGTGTACAAGTTCGACTTTTTCGCTCAGGTTGTTCATTTTATGATGTGTTATGTTGTATGTACAATATGCACTGATTCAGCTAATTGTAATTATTATAAATATTAAGTATTCACTGCCTTTTATTTCAGTTTTATAAACTTAGTCTAGTTTTATGTATATATATGGAATACGAATCTCGTTGACAGTTACCTTTAAAGAGAGTTATGTGGCTTTCGTTTGAAGGACAAACTCTTTAACATGCATTATTTAAAAATATTACGTTTTTTAGATATAGACTTGATTGATCCTAATTGAAATGATATCAGTGAAGGGACAGTTGCAGTGAAAATGTTGTTTCTATTTTGTTGGTCAAAGCCTGTGTGTGTGGCTTTATTTTCTTCTCTGGCTGACAGAATCCGTCTCCAATCATGTAGTGCGCAGTGATAGTGAATGATAACTCTTGAAGATCAACATGTTTTGTTTCAGTGAAGGATTGGTCCTCGCGCAGTAACTCATGAGTGCGCTTGTGAATTGAGTTATTTCCATGGCAACAGAATTGTCAGGAGAGCGGGCGCGTGGAATATCAACAGACTCCGCCTGATGTGAAACTGACAGACGCTCTTGATCGCTTTCAGTGAAGTGTTGAGGTAAAGGATTAAACACGGATTGTTATTGTCAGGCACGTCCACAGAGGCCTGCTGTTGTTTTAACTGCTGTGAAAATGTTACATGTTACGTTTAAGATACTAAATGCGTGCATTAAAGGTTGTTTAAGCCACTTTTCTGTGGCGCACATAACTGTCCAGCTAGTTCGTGTTAGCTGCGCTTGAAATATAATTGTGTTAACTGCTGGTTAGCTCCTGTGCTAGTTAGTCGCGTAGCAGCTGAGCTTAAACAGCTGTACGCGACGCGGAATGAATGGGAGCGGTCCGGGCGCATCGCGTCGCTCGCAGTGTGTGGAGCGTTTAGTTAAAATGGGAATTTGAATGGCCCGCCAGTATGATTGTAGCAGATTATTATGTGACATAATTATGCAGCTGTGCTGATATGAGGGGTTGGACTAGTAGTTTCACTCCAAACTGTCAAGTATATATAATATACAAAAATGCTGTCTATACATGTTGAAAAAGAAAACATTGTGCCCACAAACCCTTTAGTATATTTAAATATTTAACTTGTTTTCTTTACCCAGAAAAGTCATTAGAATTACTGCAAGGCTAATATCATGGAAATATTTGATGGGAAATATTTGGAGAACTAAGTTACTCTATAATGTTTATATGCGTGGTATGCATGTATGCATGTGTGTGTGTGTGAGTGTGTGAGTGTGTTTGTTTGTTTCACCTTTTCCTTTTTGAAGTAGTAAAATACTTCTACGTAAAATAAACGTAAAATAAAGTAAAATACTCAAAAGTTTAGGTTAAGTTAAGAAATGAATGGTTTTACTCTGCAGATACATTTTAGTAGTTTACATTGTTATTTGTATTTCAAATAAATGCTGCTCAAATAAACTTTCTATTTATCAAAGAATCCTGAAAAAAATGTATCACTGTTTCAACAAAATCATTAAGTAGCACTATTTTCAACATTAATAATAATAATAAAATGAAATCTTTCTTCAGCAGCAAATCAGCATATAATGAATTCTTCTTGCTTTTCAGCAATATATTCTCATCTCTAGCTTCTCATTTAAGATGTGTCTTATTCCCCACAGTGTGTTTTCAGTAACTTTGTACATGATGGATGTGGTTTCACCTGAGCTCAACAGCCTCCTCCCTGATGAGATTATGGATACAGAAGCCATCGCGATGGATGAGGAGCTCCCCACCGAGCACCTCTCCGCTCCTCCCCAATCTGAACCTGAGCCGCTGCAGGTCCCAATGGAGACAGAGGTGCCTGAAATTGTCAGCTTGTGTCCAGCCACCACATCTATGCAGATGAGCTCCACCTCCACTGATGCTCAGTGCAGCACCAGTTCAGGAACTCAACTCCTCCTCGCCCCCTCTGGCCTCATAACCGGCACCACCATGACCACCACCACCTCAACCAAAACCACCGGTCCTGCGGTGACTCAGAACCTCCCCAAAATCTCCAGTGTTACTGTCCCAGCCAATCACCAGCTCATCATCAACAAAGTGGCCAGTGCCCCCTCTGCAGATGGCAAGTCTCCAGGAACTGCTGTGCTCAAGCCAGAGGGCCAAAAACTCTTGGTTGCTGGCCTCAGTAAAACAGGACAGCCCATTATGTTGGCTCTGCCCCACACTTGGAACAAGCCCGCCACTACCCAGGGCACAGGAGATGCCAAGGCCCAGCCGACGCAGATCAAAATGTTGACTACCGTAGGGAAGCCTGTGATAGCGGTGAGCTCAGCCAGTCAGCTGATGGGCAGCTCCACCACACTGCAGGCCCATCAGCTCAAGACACTCCAGGTTGGTGTTTACAACATTTCGTTAAACACTCATGCAGACATTGCAGAAATTAAGCATATATTACCATTTTATTTTAAGACCCTAAAGAGACACTTTAATTGCAAGGGTCTTTTCTTGGCCACAGTTTCTCATAATTATCCAGTGTTTTTTTCTTATCTTTTTTTTTTGTGTTTTTTTTTTGCCAAGGTTAACTAATGTAAGAATTTGTAATTGCTGCAGCAGACAAGTTGTTAGTCACTTGTACACTTTCAAGCATGGAAAGAATAGAAAAACTTTCATATTTGTTTTTTTTAGCAAGTAAAAATATATTTATACTGTATTTTTATTTATTATAACTATATAAAGCCATTTATTTGTAATAAATAACATTGTTTTTACTTGTAAGGAAAATGCCTTTTTATTATTGTATTTTAAAATGATTTATTAATTTTAATGATCTTTATAGTAATTTCAAAAAAAGGAAACAGGCTTAATTGCTTTATTTTTAAAATGAGCTATTATCTTTATTTATAATAATATAATATTTATAGTAACATTTAAAATATATAATTTTAGTTTTATTAAAGGGATTATTCACCCACAAATGAAAATTACCCCATGATTTACTCACCCTCAAGCCATCCTAGGCGCATGTGACTTTCTTCTTTCAGACGAATCCAGTTGGAGTTAAATTTAAAAACATCCTGGCTCTTTCAAGTTTTATAATGGTAGTTAGTGAGTGTTATTTTTAAATAATCCAAAAGAAGTCCAATAAAGCACATCCATCCATCATAAAAAGTGCTCCACACGGCTCCTGTGGTGAATCAATGCGTTTTTGTACGAAAAAAATCAATATATAGCTTCTGCAAACTATTGTACAGCGTTCACAAAAGAACCTCATTCCAGTGGATGATGTAGGACGTAAGAGTAAGGTCCGGCAAGAATATGCTAGTCTCGCGAGAACCAACATTTGTTTACAGGAGCAAAGGAAGCAAAGTTTCCATACTGTTGTAAAGGAAAACCAGTCCCCTCTTGGCTTATATCAAAATCCTCTGCCATTTTTGCCATTTTGGACTTCTAATTCATGACCAGTGTTTTGCTCTCTCTGCTGGGCTTCCGCATTCGTTACTTTTCACTGGACCTTACGCATCGTCCTACGTCATCCGCTGTAATGAATGCACATACAACAGTTAGCGGAAGCAGAGACAATTTATAAGAGACATGCCACTTCCTCAATCCTCAATACAACTATATAAGGAAAACCCGTAACGGCAAAGATGGCGGTTGTATTCACATGTCCCGCCCCTCACGCTGGAAAGCCAATTATCTGCTTTCAACAGTCAAGCTGGTAAACATTTAAGCCTATAGTTTGGTTCCACTGACGTATGCGCACAGTTGAGGAACCCTTGCGCATACATAGTAAAAGTGTAACCTGTGGGGAAAAAGGCGTTTTAAACCTTATTTTGGGGCAACATTTTTCAGACATTTTTATCATATTTTACTGCTGTTTCTATACATGCAGTTTTTATGTCCCGGTGACCAGTGAAAGTGCAGTTCTGACTCTATGCCCATTTATTTAGATAGGAGCCTGGTTTCGTTAGTCTGAAATAGCTGCCCGGAGGCGTTGCCAAGATGGCGGCAGAGTGGCACGACTTGCCTAAAAGGACTTTGGCGGAAGTTAGAGATAATGGTTTATAAAGTTTTAAATATGGATATTTTTTTTATAAAAACACATTGATCTGCTGCAGGGAGTCTTTATTACACCCCCCCCCCCCCCCCCAAACTTTTTATTATGGATGGAGGCACTTTATTTGACACCTTTTGGAATATTAAAAAATAGCACTCATTCACGACCATTATGAATCGTGGAAGAGTCGGGATGGTTTACACACACACATATATATATGTATATATATATGTATATATGTATATATATATATATATATATGTGTATATATATGTATATATATATGTATATATGTATATATATATGTATATATATGTATATATGTATATATATATGTATATATATGTATATATATATGTATATATGTATACATATATATATACATGTATACATATATATATATCCGCACCGCGGATTCACCACAGCGGCGAGGGATCTTCAGCAGAGCGTCCCGGGCTTTGGCACCACTGTAACGAATTAAACCTTCATAATCATCGGGAAGAAGGAGGCGGGAACCAGCGGACAATCCAATAAAGACTTTAATAACAAAATAAACAATAGCTCCGATTGGATTTGTCTGAAAGAAGAAAGTCATGTACACCTAGGATGGCATGAGGGTGAATAAATTATGGGGTCATGTTCATTTTTGGGTGAACTATCCCTTTAATAACTATTTAATTACTATTTAAATAGAATCATTGTTATTATATATTTAGTCATATTTATAAAAAATACAATTTATGTTTAACTGTATTTTTAAATCACTTATATTCAGTT
The DNA here is from genome assembly GCF_963082965.1 of Carassius carassius. Lineage (NCBI taxonomy): Eukaryota > Metazoa > Chordata > Actinopteri > Cypriniformes > Cyprinidae > Carassius > Carassius carassius. The sequence goes on from NC_081803.1 coordinate 3,071,516, forward strand.
GTTATTGTTTATAATAATAAAAATTATAATTATTTTGTAGCCGTTTCTGCACCATAATTCTTCTGTATGGAAAAATGGCATGCGTTATTATGGTAAATGTAGTTTAGTTAAAGAGCTTAAAGTGCAATCTTCTTTCCTGTTCAGTGTCTATCAAGGGCATCTGAAATAATTGCCAAGTATCACATTTCTCTTCACAGATCACTAAGAAGCCGACAGTATCTACAGCTGGACCGATGATAACAAAGCTGATCATCACAAAAGCCCTGAACAGTAAAGGACTGTCCAGCCCAGCTTCCGTGGCTCCTGTAGTGACTGGTACTCTTTATAAAATACAACATGAGCAAGAGTGATATTTTTTATATAACAGCACAGCTATGATATCTAAATTTGACTTCCTTTCTTTTGTCCACAGGGCGAGTTGTTACCCAGAGTACTCCATTGACACCTCCACGCACCGTCACCATTGGTGAGACCGTCAGCACTGTACCACAGAATACATCTGGCAACAGCAAAGTCGCCATCTCACCTCTCAAGTCTCCCAGCAAGGTCTTGAGTCTTTTAAATCTAAAAACTGGCATCGCAATCACATGCCTTTTCTTTCTCAATGATGGCCACACTATGGTTTCTGATGTCACCCTCTTCCTCATGTTTCTCCTGTCTGTAGCTGACTGTAGTTTCCGTGGCCAGTCAGTCTCCAAACTCACCCCAGAAGTCTGTGACGCTGCCGCTTAATGTGGCTCTGGGCCAGCAGATCCTCACAGTTCAACAGTCTGCTGCCACTTCTCCAGCTAAAGCAGGAACCAGCCAGCCCACCGCACAGGTACGCCCAACTAGAACCAGTTTGCTATGAAGTCAAATATAGATTTTAAACTGCCCCATCCTGTAATAACAGCCTGTATTCAGAGCTTTCACGTGACGTCACACCCTTACAGGAACGCCCACATGGAGGGCAAAATAAGGCTATCCAGTGCTGACCTCCAGTTATTTTTATGCGGTTTGATGATGCTGACTTGGCACAGGCAAGCAGATGAACCCAGAATATAAACGCAATGCATAAAGTTTTACATTAAATGTTTTCCCATAGAAAACAGTTTTAAAGAAAACACTTAACCGTTTATTGCATTGCGTTCATGTTCCAAGCTCATCTGCTCGCCTGCAAAAAGCACACATTTGTATTGAATTTGATCTTGTAATATCATTGTTTTAAAGGTACTTTTAAGTGTTTTCACATGAAACATTTTAGCATGTCTTGCAGTTTTTAACTGAAATATTTCAGCGGGTGTTTTAAATGTAATGCAAATGGCCAAAACTTGCATTTTGTTCACATATCTTTCTTTTGTCCTTTTGAGAGATGATCGAAATATTTGTGTATAGGAAACAGATGGAAAACTGAAGGGCTTGTGCTGCAGTTCTGTGGATGTTTTTCCCGCCAGGCCTTTGAGCCAGTCACATGTCTGGAAACTATGAATGTGTAATTTTACATGTTGACTACATTTAATGCTGATTTCTGTGTACAGACTGTAAAGCCAGTGCAGACGATGGGAGGAGTGGGAACATCCCAGTTTAAGACCATCATCCCCCTCACCACCCCTCACAACGTGCAGCAGATCCAGGTGCCGGGCAGCCGCTTCCATTATGTGCGACTGGTAACGGCCACCACTGGCAGCACCACGCCACAGTCGGGCGGCAGCACAAACACCAACCCTTCCATCCAACAAGGTCAGTATATCACAGTCAACCCATGTGAGAAGAATTTTAAAGGGATAGTTCACCAAAAAACTCAAATTACCCCATGATTTACTCGCCCTCAAGCAATCCTAGGTGTATATGACTTTCTTCTTTCAAGCTTTGTAATGGCAGTGAATGGGGCTTGAGATTTTGAAGCAAAATAAAGTGCATATATCCATCATATGTAGTACACTTTGTCATGAACTGTATCAATAACCACACTGATTTCAGTCTCAGTTAGTTGTAAGCTGTATGTTTATGGTTCAAGTGAATCAGCTCATAAGGGTTAACTTTTCGGGCATTAAATTGTTTCCCTGAATGTGCCTGATATAGTCAAAAGAACCAGAGGAGTAAAAAGAAATCAAAAGAACCACAGGAGTCTTTTATTTTGCGATCAAACTACACTTTAAAGATTTTTTTTCTGTATACCTGGAACTGGTTTTCAGATCCCATAATTCCTGTTTTGGGCAATGGTCCATAAATATTCACCCCTCTTGTCACGCAGTATTGTTTTTCTAATGGGTGCATTGCAGAATTCGGTTTTTAAGAATGACTTTAATGATAGGATTGAAAATGAATTGACTTGTAATCATTTAAGGAAATTCAATAACGTATTTATTGTTGTGTTGTTACAAAGCCAAGCCTGTAATGATGAATGCTGCAGTACGGATGTCTGTACCCATCGTCCCAGCACAGAGCATCAAACAGGTACACAGTCAAACAACTCGTTCATCACATACAGTTGAACAGTGACACCATTGTTATGGATGATCTTGCAGCTTTAGGTGTTTTTGCTGTATGGCTTTGTGTACATAATCTGTTATTCATCAGAAACAGTTCACACATGCTTGAACATCTTGAACCCAGGTGGTACCCAAACCCTTGACATCAGCAGCTCAGGTGGTGACCACGAGTCAGACGCCCCAGCGTCTCATCATGCCAGCCACACATCTACCACAAATCCAGCCCAACCTCACCAGCCTGCCGCCGGGCACTGTGCTCACCCCCGCCCACGGCTCGGGGAACATGGGCTATGCTGTGTTACCGGCCCCTTACGTTACACAGGTCCGTATGTCAGCGATGGAGCAGGATGTATGAGTTTGTCTGGTTGTTTAAAGGGATTCTCCCATTTTCTTGTTCCCATAGATCGCTCAGCCTACGTTTGTTACTTTGACCAGCAGCTCCACCTTCTCAACAGCCACCCCCATACAGACTCAAGCCAGGCTTACACTCAATGGGTGAGCCGAGTGCCACATGCCTCACTGTTACGTGTGTGTGTGTGTGTGTGTGTGTGTGTGTGTGTGTGTGTGTGTGTGTGTGTGTGTGTGTGTGCGTGCGCGCGCGTGCGTGCGTGCACCCATTCTGGCAAAATGTGTTGGAATGTGCATGGGCTGATTTTGAGCTACAGGCAAAAAAAGTGAAAAATGTCACTCATGTTTTTACAAAGCCTTCGTCTAGCGATCCCAATGCTGCAAATAATAATTTTAGATGTTTAATTACCTTTATTTGGTTACTACCTTTATTACCTTAATATGTATTCATTGTGACTCATTTTGCCAGCACAGGGCACATATTTACAAATTAACCCTAAGGTTGCATTCTGCCTGTGTTTTATTACAGTTTATCAACGTCTGAAGCAACTTCAAGGCCGAGAAAACCCTGCAACTGCACACGGTCACAGTGTCTGAAATTGTATGTTACCCAGCATTTGTTTCAATTCTTTTAAAGTTGAAAATGGCCCATAATATAAAGGGTGTAACCTGTTCCCGCTGCTGCATTTGGCAAGTGCTTTCATAGTTTCCAGATCCAGTTGTAGAATATTACAACAATTTCCTTCCTTTTAACAATCTGCAGTTCAGTTCACATACTGTCAAATTCACCAGTAAGAACAGATAATTCATACAGACGGGAAGCAGATTAACACAGGTACAACTTTAATTTCAAATTGTATTGCTCACAAGCACTCCTTGTCAAGCATTTACTGCAGTTACACTGGCACAAAAAAATCGGATTTTTTTTGCTCACATCTTATTGGAATTTGTTGCACACATATAAACCCAAAAGGCCTTTTTTTCGCATCCAATCTGAGCCACTTCCAAATGTGGATTTTAATTGGATACATATCCGATATCTGGACATCCAACCTACGCGCTACTTTATTTCACTAAAGAATTCCACCTCTAAAGAGCTGTAGATAGAATAGAATAACAAATGAAAATTACCATTGTTTTCAGTTATTTATCCTTTCAGTCAGATTTTGTGCTGCAAAACATTCATGACAGCTGTTGTCCATGCTGGCTAATAATAATGGCCATTTGACGTGAATTATATAAATATTTTTAAGGGCATGGCCATTCAAAACCCAAGGGTCTACTGTGTGCATGGTATCGGTTAACCAGTCGTGTCTAAAAGTGAATGTAAACCGACGGGTCAAAAGGTTGGATCTGTGCAGAGGATGGCAGTGGATGTTTTTTTTTTTTTTTCTTCGGAAGCATTACATGTAATTCAAGTCAAATGTTTGGGGTCAGTAAGATTTTTTTTTTTTTATACTTCAAGATGGATGCATTGAATTGATTTAAATTTGATCATTTCAAAATTCCAAAATGTTTTGCATTTTGAATTTAAGAACGATACAAAAGATTACTTTCAAATAACTGCTGTTCTTTTGAAATTTATATTCATCAGCCAATCTTGAAAATGAATTTTCCCATTAGGAAAATAGTAAACAGAAAATTCAGCTTTGATCACAGGAAAAAAATTTAAAACATTAAAATACACAACAGTTATTTTAAATTATATTAAAAATAATGTACAATATCTTTCTGTATTTTAGGTCAAATGAACGCAGTCTTAGTGAGCGTAAGAAATTTTAACATTAAAAATCTTACCACTTTTGAACATTTATGTTACTCTTAAGGAGATGATACATTGGGCAACTTTTTGAGCAATGTTGCCGTCAGCGGGAAAACAAGTGAGACACAGGGCCCTCAATCGGTCTAAAGTGTCCAGATTGTTGGCCATTCTCATTGGGTAACTGGCCAAGCAACATTGCTCTGCAACATTCCTCAAAACGTTGCCTCGTGTATCATCACCTTTACAGCAACTGCAGTTCTTTGATGAATAGTACCTTGCATTTACACTAAGAGTTTAATCTCTCATCTCACAGGTATTGTGATTGCTTTGCCAACGGGGAGTTCTGTAATAACTGCAACTGTGTTAATTGCTTTAACAACCTTGATCATGAGAGTGAAAGACTGAAGGCCATTAAGGTAATGAACCTGCCAAACATAATACTTCAAATGTGCCTTTATTTCTATTTGCCAGTTAACAACCACCTAGCAATAGCAAGCCAACGCCCTTGACATCTCGTTTGTTTTGCTGTACAGGACAGTTCTGCTGTAATGCTTTGAATATCTATAGGCATCGAATGTAATGTACTTTCTCCCAGTCATGCTTAGACAGAAACCCTGTGGCTTTCAAGCCCAAGATTGGCAAAGGCAAACAAGGGGAGTCGGACAGGAGACACAGCAAAGGCTGCAACTGTAAGAAGTCTGGCTGTCTGAAAAACTACTGCGAGTGTTATGAGGTGAATGTTAGCACTCTGCACAGAATGTGGAAGTGTCCTATAGAAGATCTGGTCAGTCTTCTCTGATGTTTGGGAACAGATATCATTCTATCATCTCTTCACTTCAGGCAAAGATCATGTGTTCGTCCATCTGCAAATGCATGGGCTGCAAGAACTTCGAGGAGAGTCCGGAGAGGAAGACGCTGATGCACCTGGCAGACGCTGCAGAGGTGCGAGTTCAGCAGCAAACCGCAGCCAAAACCAAACTGTCCTCACAGATCTCAGACCTGCTCACCAGAACCACACCGGCCGTCACCAGCGGAGGCGGAAAGTACGTCCCACCTTCACTTTATCAGCTCTGCATTATCATCAGTACATCACAATATATCCACCAATTACCCATGAACCTCATAATCCGCTCCCTAGCAACAACCCATAGCACTTTGACAACTTCCTATCAATTTGCCAAGCAACCACCTAGCAGCTTCTTGGTGAACCACACAGCAATTAATGAGTAAAAACTACTTCTAATACCATAGCAATATATATTTAAAGTGGTTACTAGGTTATTTCCTGTGTGTTCTAATGGAAAACCTACACACTTTGTGTCCTTTTAGTTTTCGAAAATCATCTTCTTGTAATGGTTCAAGTGTAAATCTCTTTCCAGGTTGCCATACACATTCGTAACAAAGGAAGTGGCCGAGGCGACGTGTGACTGTCTGCTGGAGCAGGCCGAGCAGGCCGAACTCAACAACCAGCCTCAGGCCGTGGCAGAGCGCCTCATTCTGGAGGAGTTTGGTCGCTGCCTCAGGAGAATCGTTAGTTTTGCTGGCAAAGCCAAGACGGACTGTCCCATCAGCTGCTAGAGCCGTGACTCAGACCCAGGGTGTTGCTGAACCTAGACTCGGGCTCCACTGAGGGCACTCTTACCGGCCCTCATATGGATTCATGGGCCTTCTAATAAAAAGACACAAACCAGAACTTCCCATTGGCCAGTGAGATGTGTTGTGGAGGACTACAGTACTTCATTGTAGCCCCTGCGATGGTCTCACACTGGTTGCTTTACAGGAAGGGGTTTATTTTATAGCAGTGGATGCAATTTTAAGCTAGTTTTTGTTTTGTTTGGCAAAGTTTTCCACTTTTAAATCTGCATAATCATGATATTTGGTTGTCTTTTAAATCTGGATTTTCGTCTTCTCATTCACCGTTGTCAGAAAGCTCCACTTTTTTTTTTTCTTCCTAATAACCTCGGGACAGTTGGGATGCGGAAGGAACTTCCCTGCACATGTAATTAGTCGTCTGATCATGACTTGTATACAGTAAGTAGCCTCTGCTGTAGCTTCATTCTATTTAAGTGCTCACTGCAGATCTTGCTCCTTAATCAGTATCGGGTTCAGTTCATGTTCAAGCATGCAGACATTCAGCCGACCCGGTCTAAGAGTCACACGAGATTGTAGCAGAGCACGGCGGTACAGATTTCCTGTACTCCAAAAATCTGATAAGATTACTCTTTACTGGTGAAAAGAGCAGCTAAATAAGCTTTGTAATCCTGTAGTGAGTCTATGCTCCTTCATCTCAGTCCACACATCAGTTGAGAACCTGCTCACTGATTCTATTCACGAAGTTCGTTTGTTTTGGGTTTTCTTTGCAGTTATTGGTTGATCCGCTTTGTCAGGGCTGAATTAAACCAAACCTTTCCATACTCCGAGTCTGATGAGTCTACACGTCTGTAGTCACTAAAACACTTTGAGTCAGTCTCCTGAAACCTGTCAATGTCCAGTTCATACTACATCCCAACATTTTTTTTTGTTTTTTTTGCTTAAAGAAAAACAAGTTTATTTTAGGAGCTATTAAAAAGTTATTTTACCCAAAAATGAAAGTTCTGTCATTTACTCACCCTTGTGTTGTTTCAAACCTGTATGACTTCCTTCTTCTGGTGAATATAAAAGAAGAGATTTTAAGAAATGTGTCCGTGTTTGTTTTCTTTTGTCTCTCTCAATGTTAAAGATAATAGTAACCGAAACTCTCTTTGTACAACAGGAGGGTGGATAAATGACAAAATGTTAATTTTTGGGTGAACTGCCTTAATTCCATTATCATTATGAAACTGCAATCATTATGCATAATGCAGGAAAAATGTCATTATCATTACTGTAAATGTTCTTTTTACTTAAAATGACCTGGATTACAGTTTGTTTTTTACTTTAGTGGTATAAAATTATTTTTCAGTAATTAGAATCAAAATGAGTTTTGGTTTATACAGAATTTTCATAAACCATATCTAATATGTGTATGATAAAAGGGGAAAACTCATTACTGTAATTGGGTTAAAATAAGTATTGCAGTTAGATTTTTTACATGAGATTTTTTTTGTTTTTGTTTTATATTAAATGTTTTTCATAAATTAAGGATAATCTTGCATAAAGTAATCAAATTACATGTAATGCAAGGAAAATGTCATTCTCATTACAGTACTTATAATTTTTGATTTTTAAGAACTTTGGTTTCTTTTTAGTTGCAAAACATTACAGTAATGAGAATAAAAAATACATTTATATAGAATTTATAAATATAATAAGATGATCAGTATGCATAATGCAAGAAAAAAATAAACCGTATGATCGTTTAAATAAAATGTTATTACAGTTTGGATCACTCTTTAAAAAATTAGATTTTATTGTTATTAAATAATATATAAAGGTAATTTTTTTGGTACAGAAAATAGGATTATGTTTATTAAATTACTTTTTTTTTTTTTTGAGGTTTTGGGGTGAAATATTACGTGTTCTGTTTGTGATTCACTGGCATGTGTTTCCTTCTTGAAGGCAAGTAATATTAAATGGGATATTAAATGTTTCTATGGTAGAAGTGCTATAAGAAACAAATTCATCAACTGGAGGTGGTCTGTAGGTTTGGCTGAAGCCATGATTTGGTTGGCACAGGTGCTTAACATGGACTTTTAAGCATTATTTTAGAGCACTAGAGGACCGGCTGACTTCATTTTACATAGTGCCTTCTCACATAACAGCTCAAACGATTCCTCACTGTGCTCTGTGGAAGTCTGCTTTCTTAAACACAGATTAAACGTTAACAATTGATTCAAAATAAAAACTGCTGCATGTAATCTGCCAAAATAGTATGATTTTATTCCGTTTTATTTCATATATCAGACAGTTACTAAAACTTTGAAGGAACTTAATACTCTTATCTTGCCCAGACTCAAACATGCTTGTTGAATGCAGCTTTTATTCACCACTAAACAGACCATCACACTGTCATTATATTTTTGACATTTTATAACTGAAGGTTTCTGATCAGCCCTACATTTCACATGATATATTTCATATCAAACAGCTGGTTAAGTGTTCAAACCGTTTAGGAAAAATGTGGAATAGGGTGATGTTTCCTCATATTTCCTTTATGAAATAAACTGCTTATGCACCTTGTTATGCCTTAATAACCGTCTCTATACTCAGGGCTTTTTTATGAAAATGTCCTCATAACTGATAGTAAAGATAAAGTGAAGTGAAGTGACATTCAGCCAAGTATGGTGACCCATACTCAGAATTTGTGCTCTGCATTTAACCCATCCAAAGTGCACACACACAGAGCAGTGAACACACACACACACTGTGAGCACACACCCGGAGCAGTGGGCAGCCATTTATGCTGCGGCGCCCAGGGAGCAGTTGGGGGTTCAGTGCCTTGCTCAAGGGCACCTAAGTCGTGGTATTGAAGGTGGAGAGAGAACTGTACATGCACTCCCCCCACCCACAATTCCTGCCGGCCCAGGACTCGAACTCACAACCTTTCGATTGGGAGTCCGACTCTCTAACCATTAGGCCACGACTTCCCATTATTTAGCTGCACGACTGCAAGCATTATTTAGCTGCACGACTGCAAGCAATCTGCTAGACGACTCACATAATTGCATTCTTGTCTTTCATCAGCTGTTTTGGAGCTGTCTTCTATTTTTAATATTGTCATAACCACATCTTTCAAATGATGCATCTGCCTGCAGTATTTTTGCCTATTATAGAGAAGACGTGATAATGCACTGTTCCTCTGTGCCATCCAACATGTTCATATTTACTTTTTCATATTTTATGGTGATAAACGCTGTTCATATTCCAGACCCTTTCCTCCATTCAATTTCTGACACATACAAATGATTTTCAGGTTGTTCTTTTGTCGAAAAAGAAGATAATGAACAATGTATTTAGCCAGTCAATCGTATCATGTATAAATGTAAATGAATATTAGTGCTCCTTTGTACCTTTCGGAAAATTGTCATGTTTTTTCACAAATGAAACCTTTCACTAATGTAAAAATAGTTTCATATGATAGTAGTGTTTGAGTTTGTCCATTGCTTTTGTTTTTTTCTGTTTGTCCATTCTTTCTGTTTAAATGTATACCATGTATCAGAATTAAAATCCCTCTGAGCTACAATGAAAATTTATTTTCAGAGTCATTAAAAGAGTGATGAAGAAAATTAATTTAACACTTCATAATAAGCACTTATTTCTTCATTTCAGTATTTCATTGATTTCCATATGTCAGGTAAACATATGAATACATTTTTTTAATTATCTTTAATTTATGTTGCATAGAGCTGATTATGCTACCCAATAATATAGAAGCTGCTGAACCCTGTGATTCTAATAAAATAAGTTCAAATGAATTTAATTTCAATAAAATATGTTAATAATAATCAAACATAAAATTGATTTGCCTTTTGCTAACGTTTGAAACATAAAATGTATGTTTTGTAAATTTATATGTTATGGTGATATTTGAAGTCCAAATAGCAGCATAACAAAGAAAAGATATATAGCAAAATAAAGATAATTAATTATTAGAACATTAAGAAAGAAGAACTCGCGAGCGTTCCAAAGGTTCAGACTCGCTCCAGTTCTCCAGGCGGCGCGCGCGTGCGCGCGAGAGAGAGCTGCTTCGAGACACCCTTTTTTTTTTTGCAAAAAGGGAACAAATCAAGTGTGATTAGCCATAATAAACATAACATACAAAAAAATAAAATAGCCAGGGGAAGCTTACAAGTCATTACAAAGTGAAAGAGGACCATATGTTGATAGTTTTAACAGCCTTTTTGTTGTTTGAGCCAGAAATCAGATTAATATAAAGTTCAACTTCGTGGATAAAAAGTACAAAACAAGGTTTTTTAGAGCTTAATTTACATTTATGTATGTGAAATTTTGCCAAAAGTATTAATACATTTATAATGAAGTACGTTTTTTCTTTACTTTGACTTTTATAAAAGCAAAAATAACATCCTTCCACAATAAGGCAAAGTCTTTATAAATATGGTCAATGATGAATCTGCTGAGGTTTTGCCAAAATGTTCTGGTGTGTGGGCAATACCAAAAGAGGTACAAAACACTTTCAGGGTGGTCTTCACAAAAAGAACAGTTTGTATTGATGTCCCTTTTAAATTTAATCAAGTAATGATTAGCAGGGTAATATCTGTGATTTATTCTGAAAGATACTTCTTTCACCTTGTTTACTAATAAATATCTGTGAGGATCTGCTTCATTTATCAGAGGAGAGGACAACATTCATCCGTTTGGCGTAAATTTTAAAGTAGTTTCTCCTGTTTCATATTTAGAGTATGTCAAATGGCTGCGAATCCGCCCGGACAAGGTAAATACTGTAACATATCAGATGCCAGAAACAGCTGGACTATCATTTTTTATAATAATTAAAAAAGCCCTTTTTTTTTTAATCATTTTCGAAGTAACGTTAAATCCCTAAAAATAACAAAGCATACCCATCACACACATTGACGAGTGAAGCTTTAATCAGTCGTTGTGTTACTCTCGCTCTGTTTCTATTAGATTTGCCCATTTTCAATTTCACATTTGAATCATTTAAACTGTAAATTTGACCTCGGTAGGTTTGCAAAACAAGAACAGGGTTGCTATTCTAGCTGAGCTGGATAAGGAGAAGAGACGGCTGATACAGAGTGTGTCTATGAATAACCCAGGAGCCAGGTACTGTTATATCAACACCTATCACTAGAAACATATCTGATTTGAGGTTTTCACTGGTTCTCTCTCTCTTTCGTTTTGCATACTCTTAAAGAAGTCACATCATATGCAGTACAGTGTTTTGTCCTTTCTTTCCCAGCATCCCCCTCTGTCGACCAGCAGTGAAGGAGTTCAGGGATCAGGCCGAGCAGCAGCACATCGCAGCACAGCAGAAAGCAGCTTTACAGGTGCCATAAGCCTTATATAGGGAGTTTTTAGTATTTGTTTATTCTTGATAATGTCCATCAAATGTGCATTTTTCTCTGGTTTGGTTTCAGCATGCACATGCACACTCATCTGGCTTCTTCATCATTCAGGACTCCTCCTTTGGTAACCTAATACTGCCTGTGTTGCCCAGACTCGACCCGGAGTAAATCAACATTAGCTAGAAGGACTCACTCACTGTTTTGTAAAAACTTGCTACTCAAGCTCTAATTGTTGATATGCTAGATTACTTAAGTAAAGGTTTTTGTTTTTTAGATTGCTGTTTGCTAGTCTTTTTTTTTTTCATGATTTTACATAATCTGGAGAAAACCTAACTATTATTGTGCTGTCAATTATTGTTTTCAAATATATGTGATTGATATATTAATATAATTACACTGTTGTTTTTATTATTTTGTTGGGCAAGACGAGTCAGGGTTAGTACCATCTAATGACCACAGTAGTTTACAATAAACAAATATGTTTCTCAATTCCAAGGGCAAAATTCAACTACACAGCAAAATAGACCAGTTTGGAGTAGACTGATAACAAGTGGAGGGAAACGCATCAAATCCATGGAATAAGATCAAATGTATTGTTGTGTCGTTAGATGGGAATGCAAATCAATTTTGTAGAATACTGTCGTCAAATATGCCATTTGAAGCTAAACGCAGACATTTAAATGGACAGACTATGGATGACGCCTGCTATGATTACTCTACTTTTAAAGCATACATTTGATTTAAACAATAGGTCTACATAATATTCACATATGCAGTTCATAGTGAATGTATTGTATTAGACTTACAGTTACTATTTAAACATATAACACTGCCTATTTTATCTCACAATTCAACTCACAAATGCATTTATATCTCAGAGTTCAGACTAAATAACTTTTGAGTTTGTCAATTCTGAGATCTGAGATCATGATTCTGAGCTGAGGGGAAAGGAGAGAACGACGAGTTGATTTTTCTTATCAGAATTGTAAAATTCTTTTTTCCATGATTCCATAAACTGCTACTTTAAAACTGTCACTTTCTTCCACTAGATAGGCTCCGCCCACAAAAATGTCATCACAATTGTATAGGGTTGTAATACAGTTCATATTTGCAACTAATTGTGGAATGGAATAATCAGTGGAGCTGTAAAATAGTTTAAAATATCATTCGTGTTAGCAGAATTATGTGCGCCACAAATATTTTAATTTCTAAAACTTAGCCTTGAGAAAAAATCTGACTGTATTCATATTGCAGGGTTGCTTTATTTATGATAGTATATTTATTTCTAAACTTTATTTTTTAACCATTTCATTTGTTTTTGTAACCTTAATCCTTGTTTTGTTATGTTCTAAAATAAATTATATAATATCAGGCACTGAGGCACATATGTTGAACAGGCACATATCTGTAATAAATCTAACACATACATCATCTAACAATGTAATGTATCTGATTACATAAGTGTTTAATATTGAAGAGAACATCTACACTAATACAGAACATTTCCAAAACAGGAATATATACGAAGGATAGCAGGATTAGTTCCATTACATTCATATGTTTACAACATATACGGAATAACTGGACATATTAGCTTCATTGTCAAACTCGTAACTGTTGTACACAGAAAAAAATTATATAACACAAAATAAGCATCTAGGGTGACTTAATACTGCACTGGATAAAGAACATTTTGCATTGCACATAAGACAAATGTAGTACAATATAATACAGACAAAAAAACAAAGTTGTAGTTTCATGCATACACTGAAAAAATGTTATGTTGACTTTACTTAATTTTATTATGTCAAGGGGTTGCACGAAATAAATTTTTCTAAATCCAGATATATTTTTTAGGTTGAGTGTACTTATATTTTATAAATTGGTTGTACTTATATTTTATAAATTGGTTGTACTGCTGCAATGCATGCTGGGAGCCATGGATGAGTTTTGTACTACAATAGTACCCAGCATGCATTGCAGCATCTTTTTTCGTAACCATTGTTGAGGTTCATATTCTGATTATTCATGTCTGTGTGTGACTAATTGCTGTCATAGAAGAAAGATGTATAAGCACAAGATAATTCAAAAGTCCTGTTTGACTGATTATGACAGAACCACTGGCTCTTTGAATGTTTTTTATTGTAAACATCCAAACTAATTATAAACCACCTATTTAGTCTGATGTTTGACTCTGAACAACTCCATAATTGATGATTGTCATCAACAAAATGCTAAATAACAACCAATATCTGATAATATTCTCTCTATGATTTTGAGTTATAACAAACATGTCTCATAAACACATGGTTACAACAATCAGAGAAAAATAAACTGAGACAGAAGTCAAGGGTCAGGAGCCTAACTAAAGTAAACACTGATCTCTAACATGGTTACTTCAAATAAAACAATAAATCAACATCTAAACCTTAGTTCATTCTCAATAAGATCTTCTGTAGACGTCTGACAGAAATAAAGTCAGTCTGGTTATTAATAATAAGTGGAGCTGGTGATGCTGTTTGTGGGGTTGTTTAATCGGACTAGAAACTCCTTTTGGCGCCTGTGAAAATGTGCATTTGCGCGCATGCGCACAGCATCAACTTAACATTTTCATGCTGAATTTAATTAATTCACATTGCTTGGATGTAATTCGTATAAAACCAATGAATATTTATTAATTAAAATCAAAAACTAAATTTAAAAGGATGAAACTAGCAAAATTGAATTACGCTTAATTTAATTGGGGCCATAATCATTTTTTTCAGTGTATTGTCAAAAACAACAATTAAGACTTTGCTTAGCTAAAACAACAGAACAGTGAGACATGAAACAAGACGGCCTAAATCAGTCGTACAATTAAATTTAAAGCTGCCATATGTTACAGATCACTCGGGAGGCTGAGGAGTAACAGACAGAAGGGTTTATTAATAGACACAAGCAGAGGAGCAGGTAGTGTTGGGTAGAGTGATGAGAGGATCCGTGAGAGCTGGGTGAAGACGTCAGAGGGAGGTGAACCACACACACGCACACTGGGGATCTTGATCTTCAGAGAATCGCTGGAGAGAGGTAAGTAGAGGAAGAGTTAGTCCTTTGAGTTAGCATACAGGTAAGACCTTGTCGCGAACGAGACCGGACATCGATTGAGTGCGTGTGTGGTATTTATGGTGCCGAGGTGATTGGGTAATGATGAGGGTCAGGTGGATGTGCTCAGTACTCAGGTGAGGGCGTGCGTTGTGAATGAGTGGAGGTGGAACCTGGCGTGTTTGTAACACCATATGTATTTTTTTCAGTGGTAAAATACTTTCACCTATCCCATGCAGTAATTTATAGATTGATTTTCTGAGGAGTGTAAACAGTGGCTCTGTGGCCCTTTCCTTGGTTTATTCAAGCCATAACTAAAGAGAGATATCCATTAGCATTCCCATTTATCCAAATGGCAGTTGCTCGGCGGGTGCAACACAACTATAAGTGAAAAAAAGTGAGTGACCTGACATACAGCCAAGTATGGTGACCCATACTCAGAATTTGTGCTCTGCATTTAACCCATCCGAAGTGCACACACACAGCAGTGAACACACACACACTGTGAGCACACGCCCGGAGCAGTAGGCAGCCATTTATGCTGCGGCGCCCGGGGAGCAGTTGGGGGTTCAGTGCCTTGCTCAAGGGCACCTAAGTCATGGTATTGCCAGTCCGAGACTTGAACCCCCAACCTTAGGAGTCAAACTCTCTAACCACTAGGCCACAACTTCCCCACTATCCACTATCTTTGAACATGAACCGTTCTAGATTAAGATTTTTTTTCTGCTCCAGTTATTTGGGCTGTGTATGCCATGTGACTGTTAACTGGAGCCACTGCAAAATTACATTGTGACAAGCTAACAACACTGATTGGCTGATTGGCACAGTCCCAAGCCCTTCACAAGCGACTATCCTGAGTGACACAAAAGGCAGTAGACGGGGAAATATAAGACCATTTGCGACTTTGAAGAGCCCTCCAAAAAGTCACTTGGCAAAGATAACTACATCAGAGGATACAGCTAATTTAAAATGGAAATTAAAAATAGCACTTCATGTCAAAATTCCTGGTGTAGGCATCTGTCTACAGTGGCTAACTGAACCATCCTAATCATCCAAACCTTGACTCATTGGTTTAAGCTGTCCAAAACATTAACTCCTTGCTCAACAAATGCCATGCATTTGGGCCAGGACTACCTGCTTGTCCAAAAAAAATGGAAGACGGAAGAAAGTGTTTGGGAAACTTGTTTGGAAACAGCAGATCGGTTTGGTGCTACTAGTGGCTCAAAAATTACACTTCAGCTTTAAGCAGAGTAGACTCAAAAGAACCAGTAATGACAAAGTTGGTGCTGCCAGGATGGGAACTCCCTGACTGGACAGCTTGTTGCTTGAGGTCATTGCAGATCAGGACTAGCTGATTGCTCTGGGCCTCGGACAAGGAGCTGCAACTCTGGTAAACACTGAAATTGGTTTTTCTCCCTGGAATGTCGCATTTCTCACACATGGTCTTCACCATCTTTGCTAACTTGTTCTTTCCAAGAGCTTGGCAGTTGTACCTGTGCAGAGCGGCGAGGTTGACCACCGGCTTGATGGAGAGATAAAAAGGGGCATCTTCAAAGAGCATTGTTTGTGGTCTGCGCTGAGCATATTCCTTGTAGTCCTGCACAGGGCAGGTTTGAGGAGCATGCGGGGTAGCATAGATGCGGTACTCAGTGGTGGACCTTCGGTTTCTGGCTTTAGGGTCAGTAAAATCCTTGTAGGTCCACTCCAGACACTCTATTCCCGTTTCTGTGGTGAGCAAGCACACAACTTCCCATTTAAGTGTGGAGCTATGAAAGCCTGTACAGTGGCCAAAAGCCTTGGTGTTGTTGAGCCACACCAGGTTAAGCAGACCCTCAGGGTTAAAGCAACTCAGAAGCCCCCGTTTCCTTAGGAGCAACTCATCAGCAAAGGTCAGCTTCATTGACTTGTGGGGTTTGTTGCCTTTGCCTTTGAACTTGAGCTCCAGCTGCTTTTGCTTGAGGGCATCCTGGGATCTCTGGAACTTCTGGTCTCTTGTAATGCTGTAGGTGTAGTGATGCTCCTTCAGATAACGCTCCAGGCCACACTGGAAGTTGGCCAGGCTGTTGGGCTCATACTCTGATCCATCCCTTTGGCATGCATCTACAAAGAAGGAGGCCAAGTAGAAGTCCAACTCTTGGCAGGGGATGTAATATATCTCTCTGGTCTCGGTTGGATACTTAGAAACCAGGAAGTCCCGAAAGTTGCGAAGAGCTGTTTGAGTGCTGCGAATGGTCTTCTCATTCTGTTCTCGGTATGCTCTCTCATCCATGTCTGCTGAAAGGGAAGAAGGTAGTATTTTCATGTCAAAAATGTTTTGCTTAGAAAACAAAATGGATCTTAGCCAGGGTAGATGGCATATTTAGTTTGACATAAATACAAATGCATTTCTGTCTCTCATGAGGGATAAACATACAGTTCATTACTGGTTTAATGCAGTGGTTCCCAACCCTAGTCCCCAAGTACTCCCAGTTCTGCACATTTTGTGTGTTTCCCTAAACAAACTCACCTGAATCTACTCATCAACTCATTGATAGAGACTCCAAGACTTGAAATGGGTGTGTCGGATTTGAGGGGGGCTATCCTGACTAAGGTCCATTGTTGCAGCAAACAGTGACTAGGTAAATATTTCTAATCTCTAATTCGGTATTGTTTGTATTGCTGACTGAGTTTTTAATTGTCAACATAATGGCAAAATAAATTTTCCAACAGAATACACAAGCATCAAAAAGGTTTGACATTGTGATATTCTATTTATTATTCACAGTAACAGTCATTGAACCTACTGGTTCATACAATGCAAGTGTAAAATCATTACGCACTAATTTTTACAGTCTTCACGTTGGCAATCTTATTATATGACACTAATCTGGTATTCAGAGAGGAAGAGGTGTCGTGTCAAAAAGTACAAACTTACACTGTAGTTTGTGATGGTAGTGAGCATGCAATCGTACAGTTATTAATATCAGTAATACCTGTTTACCTAATGTTTAACACTGAAGTAAATACTGGTCAAACAAAATTATACTGATTCAAGGCATAAAAAATATTATTTGATTTCATTTAAGCCAAATTGGCCAAGAACAACACAACAAACGATTGAAAGTTTCCGACAAATGTGCTGCCATACATCACTCACTTTGTGAAGGATAATGGATGAAGACAAAAGAGGTCAAGACCTGAAATGTGACGAGAAATACAAGTGTTCTTTTAGAGTGGTCTCATGCCCACTGTAAATCAGATAATGTAAATGTTTTATTTGCTGACAATTGGTAGAAGCTCCCCCTTTGCTTTCATGCTTTTAATCTTGGCTTTGATGCTGTCGTCCATTGCCTGTCGGCATCTGAATGCATAGTGGGCCAATGTTTCCTCCTTCTCGTCCCATGGAGGCAGAGCGTGGAAGACTTCAGGAGCCGCCAAGCTCAGTTCTGCAATGGCTGCTGTTCTCGAAATTGTATTGCGGTCAACGCCAACTCTATCAAAAGCCACTTTCATGGATATGCTGCGTCGAAACTCTTGCAGTGCCGCCATATATCGTGCAATCACACCCACAACGTTTTTCACTGAAAAATAGTTACATAATTCTTTAGTGAAGCTCTGCAGACTGGGACAAAATTTTACTTGAATGACAATCAAAATTTAGCATTATGTTTCATTAATAATGAGATATAATTTAAATTTAACGAATCCCAGTTCATCTATTGAGCCCATCTAAGATAGCTAGACTTTGGATCCAAATCTTACATTACTTACTTCGGACACGTGTGTTCTCGCCGTCTCTGCTTCTCTTTGATGAAATCTTGATGGTCCTCTGCCTGTCCAGTGGATGCAACTCCGCTTCCTCAAAAGAATCGAAGAGAGCTGGTGAGTCAAACACAGCGCCCTCTTCAGGAATGGAGGTGATAATCTGATGTGAGCTTCCTGCCTCCATATGACTTGTTGAAAGTGTCCTTCTTTTATCTACCAATCAGACAAAACAAGACAATCCTTATCCAAATTACAACCTGCATTCTGATATCCATGCTTTCCTTCATATCATACAAACTAGTAATTATCCAGAAATGGCGTATGATGGGACTGTAAGGAGGAGTCACCTGGCCGTAGCTGGTCTTGCAGGAAGTCACAGATGAGCTCAGCCTTCTTGGTGAGTTCCTGTTGCAGAAGCTCTTTGTCTTGCTTCAAGCTGCTGATGGTTTCACCCATCAACTCATTTTTGCTTCTCTCTGCCTGCAGTAGTGCTTTCAGTCTCTCCATTTCATACACAGCTGGAGAAACTGTTTGAAATAGAAACAGAGCTTTACCTCAGGAGTTCCTACTACCTCTGGGAAGATATAGCTAAATGTTGTTTTTGTGTGCTAAACTGAAATTTGCTTTAAAAAATAAAAACTTAACAGAAAACAGAAATATGTGGCTGGTGGTGAATATTTAGGCCAACTGATTTGAAATTTTAATTGAATTCTTTATATATTTTAATTAGCCAAATTAATCACTGTTAACTACATAATGTATATGTACAGCAGTCAAATTTATCCATGGTAGACCTTGGAGCCATTTACATTCCATCTGCAATGTCTTGTCATTATTTGCTTATGTGCATCTTACTGTTTTTCAGCATCTTACGTCATGATTGTTTTTAGCCACTTGACTTGACTGCACAGTAGCAGTAAGTTATAGTACAGGGCAGACACTTCTTTTGAAATAACTTGCAAATCTGATTCTTTTTATAAAAAAATAAAAAAAGTACACAAAGCTGTACTTGTTGAGTATGATTAATATAATAAGTTTTTTTACTCAAATGCATCTCAGCTGGATTCAGATTTTTCAGTGTACAACCCGAATTCCGGAAAAGTTGGGACGTTTTTTAAATTTTAATAAAATGAAAACTAAAAGACTTTCAAATCACATGAGCCAATATTTTATTCACAATAGAACATAGATAACATAGCAAATGTTTAAACTGAGAAAGTTTACAATTTTATGCACAAAATGAGCTCATTTCAATTTTGATTTCTACTACAGGTCTCAAAATAGTTGGGACGGGGCATGTTTACCATGGTGTAGCATCTCCTTTTCTTTTCAAAACAGTTTGAAGACGTCTGGGCATTGAGGCTATGAGTTGCTGGAGTTTTGCTGTTGGAATTTGGTCCCATTCTTGCCTTATATAGATTTCCAGCTGCTGAAGAGTTCGTGGTCGTCTTTGACGTATTTTTCATTTAATGATGCGCCAAATGTTCTCTATAGGTGAAAGATCTGGACTGCAGGCAGGCCAGGTTAGCACCCGGACTCTTCTACGACGAAGCCATGCTGTTGTTATAGCTGCAGTATGTGGTTTTGCATTGTCCTGCTGAAATAAACAAGGCCTTCCCTGAAATAGACGTTGTTTGGAGGGAAGCATATGTTGCTCTAAAACATTTATATACCTTTCAGCATTCACAGAGCCTTCCAAAACATGCAAGCTGCCCATACCGTATGCACTTATGCACCCCCATACCATCAGAGATGCTGGCTTTTGAACTGAACGCTGATAACATGCTGGAAGGTCTCCCTCCTCTTTAGCCCGGAGGACACGGCGTCCGTGATTTCCAACAAGAATGTCAAATTTGGACTCGTCTGACCATAAAACACTATTCCACTTTGAAATAGTCCATTTTAAATGAGCCTTGGCCCACAGGACACGACGGCGCTTCTGGACCATGTTCACATATGGCTTCCTTTTTGCATGATAGAGCTTTAGTTGGCATCTGCTGATGGCACGGCGGATTGTGTTTACCAACAGTGGTTTCTGAAAGTATTCCTGGGCCCATTTAGTAATGTCATTGACACAATCATGCCGATGAGTGATGCAGTGTCGTCTGAGAGCCCGAAGACCACGGGCATCCAATAAAGGTCTCCGGCCTTGTCCCTTACGCACAGAGATTTCTCCAGTTTCTCTGAATCTTTTGATGATGTTATGCACTGTAGATGATGAGATTTGCAAAGCCTTTGCAATTTGACATTGAGGAACATTGTTTTTAAAGTTTTCCACAATTTTTTTACGCAGTCTTTCACAGATTGGAGAGCCTCTGCCCATCTTTACTTCTGAGAGACTCTGCTTCTCTAAGACAAAGCTTTTATAGCTAATCATGTTACAGACCTGATATCAATTAACTTAATTAATGACTAGATGTTCTCCCAGCTGAATCTTTTCAAAACTGCTTGCTTTTTTAGCCATTTGTTGCCCCCGTGCCAACCTTTTTGAGACCTGTAGCAGGCATTAAATTTTAAATGAGCTAATTAAGTGGATAAAAGTGTAAAATTTCTCAGTTTAAACATTTGCTACGTTATCTATGTTCTATTGTGAATAAAATATTGGCTCATGTGATTTGAAATTCCTTTAGTTTTCATTTTATTAAAATTTAAAAAACGTCCCAACTTTTCCGGAATTCGGGTTGTAATATCTCAAAACACATCACTTCTCTTTCCAATACAATTTATTTTCATCGTTAGTTTTTGTTACTTGATAAAAACTACCCTTTTGGACAGATTTATTTATTTATTATTTTAACAGTTTAAATTGAAATCATCTTTATAATACTTCTTTAAATGCCTTGTCTTTAAGAGTGCTTACTTTTGCTAGTTCTACCATGACCTATTTTTGTGATTTCATTAAAAAGGATCATTTAAAAACCATCCCTCAAAGTAATGCCACCAAATCATTGATGCAGACTGGTAAAAGCAAAAATCAGTAATAAAAATACATTGAATAAAGAATCAATCATTTAAAAAATGATGCAAAAAAGTAGCGGAATAACTTCAATTGATTCAAGGCAAAAATGGATTACAAACAACATTTTGTCATTGATTTTATTGTAACGCATCAGAAAATGACAAATAAGACCACTTAAGACACACCAGGATAAAGGAGTATTTACACACTTGAAAATAAACATCAGTTTTTGTAGAAGTGCTCAGATAAGTTCAGCGTCAGTTTGTAGGTACAAAGACTTTTAAAACCAGTCAGGTGAAGACTTCCTTACCATTATGAAAAGACTGACCTTTCATAACCATAATAAATGCTTATGTCACCCCCCCCCCCCCTTACATTAAACACTTACGGACAGTGTGATATACATACCACATGCCAGTTTTTATAAGAAACATAATACTTGCTTGTGAAACGTGATCTGACTGAGCTTTCCACTCTTTTAGAGTCTGCTTTACTAATGCCATCCAAAGAATCCCATTGAATATTGTAAATATGGAAGCCCTTGAATGACTTTTTCACTGCACACTCATTGCACCATTTCATATTAAGGAATTTGGGGATATCGTGAACACAGAGGTTGTTAATTGTTGAGTAACCTAATCTCACATTTCTGGCAGTGACTTTATTAGCTGATGTTTGGTCTACATGATTTCAATTATGTAAAAATGACATGTAATAAGAAACAGTGGAGTAATAAAACTTGTGGGATGCTTATAAACCTTTTTTTCTGTGAGTCATGCACAAGGAATGACACTAATGTCAATTTAGTGTGATGCTGATTGATAAAACAGATCATCCCATGGAACCAACAGAGGACAAAAAGTAATAAAGGTGGTTTTGATATAGTGATAATTCACATTTTTATATATAAAGATATTGGGTATGAGTAAAAACCATCAAAATGGTTTGAGAAAACTCAAAATATCCCGTCTTGATTGTTACAATGCTACATGGATACTAACATGAATAAGCACTAGACTATTTTAAAGGTTTAAATGGTTATAAACAGGTTCGTGTTGACTAAACATGTCAATAGCCAGTAACTATAACAGTATAGATAATGTTGGTTTTGTTGAAATGAATGGAATAGAAATAGTTCATGTGTCTGACTCTGAATCTTTCATCTTAGTGCTGTAGTAGCTGAACTGAATCAACTTTAAATGATTCCAAACTGAATCGTTTACTGTACGTCCAAGACTTCCATTAAACCACTGGTTTCCTTTCAGCTGTATGTATAATAATAGCATTTGCACGTGAATGGAAAATTTTTGGGGATCAGCAGTTACATATAGGAAGGGTCATTTTTGCCTGAAGATTGTTCGTCACAAAAAATAAAGGACTCTTGAGAAGATTCTTGCTTCTTTTTCTGACCGATTCGAAGCCTGCATTTATTAATACAGGCCTTCTTCAGCTTAGATGACTCCACAGGTGTCCATCCGTCTATAGTAGAACATCGCAGAACATATGCTGCAAGGAAATAAAGAAAATTACATTTTAATTAAAAATATTTGGGGTGGGGGGTAAGGTTAGGAAATTACAAAAAAAAATTCACTAATGGCTTTGAAACAAACAATAGTAACACAATCTTTGTAATATAATAAACTAAAATAACTAAATACACTTTTATTAAGTGCATTTTATTAAATTTAAGTAATGTTTTATTAGTCTCTGACTTAAATTTCAGCAGCAAAACAGTTGAATCAGTTCTGTGAATCAATCAGGTTCAATGAACCGATTCAAACTTTGACTCAGTGATGTGTTTGTATCATCACTCAAAACTATCAAGCCATGTGGCATTTTTCATGTATTGTAAGGTTTCAACAAAAATGTATATGTAAACATGAATGTTTCTTAATATTATGCATTGTTATATCAGCGTAATAAAAGAAAATACAAATTTTTTTTTAATGAAAAACAGTTTAGAACATCCTTGATTATTTTAGTGAGATTTTTTTCTTTTTTTGTCTAAGATTTTAAATCTACTTGAAAGTTCTAAAAAAAAAACATTAAGCTATTAAGAGTGAACAAGCATATATAATTTATATATATATATATATATATATATATATATTTTTTTTTTAGCAAAAAGGCTGGCTTTTAGAGGCTTTTGCATGTTTTTGAAATAAGACTCTTGTGATTATCAAGGATTCATTTATTTGTTCAAAAATACAGTAAAACAGAAATATTTTGTGAATTATTTTTTACAATTTAAATGACTGTTTTCTATGTGAATATATTTCAAATTAAATTTATTCCTATGATGCAAAGCAGAATTTTCAGCATCAGTTCTTCAGTGTCACATGACCCTTCAGAAATCATTCTAACATGCTATTATTATCATTCTCAATACTAAAATAGTTTTTCTGTTTAATATTTTTGTGGAAAGTAACATTTTTCAGGATTTCTTAATAAATTGATCAATTTGGTTCAGCTTCTTCGAAATATAAATATTGTTTATCTCACTTTAGATAAAAATGATACATTTCTAAAAATTTGTAAACAAATAAATCAATCAACCAGTGGAATGGAAAAATGCACAACCCTAAATCATTTCAGGATGTTCAGTTACAGTCAGCTGTCCCGTTTCAAATACTCACACATAATCCCATCCACTCTTCTTCTGTCCAAGATCTTTTTCCCATCAGGGACTTTCCCCCTCTTCCCAAAAGCGACGGCTCCGTTCAGATCCTCCTCGCTGAAGAAGTGCTCGAACAGCAGGTGGAAGAGTCTCATGCTGTCCTGCCGGGACTCCTGCAGCATGGACGCCAGCTTGTAGTGCGGCAGGTAGAGTCCGCTCCCCGGAAACAGCTCCTGCTCCCCGAGCCGGGCCGGACTGGACAGAGGCATCTGCGTCCGCTCGTGAAACACCAGGATCCGATCAATGACCGTCTGCAGGTTTTGTAGAGTTATCGTATCTGCATAAATAATGAGACATGCATTAAAAAGAATTTCCCAGTTGGCAAATCTGACAGCGCATCAATCACAATTACTATAAACTGATATAGCAGAGGTTGAATTCGCTAGCTCACCTACGCTTGTTATAAACTCTTCCAGGTGTTTTCTCTCTTCAAAATACCTCTCATTGTTTGGACTGAGATCTGACGGGCAGAACTGCTCTTCTGAACTGTGTGCGGCTGGAATCAGATGCTCTGTAATACACCAAATGAGTGTTTTAGGAGCGTTAATAGAGGACGAACTCTTCCGTCCAGACCAATCAGCACGCGGAAACCAAATCACAACACACTTCAAACCAAATGCATTTCCCACACATCATCACAGTAAAGGACTGGTCTGTATTTCAGTTCATACAACTGGCGAGTCCACAGACAATAAAGCCATTTTCATCAGAGAAATTTTATTTTATTTGCCATGATGCAAAGTTTCCTCCAAATTCATTTGCCTTATGCAGATTCATTCATTATAAAAATAAATACAGAGGAAAAAGTCGACTAGTGTCCCACAGCACAGCTGTAGTGTTAAGGTCAATATCACAAAACCTGTCAATATATTGTGCTAAAAAACACGAAAGATTCATCAAGATTGCTTGCATTCTGACATAAAATAAGCATATTCTGTTGCCAAATCTTTTTTTCTCACACTTTATATATATATATATATATATATATGTAAACCCCCATTTCTTACTCCTTTCTTTTAATTAAGTAAATATGAGCAGGATAGGTTATTGACAGATTTTGTGAGATTTACCAATTAATATAAACTAGTATTTTTTAGAGCTTAACAAGTTCTTGCACAAAAAACAAAACTAACCATGGAGGGCTTTCAAAATCACAGCGTAATCCATCTTCTCCTGTGAACCTGTAAACAGAATAAAATTATAGTTTGTCCACAAAAAAGAGAGATCAGTATAATCTTTTTTAAGCATTTTCATGCATGCTTATGATAAAACACAATCATATGACACTTTAACAACATTAAATCTACTGATATCCATTTTCCTCTCAGTAAAGAGAGAAGGTGTCAAGAAAACTCACCTGTTACTTTCGTTCGGTTTATTTGGAGTTAAAGCAATAACAGCCTCATCATCCATTTCCATCTTGACTGAAATGTCAAATATCCCCAGAGTCTCTTGGGAAAACAGCTTAATGTCTTATTGCAGAATGGGAGAGGACGCCATCTCATTAACTAGCGTACCCAGACTAAATAACTGTCTGTGTGAATTTATTCATAATGTCGTGTAGAGGGAGATACTCACTAACCAGAAAATTGAATTTTACCATAAAAAAAAGTAATCATAGAATTAGTGGGGGAAAAAACTTAAACACTGAATCACAAATTAAAAGGTAAAAGTTTCATATTTTTTACTTGGCCCTCTTGTCGCACTGATAAAAAGAGATCGCATCACAAATAAGAGAAAGTCACATCTGCACTTAAGATGTACACAAGCAACTTAATTAAAACGAGGAAAACATTTGTTTTTATGAAATCAAACGTTTTCAACAACACAAATTTCTGGAATTATTTGTTCTGGTTTGTTCTTGTTTAAAAATAAAAAAACACATGGATGGATGATTTTATTTATTTATTTTACTTTTAATAGGGCCTAAATGAGTTTCTAATGTGTCTTTGTCAGTCTGGATCTGGATCAATGAAAACGATCCTTCTAGTCCTGATGCAAATGTTCAATTTGAAATGTGTCAATAGATGCATGCAATAACATTTTTATAAAATGTTTAAGTATTGTGTTGCATTTAATATTTTATTTAACTGCACTGAACAAGCAGCGGAAATCCATAAGCAGCACCTACATGATGCATCCATATTTACATAAAGCTGTATTATCCTTAAAGGAATAGTTCATCCAAAAATCACATTTTGTAAAATGTAACATCCTCAGGCCATCCAAGATGTAGAGGAGTTTGTTTCTTCATCAGAACAGATTTGGAGAAATGTAGCATTGCATCACTTTCTCACCGGTGGATACTCTGCAGTGAATGGGTGCCGTCAGAATGAGAGTCTAAACAGCTGATTAAAACATCACAATAATCACACCAATCCAGTCCAGCAAAAAGCTGCACATTTGTAAGAAACAAATCCATCATTAAGGTGTTTTAATTTTAAACGGTTGCTTCCGGGCTTAATATGAGCTCATAATCTATAATAATGCATCATCCAGTGAAAGAGTCCATATCCTGTTTTCTTCTCACATTAAAATCCAACCACAGATTTATTTAGAACAGTTTTGGCTTGTAAACAGTGCTTCATCTGTACATATTTCTCTCCCGATTCAGATAAGATGACTTTTTCACTGGAGGAAGCAATGTTATGAATAAAGGACTCGTCTTTTAGAAAGCAACGATTTGAAGTTAAAACAGGATCATCACAAACACACAGATTTTCACTTCTCCAGATGTTGGACTGGAGTGGTGTGGATTATTGTGATGTTTTTATCAGCTGTTTGGTCTCTCATTCTGACGGCACCCATTCACTGCAGAGCATCAATTGATGAGCAAGTGATGCAATGCTACATTTCTCCAAATCTGTTCTGATGGAGAAACAAACTCATCTACATCTCTTTGATGGCCTGAGGGTGAGTACATTATCGGCAAAAGTTTTGAGTCAACTAATACTTTAAAGAAAATATTGTAGGCAAAAAGCAAAAGTTCACTCCCAGCTCAAATCATTGCTTGAATGCAGCTTTCTTCTTTTTTGCCCGGCTTGAATCACTTCTGAGGTTTAAGCAACGCCCAGTCTGTTTCATGTCCATTGTGTAGTGTTGGGTTACACTCCTGCGGTGTGATAAATCTAATTTACAGCCTTGACTGAGACAATGTCATAAATGTGATAAGGAAAATCAATATGAGACAGCACTCCACCCATGATCCGCACAGCACTCACACAAACACAGGCAGAATATACTAACCTTTTGCTATTTGTATGCAAGTACATCATGAGTATGGATTTTTGTTCAGGCTATTTAAGATGTTTTCCGGTTAAAATGATCTGATTTGCATTCAGCAATGTTCAAAGCAAACTGAATGTACATTTCATGAGGCACCAGGCTCTGAACGATTGAGCAACACTGGAATTGCACATTTTACTATTATTTATAGCCCTTCATGTTCACTCTGAGATCATTCAAATGATCTATGTTCATTTCAAGCAAACAAAGGCTCAGCTGAATCTAAGAATAAAAGACATTTCAACACTATACAGTTGCTAAAACAAGTAATGCATATCATTGCATTAGATAACAAAATATCAATCCAAGTGTCATTTGTCTTAAAGACATATTGCACAAGCATGGCTTTCAAGCATTAAGAAAGATTCAAAACATAAAACATTAGAAAAGAATGTAACAAATAAGAGCGTCCTAGGTTTCTAGTTCTTAGAAATGTACTTTGGTATTTATGTTGTTGTTATTTAAAAGTGTATTCTATCCATTTTCAAGTACAGTTTATATTAAATGACTGGTGTGTAACCATCAAGTTAAAAGTAGTAACATACGTCTTTATTTATTTTTTATTTTTTAAGAGACTTGGAGACCCAAACAGTCATGAAGGCCTGAAGGGGGTCCTATAATCATTTCCTGTTATATGTTTATCTTATCTTAAGAATCGGACACGTCCGACAGAAACGGTTCTCGTTTCAGTGTACTGGTGATCCGAAAACCGATGCAACCGGTTCTTGACTCGAGAACGAGAAACGCTCCGGCAGTGGGCGTGTACGTTCGTTATCTGGCTCTGCTGCACAAATTTTCCCCCGGCCTTTATTTAAGACCGGCCTTTATTTGTCCGTGTTGAACACGCCCTCGGCCACTATAAGAGGCCCGGTGTTTATTTGACTACCGGTTTTTATTTGAGGAATTACGATATATATATATATATATATATATATATATATATATATATATATATATATATGTTGCCTTATCAACTAACTGAAATAAAATAAATTGACTTACTAAAATTATTTAAAATAAAATAAAGCTAAATAAAAAAAAATAATCTGATATTTCTAATATTAAGTGTAGCAGGTTTATTAAAGACAATATAATTTAACTACTTAACTACTTTTATTTTCAAGATTTTCATTCTTTTAACAAGTTTTTTTCCCCCTTGTTTTGATATCAGTAAAGTTGTACAACCCTGGCACTTCTGACGTGCCCCCTTCATATTCTTATACAATCATGGCCAAAAGTTTTGAGAATTACATAAATATTGGAAATTGGAAAAGTTTCTGCTTAAGTTTTTATAATAGCAATTTGCATATACTCCAGAATGTTATGAAGAGTGATCAGATGAATTGCATTGTCCTTCTTTGCCATGAAAATTAACTTAATCCCAAAAAAACTTTCCACTGCATTTCATTGCTGTCATTAAAGGACCTGCTGAGATCATTTCAGTAATCGTCTTGTTAACTCAGGTGAGAATGTTGACGAGCACAAGGCTGGAGATCATTATGTCAGGCTGATTGGGTTAGAATGGCAGACTTGACATGTTAAAAGGAGGGTGATGCTTGAAATCATTGTTCTTCCATTGTTAACCATGGTGGCCTGCAAAGAAACGCGTGCAGCCATCATTGCGTTGCATAAAAATGGCTTCACAGGCAAGGATATTGTGGCTAGTAAGATTGCACCTTAATCAACAATTTATAGGATCATCAAGAACTTCAAGGAAAGAGGTTCAATCCTTGTAAAGAAGGCTTCAGGGCGTCCAAGAAAGTCCAGCAAGCGCCAGGATCGTCTCCTAAAGAGGATTCAGCTGCGGGATCGGAGTGCCACCAGTGCAGAGCTTGCTCAGGAATGGCAGCAGGCAGGTGTGAGCGCATCTGCACGCACAGTGAGGCCAAGACTTTTGGAAGATGGCCTGGTGTCAAGAAGGGCAGCAAAGAAGCCACTTCTCTCCAAAAAAACATCAGGGACAGACTGATCTTCTGCAGAAAGTATAGTGAATGGACTGCTGAGGACTGGGGCAAAGTCATATTCTCCGATGAAGCCCCTTTCTGATTGTTTGGGGCATCTGGAAAAAGGCTTGTCTGGAGAAGAAAAGGTGAGCGCTACCATCCGTCCTGTGTCATGCCAACAGTAAAGCATCCTGACACCATTCATGTGTGGGGTTGCTTCTCATCCAAGGGAGTGGGCTCACTCACAATTCTGCCCAAAAACACAGCCATGAATAAAGAATGGTACCAAAACACCCTCCAACAGCAACTTCTTCCAACAATCCAACAACAGTTTGGTGAAGAACAATGCATTTTCCAGCACGATGGAGCACCGTGCCATAAGGCAAAAGTGATAACTAAGTGGCTCGGGGACCAGAATGTTGAAATTTTGGGTCCCATTGAGAACTTGTGGTCAATCCTCAAGAGGCGGGTGGACAAACAAAAACCCACTAATTCTGACAAACTCCAAGAAGTGATTATGAAAGAATGGGTTACTATCAGTCAGGATTTGGCCCAGAATTGATTGAGAGCATGCCCAGTCGAATTGCAGAGGTCCTGAAAAAGAAGGGCCAACACTGCAAATACTGACTCTTTGCATAAATGTCATGTAATTGTCGATAAAAGCCTTTGAAACGTATGAAGTGCTTGTAATTATATTTCAGTACATCACAGAAACAACTGAAACAAAGATCTAAAAGCAGTTTAGCAGCAAACTTTTTGAAAACTAATATTTATGCAATTCTCAAAACTTTTGGCCACGACTGTATATATATATATATATATATATATATATATATATATATAAATTATTCTAACGGACGATCACAGAAAAGGTGTTTTCAAGTATTTGTATGTATGTATGTACAGGTACTGGTCATATAATTAGAATATCATCAAAAAGTTGATTTATTTCTCTAATTCCATTCAAAAAGTTAAACTTTTTATATTATATTATATTATAGTATATTATATTAATTGATTACACACTGACTAATTTATTTCAAATGTTTATTTCTTTTAATTTTGATGATTATAACTAACAACTAAGGAAAATCCCAAATTCAGTATCTCAGAAAATTTGAATATAAATTAAGACCAATACAAAGAAAGGATTTTTAGATATCTTGGCCAACTGAAAAGTATGAACATGAAAAGTATGAGCATGTACAGTACAATACTTAGTTGGGGCTCCTTTTGCCTGAATTACTGCAGCAATGTGGCGTGGCATGGAGTCGATCAGTCTGTGGCACTGCTCAGGTGTTATGAGAGCCCAGGTTGCTCTGATAGTGTCCTTTAGCTCTTCTGCATTGTTGGGTCTGACATATCACATCTTCCTCTTCACAATACCCCATAGAAAATCTTAAGATCGCGCGAGTTTGCTGGCCAATTAAGAACAGGGATACCATGGTCCTTAAACCAGGTACTGGAAGCTTTGGCACTGTGTGCAGGTGCCAAGTCCTGTTGGAAAAAGAAATCTGCATCTCCATAAAGTTGGTCAGCAGCAGGAAGCATGAAGTGCTCTAAAACTTCCTGGTATACGGCTGCAGTGACCTTGGACGTCAGAAAACACAGTGGACAAACACCAGCAGATGACATGGCACCCCAAACCATCACTGACTGTGGAAACTACACTGGACCTCAAGCAACGTGGATTGTGTGCCTCTCATCTCTTCCTCCAGACTCTGGGATCCTGATATCCAAAGGAAATGCAACATTTACTTTCATCAGAGAACATAACTTTGAACCACTCAGCAGCAGTCCAGTCCTTTTTGAAGCGAGACGATTCTGACGCTGTCTGTTATTCAAGAGTGGCTTGACACAAGGAATGCGACAGCTGAAACCCATGTCTTGCATACGTCTGTGCGTAGTGATTCTTGAAGCACTGACTACAGCAGCAGTCCACTCTTTGTGAATCTCCCCCACATTTTTGAATGGGTTTTGTTTCACAATCCTCTCCAGGGTGCGGTTATCCCAATTGCTTGTACACTTTTTTTCTACCACATCTTTTCCTTCCCTTTGCCTCTCTATTAATGTGCTTGGACACAGCTCTGTGAACAGCCAGCCTCTTTTGCAATGACCTTTTGTGTCTTGCCCTCCTTGTGCAAGGTGTCAATGGTCGTCTTTTGGACAACTGTAAAGTCAGCAGTCTTCCCCATGATTGTGTAGCCTACAGAACTAGACTGAGAGACCATTTAAAGGCCTTTGCAGGTGTTTTGAGTTAATTAGCTGATTAGAGTGTGACTCCAGGTGTCTTCAATATTGAACCTTTTCACAATATTCAAATTTTCTGAGATATTGAATTTGGGATTTTCCTTAATTGTCAGTTATAAACATCAAAATTAAAAGAAATAAACATTTGAAATATATCAGCCTGTGAGTAATGAATGAATATAATATACAAGTTTCACTTTTTGAATGGAATTAGTTAAATAAATCAACTTTTTGATGATATTCTAATTATATGACCAGCACGTGTATGTATGCATGTATGTATAGGACAAACAGCGGCCAGTTGCATAAACTTATCCTCTGTGCCAAACAGTAATCAGTCTTTTTTTTTTGTATTTGAATCTAACTAACTTTATGTAACCGAATTTAAAACATATTACCAGTCTTAAAGGAAAATATATGACTATCTTATAAGACTAGTTTAAACCTTTTATGTAGGATTGTCAACAGGCTACTACAACTAAAAACCACCAGTTTGTTAATATAACTGCAAAAATAGCTCCGGTGTAAGAAAACCTTGTGCAGGATTTATTTGCAGAAGTCACATGCGTGTGGCATTATGTTCTCTAATGCAATGGCATTCAGAAATTTTAAGTGTGACTTAACCAACAACATTCCCAAGCCCTTCTCATCACAAACTCCAGGACGT
The DNA here is from genome assembly GCF_963082965.1 of Carassius carassius. Lineage (NCBI taxonomy): Eukaryota > Metazoa > Chordata > Actinopteri > Cypriniformes > Cyprinidae > Carassius > Carassius carassius. The sequence continues at coordinate 3,103,665 of NC_081803.1, forward strand.
TTCGTGCAGATAAGGGTCTTTACCTGTGTTGTCCGCTCGAGCTTCTGTATTTAGTGCCTGTGCTGCTAGAAGATCCATCTCAGGGTTCACCCCCACAGAAGCCTCTCCGTAAGACAAGGAAGGCCTGGGATACTCGTCCCTGTGCAGCACCCCCATAGCGTCAATCCTTCCCGAATGGGGCAAGGTGGCCAAACTCTGACTGCAAGCTGGGTTCGAGTTCACCTGCATTTTGTTCTGGGTCACGTGGAACGGTGCACGCAGGGGTTTGATCATGGACGAAGGGGAGTTGTCCAGCGGTGACGAGGAGACCGTCATGGAGTCCCCGTCTACTGAGGAAGGCTTTTGGGACATCGAAGACCTGGATGATGGGGTGGTCTGGACGTTGGGTTTGGGTGACTGTGTAGTGAGCTTCACATCCGAGCTGCTGGGCATCTGAGGGTTGGCCACACTGTAATAGTCTTCGCCTCTCTCCTGTTTGATTTTCTTCAACGCCGGGTCAGTGCTGTCCTCAGCTCCCGATCTTTTCCTGGGCGTGATATTTGAGGTGTTATTGAAGTCGGAGTCGCCGTCTTCGTCGGTGGCCGAGGACTCGCAGACGATGTCGTACAGGTGACTGTTGTACTCCTCGCCATTGTCGTCGATCTCGGACAGCTCGCTGCAGTTGGAGATGTCGCAGGAGTTGTGGATCTGACTGGAATCGCCCTTGTTTTTGGCGCCGCTGCCGGGGAAGCGCTCTGCGGTGTTCTGCATGACGGAGAGCGCCTGGATCATGCTGTCCGTGTTGATGCTTCGGCTTTCTAGGTTGCGTTCCTTGTTTGTTTTTTTACAGGTGGTGTTAAGGGGCCAGTGGTAGGCGTGCCCCGCGCTGCATCCCCACAGGGCCGTGAGGGTCCCGTGAGAGCCCTCGTTCAGCATGTGTTTGAGGTTGGGGATCAAGGTGCAGATCGTCCCGTGACTGTGGGCCCATTTCACCAGTTTAGCCAGACTGTCAGAGGACGTGTGCAAGCAGTCCTCCATGTTGAGCCTCCTCCCCTGAGATGACAAAATGTATATGTTTTTCAATAGGTTTCTTTTTTGCAAACGATAAACTTGAAATGCCATCTGCAACCGATTTTACTTAAGTAGCATTCACAATAAGATCATCAATATGCATTTAGAAAATAGACGGATTGAGTTTCCATATCATGCCAACTTAGGGTGAAAAAAGGTGACATACAAAAATAAAGTATTTGTTACATTTTCAATTGAACTTTTCAGTTTAATTGTTTTCATTGTTAGGCTGATAATATGAATACTTGCCACATGAACAAAATATAATATCTTTTTTAAATAAAAAGCGAAATAAAAGCATTTTCGCAGGTCAACAATAGATAACTATCCTTGTATCAGTGTGATCAGACACTGCTTTACAATGAAGTACTGTGACATTATGGTGTAGTGATGGCATTTCAATATATGCAATCATAATGAATAATTAGCACATTTATTTATCACAATATTCAAAACAAAAACATGGAATCACCAAGGTACTTTTATTATTACTTTTTAATATTGGAATAAGCTAAAGACACACTCTTTATCAGCAACAACTCCACAAGATCATCGCTTACAGCCATTGTTTACTACATCAGCTCTCTTCTCGTCAGTTTTGCGACACATAACGCAATGATGTCGGGGTTTATCTTCAAAACAGCACGACTCTGAAAGCCGAGCGAGCTGCCGACATCCACCGCGATCCTGCTCTTCACAGCTGTCTCGGTTTGGACACAGAGCCCGTCCCGTCAGTGTGGCGAGCTGCATCAACACAAAGAGCCGAGAAAAGCGTCATGTACCTTCATACGGAGAATCAGCTCCGGTGTCCGCTCACGCACGGTGCTCACCGCCTCTTTGCGCGATATCAAGCATCATTTCTCAATGCATACGCTACATTTGAACGTGGTTCTTCTGTATTTGACAGTATTTTATACAAAAGTCATTAATATTGCTTTTGATGGACGTGTGGAGGGTACTTCCGCTATCACCGGAAGTACGTGTCCGCGATACATGATATTGGCAATGTGCATTCATGAAATTTGTATTTGACAGCACATATATATATATATGTTTTTTTTTTGTTAGCAAAAGTGAAAAAAATAAAATAAAATTCACTGTCATACAATGTAGGTATCAGCTTGTTCCGAAAACTAATTTTTGATTCCTATGAAAATTGAAATGTACTTGAATTATACTGTGCTGATGGTTAAAAAAAAAAATTATATCCAGTGACTTCCTAAAACCATTTTCAAGAGGAAAATACAAATACATAAGCATCAATTTTTAAATCTGAGTTAAATGTCCATCCCTTAAAGTACACTAATTGCTATAATAATACCTAAAAATAATAATAACCTTCCAAAGATTTTGAAAGCTTCTTACGCTCTTTAAATGAGTTCCTATGTTAACGTGGATAAATTTAGATTGTACAGTCATCATGATATGTTGGTGGAAACATTGGTTACCAAATAATTCTGTAAGTTTGATTGCACCATATAATCATTGCCGTTAAGTGTTCACTGTTCGTTTGAATTCATGTCATTAACTAACTACTTGATTTTACCGTACCTTTATGCCATAGGAACATCACCCTTTAAGCTACTCCTAGACATAATGTAAAAACTTACATTTTCTTTGAAGCTGCTTTGCAACAATTTGTATCATGAAAAGCGCTATACAAATAAACTTTAATTGGACTGAATTGAATTATCATGGTCAATTTTTGAAAGCCTTTTTTCAGAATGATGTTGTAAAACTATATACTATACTAGAACATGCAGCGCAGCAAGTATAAAGGAAAATCCTTTATTAAAATAGGTATCAGTTGAACAAATGTTTGAATGCAAACAGTGATTTAGAAAAGAGATCATGTACATCATGTAAGGCAGGAGATGGTAGCGTGAGTGATCACAGCTTAGACTTCATCATGGCCATCATCTTCTCCAGTTTGATGGCAAGGCCCATGTCACCCTTAATCTTCAGCTTTCCAGACATGAAGGCCATTGTGGGTTTTAATTTCCCTATTGATAAAGAACATGGTTTTCATCAGTGCTTCAGTTTTTTATTATTCAGATTCAAACCAGTAGTGTGTGTGAAGTGCAGCAGTGACACTTCTTCTACCTCCGAACATCTTGATGAAATCTGCACTGTCCAGGGTCATGATGACGTCAGCTTTGACAGGTGGTTCCCCGCTGCCGGCGCTTCCTGCATCGTTCTTCAGATCAATGTACCAGACTCCAGCATGTTCACCTGTCAATCATGCCACCAAACATTAATTCATCACAGATTTGATGGGTGGGACATATCTTTTCCAGTCAGATGTCTCCAATCCTGCTCCTGGAGAGCTACTGTCCTGCAGATTTCAGCTCCTAACCCAATCAAACACATCTGAACCAGCTAATCAAGATGAGGTGTGGCTGGAACTGAAGTCTGCGGGACGGTAACAGTAGTAGAAGACACAGTTGTGAATCATGAGTTGATATTGGTAGTCAGAAGTAGGTGATATCAGGGGGTGGAACATAATTCTATATAACCTTTAATTGGACAAAATTGAGATAAACCTTTGGTTAAGTCCATTGACTTAACCATAATTTTGCTTGTAAGTTAGGAATGACTCATCATTTGGATTTTTCTTTACATAATTAGGACAATATCTCAATCTTTACTTTACATCTCTTTTTTGTGTGTGTGTTTGTCATAATTCAGACATATGACATATGAATTACTTTTTATTATGACTTTTTGTCATAATGATGAGACTATAAGTCATAATAAGCTAATGACAATCGCATCAGTTTTATTTGTCATCTCTAAAATTCACTTCATAATATGATTTTACGACTTCTTGTGATTCAGATTTATCATAATTATGATTCACCAAAGCTTGTTTTTTTCTTATGAGGAATAAATGGGCTTCCATACCCTATTGTTTAGTATTCACAGTGTTTTAGCTAGCAGACACTGACTGAAAGCTCGAAACGTTAACTCAAATGTTTTAAATATGATATCATAACTACCTGATAAATCGAATCTGTACACTCCTTGTGTGGTTTTCACTATATCTGGACTGACAATTCCTCGGATTACGTTGAACATGTCAGAAATGGGTCCTGTGGTGGCAGAATCTGCTTTTCCACTCTTAAAAGCTGGAGTGGCACCTGAAGAGAGAGAGAGAGAGAGAGAGAGAGAGAGAGAGAGAGTGTCAATCAATAAGAAGAACAAAATTAATTAAATATGCTGGTTATGCCTCATATCTCACCATGCTCCTCCATTTGCTTGGCCAGATCCTCTGGCTGTTGATCCAAGAAAAAGTCTGGAAGCAATGGATGACCTAAAAAAAAAAAGAAGACATGTTTTATGTGCTGTGTTTCCAGTGATATGTCAGAAATGTCATGTTATTGTATACAGGGTCTAAAAATACTTAGAAGTGCTGGGAAATAGCCTAACGTTTATACAAATCACATTACTGATATTCATAATGATTGAATAGGAAGATGCATTACTTATTTTACCACATTAACAATAATATTAATATTGCATAACCAACCTGGCTCAACAGCATACACATCAAAGTCCTTAATGCCCTCCTTTTTGAGAATGTCCTCATCAATGACAAACTGTCCCGTGAAGCTGGTGGGTTTTTTCACAATGGCGTAGGCTGCATCAGCCATGATCTCCACCTTCCTGCACTGTTTACCAATCCCAGAACCACCCAACATGTCCATGGCTGCCGTCTGGATGGCTGCGGGTAGATGATGCAACAAGAGTAATCCACTTGTCATTGTTGATTTGGATTCATATTCGATCCCACTTTGTTTTCACAGCATGTTTCACAATACAGACTGTTCTAAAGCTCTGAATATCAATAAAAAGTTCAGCATACAAATCTGAATGCTACGTGTGCACCATTTTCATGAGAGACTTCCATTTCCTGATGTTCATTTGCATACAGTGTCAGGAATATACACTCATTTACATTTATGAATTTGGAAGATGCTTTTATCCAAAGCGAAATTGCATTAAAGGTGTATAATTACATTATATCACCTCTAGCGTTCCCTAAGAATTGAACCCATGACCTTGGTGTTGCTAGCGAAATGCTCTACTGTTTGAGATACAGGAAAAGCTACACTCGTCTGTGTCAGACACAAATCATCCTCGCTGAAACACTGTCATGTGGATTCAGCTTAGAATATAATAACAAACCATGGGGAATGTATATTAAATTAATATTTTAAACAAATTAACTATTTTAAAGTAATTTTGGAACATGGCGCATTATACGACTATACGTCAATTAGGAAAGAGTGAAAATTATTTTTGACAAGAAAAAAAACGTGGGATTTATTAGTGTTTCACTGATGCTATTATAGTTTTTGTAAATATTTTGAATGTAATTTTTACATATCGGTTTTCACTTTAAGTTACAGTTAATTTGTTCAGTTTTTGTCGTTTTTATCAGTTTCATTTTCTTTTCCTTTTTTAAACCAAATGATAAAGATTATATTTAATTTATTTCAGTTAACATATAATGTAAATCTAAATGTTTTTTTTTTTTATTTAGTTAATGATAATGACCCTAGGGATGATTTTATTCTTTTAGAATCTATGTAATAGTAAGAATTCCAGTGGAATGCCAGTGTTCTGTTCACTCTTTTTTCATGCAGTTAACTATGAAAAAAAAAAGACACAAAATATAATAAAAGTATTATAAAATGACTGCTTGACATGCAAGAATAACTGTCTTTGCTTCTTCAGAAGCTCTTTATGTGTGTGTTAATCAGCGTTTATATGCAAATGAAAACCTAAATGAATCTGTTTATTAAATAAAACAATTGCATCTCTTCAGAAAACTTGGACTGAACTGCTCGATTGATCTGAATTACTTTTAAAATGTCTTTAGGAAAACTTTTGTTGGAATAGGCTTTGTTTGGATGGACAGAAACCATTTAAAGCCTCTTCAGAACTGTTTCGAAGATGAATGAAAGTTTTATGGGTTTGGAAGGACACAAGGATGAGTAAATAATGACAGAATTGAATTTTTTGGGTGAATTATCGCTTCAATATTCCACTAAGACTTTCATTTGTAGGAGTACTGTAGATATAGATTACAGAATACAGAATCAACATATCTACTCATGCATTAATGATCTCTGAATTGAATTATTTAATGACTGATGTACCTGTCTTGGGCCATAAGGCATTAACGGCGATAGATCCCTTGAACTCTTCAGCCATTCCAAGTACACACATGGACATGCCATACTTTGCCATAGTGTATGCTTCACAGACACAACAGAAAACAAGATCAGTGTCATTATTTGTCATTATTATCAAATAAATGTCCAGTGGTAGTCTGAAACCAAAGGCCTAGAGCAGTGAATGTGAGAATGCTCTGGCTCTCGCTCACCCGTGTGGTTTTTGAACCAGATGGGATTGAGGTTTAGAGGTGGGCTGAGGTTAAGTATGTGAGGGTTCTTGCTCTTCAGAAGATGTGGGATGCACAGTTTAGACCTGCAATGAAAACAGCGGCCACAGTTAGAAGAGTTCATAACAAGTTCAGCTCTCCTGACAACATCTGTGACAAACCTTTGATTAGCACAGAACATAATTATAATAAGTCGTTTATCATGATCATCGGTGAGTCTCAAAAAAAATAAAACTTTTACTCACGTCAGGTACGTTCCCCTGAGATTGATGCCTAGCATAAGGTCGACTTTCTTCATTGGAGTTTCCAGGGTTCCTGTTAAGCTGATGGCACTGGCGTTGTTGACCAGTATGTCAATCCCTGTCAACAGCACCACAGAAGACACAAAAGAAATTATAACCCACCTGAGTGAGAAGAGTATGAGACATCTCAAATGCAGTAACTCACCTCCAAATTTCTCCACGGCTTGTTCCACGGCTTCATTGATCTGCTTCTCATCACGGACGTCTACGATGCACGGCAATGCCTTCCCTCCAGCAGCTTCAACTACCAATCAGACATTACTTGGTTGCAGACTTACCACATTAAATTATTTATGAAACATTTAGCATTGCATCATTCGTTTAGCAGTGGATGCTCTGCAGTGAATGGGTGCCGTCAGAATAAGCATCCAAACAGCTGATAAAAACATCACAATAATCCACAACAGTCCAGTCCATCGTTGAACTTCTTGTGAATCCAAAAGCTGCGTGTTTGTAAGAAACAAATTCATCATTAAGCTGTTTAAACTTGGCCAAAATATGAGTCTATAATCCCTAATAACGTTTCCTCAGTGTAAAGGTTCATCCCCTGTTGTCCTCTCACATGAAAATCCACAAACATTTCTGTTTAAAAAAACATTCTATGGCCTATTTTCACTTGTAAATGATGCTTGATCTGTGCATATTTCTCTTCTGAATCCGATGAATAGAGGACTCATATTTTAGTTGGAACGGTTTGAAATACCTTAATGATTGTGGATTTGTTTCTTATAAACACACCGCTTTTCATTTCACAAGAAGTTCACTGATGGACTGGAGTGGTGTGGATTATGGTGATGTTTTTATCAACTGTTTGGACTCTCATTCTGACGGCACCCATTCACTGCTGAGCATCCACTGGTGAGCAAGTGATGCAATGCTACATGTCTTCCAATCTTTTTACATGAATAAACTCATCTACAGCTTGGATGACCTGAGGGTGAGTACATTTGCAGCAAATGTTTCGGTTTAGGATCATGAGCCATTTCTTTAAAATATAAAAGTTACCGTTTTAACTGTATATTGATCAGATAAGCCTTGGTGAGCGTAAGAGACTCCTTTCAGAATTTGTATCCATCCTAAACTTTTGAACGGTAGTGTAGGTTCTGCATATTCATGCGGTGAAAGTGTTTTATTAAAACTCTTTTTAATTGACTGTAATGAAACCAGTTTGAGATTACCTTTGCTTTGTGACATGGTGCATGATCATGATGGAAATAGCTATTAGAAGAAGAGTAATGTATGTTGTGTCCAAGAGATGATGCACACGGTCAACAACTGTACTGTAACAGCTGCATCATTCAAGTGATGATTGGTTGGGATTACCAGCCCGTTAATCAAAGTCACAATCATGGCACTGTGACAAGAGTCCAGTGCTATAGCCTGTTATGATATCTACATAAACAACAATTAATACACACTGCATGGAAGACAGCTTGAACAAATCATCTGCAATGCATTCACTACTGGTGGCTCTCACTCATCACGATTATAGGTAATGCAGAAAAAACTATACTTGGAATTTGGCTATTAAACATTATTGTTTAATAGCTATTGGTTTTAAAACACTAAATCTCAGAGATGTGCTGAAAAGTTCAATACAGTTATAGCTATGGAGAAAATGAAAGGGATTTGGACTCCTGAGCCTTCCTCTGTGTAATGTTTGTGTGTAAGAGTAACTGTGCTCGCTCACTCTCTGCAGCAGCTGTGTAGATGGTGCCCGGCAGTTTGGGGTGAGGATCAGCGGTTTTGGCAGCAACGACCACATTGGCACCGTCCCGAGCAGCTTTGAGCGCGATGGCCTTGCCAATACCTCGACTCGCTCCGGTAATGAAGATAGTACATCCTGCCAGCTTCCTAAAGTGAATGCATATGAATCATAAAACAATCACATCAAAATGTCATCGATGCACTATACAAACAATGACACACAGGAAAAACATAACTGGTCAGATATGGATTTTTTTTTTTGTTATTTTGCCTAATTGTGTCCCTACTTTTTGTCAGCAGTGTCTCTCCGCTATGACTCCAACAAGGTCACACAGGCACTGTGTTTTTTTTTACTCCACTTTGTCCTACGTTTCATAAACCAGCGCTGTATAATATAACAATGTTAATCGTGTTGTTGTTTGCGCTGGCATATTTTGCGCTGCGCATAATTAATTAGGGTAAAGGTCAAATTAATAAAAAATAATATAAACATAATAAAGGAAAACGGGTTTCGATAATCTTCAGAAATGCCGTATCATTTTTAACAGATAGTATTAAATAGTTATGTAGGAACAGGGTGTAATAATGTGTCAACACAGTCGGAGTCTATCATTCATGACACAGCTGAAATCGAGCGTGAATTAATTCAGAAGTATTTAAACACTTGTCAACAACATGTTTATTAGCGTGCTACCGTGTAATGTGGCTAATAAGCAAGAGACAAACTCACCCCGTGTTCTGCAGCATTGTGGCTCCTGTATACTGTGTCTGATCTAGGGACGGAATGCACTGCGGGAGAAATGCGTGTAACATAAAACTGAAGCCGTGTTGTGCAAGCCAAAGAGCTCCAGATAAACACGAAGTCTGTGAATGTGCCCTTTACTCCAGTAACAGACTCCACTGCGCAGCATTGAATCTACTTCCGGTAGAGTCGTGAACGCGCTCCTGCTTTTAAAGGAACATTCGAATTATGCGACACATCATCAAAAACCTCGGCAAAAAAAAAATGGTGAATGGAAAGGGGGAAAAAATTAATAAGTTATATAAATAAATCAACAAATACTTCATTAATTTCTGTGTTATTCAAAGAGTCTAGTAATGCATGATTCCACTAACAGCATATATAACAAAGTTGTGTTATTTTGTTATAAATTATGAGATTATAATAATATTTTTTTTTAAATATTTACCCTTTACTTCACAAGTAAACAAATAAACGATGTTAGCGATAAAGTAAACTTTTTATATGCATATTAACACAAACAATAATACATTTTCTTTCAAAATACACCATGAATAACATTTAGAACAGGTTAATAAAACAAAAAAAAGAGGAGAAATGTTACCCCTTCAGCGTTTTTGCTTCATTACGAAACACTATATTGGTCAAATTGTGTATACAATTACAAAAGACAAATCAATTTATGTATATTAAAATCCCTTAAAAATAACTATTATGGTGATTAATATAGATGAAAAAAATATCAATGATCTATTGATACTGATGCATGTTTTTCTATTAATGCAAATGAAAACTACAGAGATCTCTTTCTCATTCTCTGTTTATTTAGCCATCTTTATTCTCTTTCTCCCTCTGGTGTCTTGGAGAGCTAAATGATTTACTCAGTTTTGCTTTTTTTTATATCCCTGGGTTTCCTACACGCTGTGTCTTGTTTGTCGTCTATTGAGATTTATTTTATTATTGTTCCCAATATTTTTTCCCCTAAACTTCGACGACGTGCGATTGTTTCAAGAACGTCATGTAAACACCCCCAGAGTCTCTCAGTCAAGCAGACAAAGTCAAGTCAAGTCTGCTTTATTGTCAATTCTTCCACATGTACAGTGCATACATTACACATAACCCACAGGCTCCTCTAAACCATTACCATCCCCTCCTAACATTTACAGCAGCTATATCTTTTAAAGACCCAAATAATAATATTATAAATCTGAAAATTGTATTTGGAGTATCTTTAGTTTTTATTGCTATACTATTGTACTGTTGATCACATTTTTTATGTATTCATTTAATTGTGTTTATTTTAAGTAAATATATTGATTTAATTTATTTATTTATTAGAGTAATATTTATTAATTTTAATCAAATGTGTTTATTTTGTTTAAGAATTTTTTTTACATTTTGGTTCCTTTTTTTCACTTTTAACCTTTCCACAGACCCCCAGCACTTTAAGGTGGGACACCACTTTAAAGACCCCTGAACTACGGCATTAAAATTTGGGCTGATTCATTCTCTCAATGCACTGGAATAGTTTACATGTAAGCTACGAATGTGCAATCACACAGTATTTTTATGTGAGGCACACACACACACACACACTCCATGTAAGCACAAGACTGCGGTTCAACTGGTCCAACAAGTGTAACAAGTTCTCACACGCTTCATCTACAGAGATGATAACATCTTCACTGCCCTCATACAATACGCGCGTAAAAATAGTCATCATTAAAAAAACGGGGACATTATTTATTAATCAATAATTCAATGCACCAGAAAGCTTCACATGTTTGATAAAGAGTTCATTCCAGGAAGTGTCCGACCCTCGGAAAGCAGAATGAATTTATAGACTAAGTTTCAAGCTCTTAAAGCTCTTCCCAAAGGCCCATTACCTTAATTAATAAATGTATTCCAGCAACAAGATTATCCTCTATAGAGCTCCTAGTGCAGATACCATAAACAAATGATCCCAAACCACGCGCTGGGCTTGGAAATAGTGGGCGCGCGTAACTTATTGTTGTAGCGCCTCATTGCGCACTCAATATTGGTGCTTTCAACAAAACGTCCAGCAACAAAACATATGCGCTTCTTCAAAGGTGTGTCTGGTGAAAGAGGGAGGCCATTTTGTACAGAGAAGCGTCTGTACATGTATGTGTGTGTGTGTGTGTGTGTGCGCGTTCGCGTCAGGAGCAGGAAGTGTGTGCGTGCCTTTGTGCCTGAGAGTGAATTTGTGTTGGGCAGTCGAACTGTACCAACAGCAGCACCCTTCCTTCATTTTCCTGCGCTTGCATTGTTATTTCGCCTCGCCTCTGTTCTGCTCTGTGCGATGGATGGGTATGTGAATCTCCAGTGTCTTATTTTCCTATTACGCGCTTGTTGAGTTGTTCTTGTGTTGAAGGGGTTGCATTATTGTATGTAATGATAATTATGGCACGTCAGAAATGGCATGGGAGGAAAAGTGGGGGAGGGAGTGAACGCGTAAAGATGTTGGAGATGCAACCTTAGGCTGCTTGTTTTTATTTTTAAATGCAAATTGGGAATATTATTAAGTGACAGTCTTTTATTTTATATTGTCTGGCTTGTATCCAAATTATGATGCATGTCGCTTATGGGTTACAATTGGTGAATGTTGTTGAGATGCAAAATATGGGCGTAGAGCACGGTTTATATAGCGTGATCAAAGTTAGATTCAAGGAAGTGGGGTTGTTTTAGAATTCAATTTCGTTTTGCTTGTAGCTTTTGTTATATAACCATTCGTCGTTTGCTTTCAGATCTTGCTCGTCTATGTACATACAAGGCATGAATCGGAGGTAAATATATTTGTGAAGTGATAAGACTTAGGAGAATAGTAAGAGCTCCTCATGTGCTGCTGCCATGTTAATGCCGTGAAGGGGCGTTTCTGAAGCGAATCTGTCTAGAAAACAGCGTTTCCTCGCGCTTTCGTCCACCGACGCTCTGAAGTGGGTTTTATGAGAGGATTTTTACAAGAATAACGCGATATTCTTCTTTATATCGCGATATTACGTTTGGCGACTTTTCCACGGCCAGCGCGTCGCCACACAAACAGCGCGCTCCCTTTGTGCGCAGTCGCGCGTTTACAGTATTTATCGTTTATTTTGCGTGTTCGGTATATGTGGGGTAGTTTATGGTGCGTAACTGTCATTGTTTACACTCGTGTGCCCGGGTGTCGGACTGCGTGTCACAGATATGTTATTTTACTCACTTATTGTTGCTTTTCTTGTCCCTTTTTTAGTGACTCGTTTCGCGGAATCGGCTCGTTCGAACAGTTTGTTTCAAAAATCAGTTCAGTGATTCTGTACGTCACGCGGGTCCCTGACGTATTTCACTCTTTTACTGTGTTCACTGTAGACACAAGCAAGCCTGTTGTTACCATTTTTGAATTGGTTTTATTAATGAAATTAATAAAGTCATTCAGTATCGAAATATAATGCGCTATTACAATACGTGACTGTGTGCGCGTCAGGGGTGTAGTTTGCATGTTTTATTTGTTCAAACAGGCTCATATGCATGCTGATAAAACTGTCATCAAGTCATAAACATATTCGAGTACGTTTTATTTATCATTTTTCTGTATAGCAGCTGTTCTTCCCATCATTATATCCTCAGATCGATTCTGAATCTGAAAGATATGGGCTGTATCCAGTGGGAAGGTTACTTTGGAAATGTAATAGATTTTGTTTTCTCAGTAACTGTAACAGCTAATTACTGTAACAAATTAGTTAATTTGGCACCACACAGTGCATGCTAGCTGTTGTGTGTACATCGGCTGTACACTTGTTATTAAGGTGCATTATGGGATTATGTGAGTGCACTCAATAATATTCACTATGATTTCAGACACCATTAGAAATGACTGTCTCCTGAGATAGTGCTCTATATAAATATATAAGTAGCATTTTTAGACACAGCCATGGCACTTACTGAGGTGGTGAGTTGTTGATTCCTGAAGGAATTTTTCAAAGGCCCGGTTTAGTGAACCAGTTCAAATGATTCATCAAAAAGATCCATCTCAACATAAAGCATCTGTTCAGGAATCACTAGTAAAACATGATTTAATCAAAAGATATATTCCACACCTTGAATTGCACAAGTTACAGATTCGTTGTGGTTCATGCTGAAGTGCCTCAGTGTCTAAGCTCGTGAAAGTTTCTCACATTGTCCACACAGAACAAAGATCAGCAGCAGGTTCCCATAATAGCACTACACTTTTTAGCCTTTTTAGTGCGCTTGTTATCTTGCTCACAGTTAATTTTGTAGTACAGTATACTTAGTAATGCATATGAAGTGCAGCTGCAGCTGAAGCATTAGATAATTGTGCACTTCACCCTCCCGGGGGATTTCCATCATCAGACAGTGTGGGGATTACAATCTGCTTCTGAAAGACTGAATGCCCATTTTTCACTATGCCTTGGTCTCTCTCATTAGCTTTTAATAAATGTGGAAGGTGTCCACCTGGTATTGAGGGCTTCAGTTTGTGTTGCTTCAGATATAACAGAGGCATCTGGTAACACAGAGTCCTGAAATCAGCCAACTGTGATGCAATGGAACAGAGCACAACTAGACCAAGCTAATGTGTTTGAGGGCTTGTTTTAGTTATATAAGTGAATATAGACTACAAATAATATTGTTTTTAATCTTAATACAAAGAAATGCTTGGTAAATGTTGGACATGCAGCTCTTTTCCAAAGCATGACTAGCCAGTCATTATCTTTTTCAGATTTTTAAAACAGAAGTAAGGAGAGAAAAGGAAGGTAGTTGCTAAAATTCTACTTTCGACACTGAAAAATGTAGTTTTGATGCTATAGCAGAGCTTCAGTGGAGGCCTTGTGGCACAAGGCTTTGTGATATATAGTGATGTAATTAGAAATACATTAGCCGATTTCTGTCTGACTTGCATCCTCATTCTAAGTGTGATCTTTAAGCTTGCCCTCTAACCTAAATAACTGACCTTGAGTGTACTTGAGAGATGTTGCCCTGTGGGCTGTAAACTGGCCTGACAAGTCGTCAGCAAAAACTGATGCCCTCAGTTAATAAAAGGTGCAGTTATTGTGCTCAAAACAATCAATATTTGTGGTTTCTGAGCATGGAAACATGATTTAGCATTGATTAGAATTTGTTCAGTTCACATATTTTAATCTGTTTGTAATAAACATGAATCTCACTTTTGAATGATGAAAAAAAACATCATATATATATATAAAGAAAATTAAGCCTATTTTAGGACCATTAAGAATTTTATTTTAATTTTTTGGCATTTAACCCCACAGTCTCATTCCAGTAATACGAAAAATCTGCATAATTTTGTATTGACAGAATATTTTTAATGGTTTCTTAAAGAAAATATTTTACAGTTAAATTCAGTACGACAACTTTTAATATGATGTCCTATATTACTATGATGGATAGCCTACTTTACAATTAAAATAATCTATCTTTACTGTTAAACTTATATACTTATTAAGAGATTTTTGTTGTGCCATTTTTATGCAAAATATTTTTTTCCCGTTCTTTTGATTTTGGTATGAAACATGCATTTCTTTATCATTTGTTTTCCAAATGATTATTATTTTTTTCAATTTAAATTAGAAATAAAAAAATATAGATTGCTCACAAAATAGGATTTAATCAGAGTACCTTGAATTGTGCAGGTTTGTTATGGTTTTGTTTAAATAATGATGAAATGCCCCATTTCCTAGGCTCAAGAAAACTTGTCACATTGAAAAAATACAGTAAATGAAGCCTGTTTTAGGATGATTAAGATTATTTTGCATTGCCATATCATCATCATGACAATTAAGCACATTTAACCCTCAATCCATATTCCTGTAATACAAAACCTGCATAATATTGTAATATTGACAGAAAGTGTTTGTGTTTTAGTGATTATGTATACTATATAATAAACACATCACAACAATTTTTACAACAGTAATTATTCTGTACAGTCATTTGCTCTTTGCAAAATAAAGTTTATTCTTTCTTTTGATTTTGGTTTGAAATATTTATTTTTGCCGTTTTTTTTTAGATTCCCCCAAATAATGCACTTTTCTTTTCCACTGTTGCACAAAAAAAAGACTCCAGCCTTCTGTCCCACATGAATTAGAAATGATCGCTTCTGCAGTTCATTATAATGCATTGCAACCCAATCACAATAGCTCCAAAATGGAAAGCATGTGATGGGCACTTTGCTGCCTCATGTGGGTGATTCATCTAAAACATTTAACTTTTAGACTAATGTTGTCTTCAGGAGGAAATGTTTCATCAAGTCTGTCTCCTCTTGATGTGTCTGTGATATGAGCTGTGATAATTAGGCACAGTGTGGGGTGCAGGTATAACTAGCAGCATGATAGCTGAGACTTTCCTCAAACCCGTGTGAGATGTTGAGGAAGTTCTTCTGCTAGATTGTGGCGAGAAACATCATGAGCTTTTTGCCCATACTTCCTGCACAACAAGGTCTGAAAAAATACCGTTAAAGCAGAAAAGCCTTCATATTGCTGTTGCATGAAGGGTTTCACGTTCATCTCGAGGTCTTGCCTCATTCAAATGTTTGATATTTTGAGGTGAGCCTCTTTTTGTAATACTAAGAATGATTCTAAGACATCTTCACACACTCAAAAATAAAGGTTTCACTGAAAGGTTCATTGGGGAAATATAAATGATAACGAAAACCCGTTTTCTAAAGTATTTAAAAATACTCTTAAAAATAAAGGTTCCCAAATGGGGATTTCATAGCCATGCAATAGAAAACCCATTTTCCCCGTTTCCCAAAAATAAATTTTCAGTTTCTTATTCTAAAGAAAATAATAATCTATGAGAAAGGTTTGTTTCAATGGAAAGTTTCCATGGATGTTAATGCAAATAAAGAGCCTTTCTTTATAAGAGTGTGTTGGGTAAAAATAATAATAATAATATATATTTAGTTTTAGCGCCCCCTACATGTAGAATGTGACCTAATTTGGCATACATCCTCAGACTGTCAAGCTGTCTGAGTATGCCAAATTTTTTTAAGTTAGGACTTTGCATTCGGCAGTTATAGGTCAGTTTGTTAAAATGCCCAATGCCAGACCAATGCATTTACTGTATACCTTTTCAAAGCTTCAACGTATCTTTTGATAACTTTTTCCCTACTGGCAAAACCATTGCCTTATCATAGCATCATTTTGTGTCATAGGTAGGTGGGATTTCTAACCATCCCACTAAGTTTGGTATCTCTACGACCTTCGACCTTCAGTGCTTAGACCACTAATAAATTGCAAAGCACTCTCAGATTCACTTCACTAAACAAGAAGTTAAAGGGGCAGTTCCCAAAAATGAAAATTGTCATCATTTACTTACCCTCATGTCGTTCCAGATCTCTAGGAGTTTCTTTCTTTTGTTGAACACAAAAGAAGATATTTTGAAGAATGCTGGTAACCAAACAGTTGAGGATAGCCATTGACTTCCATAGTATTTTTTCTATGCTCTAAAAGTCAAAGGCTACGTCAACTGTTCGGTTACTAGATATCGGATTCCTCATTCAATGCAAGTGGACCTATTTTTTTTGCCCAGCAAGCAAAAATCCTTGGCTAAGTCTGATCTCTTAGAGATGCATGCCTCTCCTGAAAAATGTTGAGGTATTATTTGTTACCATGAGGGATGAGTTTAATTCAATGACAAATAAGAGCAGGCTATTCAAAACCGCATCTACACCTGTGAGTCACAGTTTACAGACCATGAACATACAAAGCACGGCAGGAAATGAGTGTTTATCAGGCATCGGCTTCTCCTTGTACATGTAATCAAACTCTTTTGGACATGGAACCCTCAAACTGATCCCAGATCAGTGCTTTTATGGCAAGGTGATTTATTAAAGGCAAAGAATTGCCTGTTATATGTCAGAACAGAAGGTTATGTGCTGGACTGTCCTGCTAGATCTTGTGTTATTTTATTAAAGCCTAGAGCACAACAGAGAAAAACATTGTCATGTGATGGTTGGCCTCACAGGGATCAGAGACCTTATGAAGATTTATCTGAAAGCTGCTGGTCTATTTTTATTGTTGGCATGTGAAAATGACAATGCAGCTTTGTGATAGCACACTTATTTGAAGTGTAGACACGCATCCTAAAGCTGACCTGTGTTTTGAACTTTCTTTTAAGTGGTACTTGTTCAACCTTTTTTCACACCACACGCCAAATTGTATGTATTATGTATGTATTTCACCACTTATATGAGGCGGTCACAGTAGTCAAACAGAGTGGTGAAAACAAACCCTTACCACATTACAAAGGCCCTCAACACACTGATGGAAAAGTTTTTTAAAAATCTAGTTTAGTCTTTTAGGACAGTAACATGACATAATTTCTTTGGTCTAAATCATCTAAAATGTCAAGTTGATAATACTGTCCTGATATAATAATAATAATAATAATAATAATAATAGGCTTTTTATTTATTTATTATTATTTAGTAAAAATAATAATATTTCAACAAACTACTTCACTGCTTATTAATATTTGAAAACTTCCAAATCAAAGTCATGTGGTGCAACCTGCATGCAGGAACATACTGGGAAACAAATTAAAGAGAAGCAGTTTATACCTTTATTAGATTAGTAAAATGTCATTTGATGTGACTCTCCAAATTTCGTTATAATATTTATGAATCAAGAATTACTCATATTTAAAAAAAAAAAAATGTTTTTATTTGATGGTTACACCAGATGACATTTTTAGTTATTACATTTACCAAATTTTTTTTTTTTTTGCTCAAAACCGACCCTTTGGCAATATCGCAGGAGACATTATGCACGTGGCGTTCATGCTAGCTCATCTCAAGCTGAGTTTTGCCTTAAATGTGACATTTACTTGTTTCTTTTTACAGTTACCATCATTCTCTTGCATTGAGACATTGCATTTTAACCAGTCTTCACACAATTTGACCATAATGGTTAGTTAAGGCTTTATAAAAAAATCTTGTGTAAATGTTGAATGTTGCTACTTATAAACGTATGCCTCCCAGAGTGAATATATTTACATTTTCACATGTATATAAATTAAAAGATGTTTGGTCTGTTCAGATTTAAATGCTGTGCCATTGTTCCTCAGCCGTGGAGTATTTCAAATATACCAGTGTTTTTATCTGGATTTCAGTAGGAAGGTGACACGTTTCACCCACTCACATGTCTGCCATATGGACACTACCCTCAATTTCCACACATACTGCACCGCTTCTTTCCTTTGTAAATGGCTCGGTTTGTTCTGAGAATATATGAAGTTTACTAGCTGTTATCATAATTTCCAGAAGTTCTTTCTAATGTTCAGTCAGCACTTGATCACATCCATTTGAGCTTGTCCATATTTGTGTTTCTAAAAGTCAGAAGAATGTCTTTTATGTTTAGCTAAGGTAACTATTTAATTAGTCCCTATGTAATCTTGGTAGAGAGCTTTTAGTGTGTTTTCAGAAAATATGAGTCTTGCATAAAACACAGAAGTTAAGAAGAACCACTGCACCATGTTTTCAAGGTTTCATAATAATGTACTTACTAGTGCTTGCAACGCTTGTCTTTTATTGCACTTTTATTACTATCAGTTTTGGATTTTGCATGGCACACACAAACACCACTCACATTTTCTTCCAAAATTGAACATTGTGCATGTTGCTGTTTATAGATGCCAAATCGATCAGTGTTGCTGAAGACTGTACACTACTTCCTTGTTTCATGATTTATTGCATTTCTTTCTGTACACTGCAGGACCAGCTGAGCGATTGTGAGTCATTCTTGGTACTCTGTTGTGAAATGCTGCTCTTAAACATCACGTTGTTGTCAACATTTTTTTTTTTTTTAATGCATTATCAAATTGTCATAACTTGCCTTTAAAACAATGTAATAAGGCCATTTATTGTTCAACAGTTTGTCATACAAAAGCCTCTTTTCACCATCCAATCAATCCCTGATGAATAAAATCAAGCTTTGTTCTCATTTAATATCCTGTTTTGCTCAGAAATGCATTGCAGAAGTAAAATGGTTGCAAACATTGGAACAAATGCCTTGTTCACCCTGCCATCAACCAAGCATGACCCTTTGACCCATTACTGTTCAGGTTATATTTAGTGGATAATGCTGCTTTTTCGGAGTTTGCTCAATCCAAAGGTTGTCTTTGGTCTCGTATAGATGATGGCAATCACACATCAAAATGATTGATGGTGAAAAATAATGCGGAGACGAGCAACAATGGCTTTTGTCAGAGAGTTCCTTATTTTGTTACCATGAACAATGGCACCATGCAAAACCAGCTCCTGAGCTTCAGTATGTTCAGTAAAGAGGTGCTTTTGAATACGTTTAGCATACTGTAAATTGTTTAACAAACAGTACTTGAAGATTAAAATTCTGTCATGTTTTATTCACCCCAACATGTCTGCTGTTCTTTCTTCTGTAGAACAGAAAAGAAGGATGCTGTTTTTCCATACAGCAAAACCCTACCATTTTAAGCTCCAAAAAAGTGGTCCAACTCTATTTGACTTTTGTGCAAATTCAATATCTTTCGAATGGTATGTGCAGAGCACTCTTGAAAGAAAGATATTTCAAATCTTGCCCTTCACTATAGCTCTCAAATCGCATTTCCTCAGGAGCATATTCAAAGAAAGCAGTGTGTTCAGTTACAAAAAAAATTGTGTAAACTATCTACTTTTGCTGTCAGTGACGTCAACCCTGCCATGATCAGCTGTCTGTCATCAGTTATTCACCGTCACGTTGTTCTAAAACCATAGGATTTTCTTTCATTTTCAACCCATATTTTTTAATAAAAACGGAGAGACTTCTGTCCCTCAGTTGAAAGTCCACAGGAAACCAGTACTTTCACACCTCAAAAAGTTTATGAAGACATTGTAAAAGTAATCCATATGAATCCAACCCTCTGATCTATGTCTTCTGAGACACAATCACTTTATATAAGATGATGAACCGATTTAATTTAAGCTTTTACTCAAATATAAACACTGATCAAAGAGCAAATCAAATATGACGTCAAAAATTGTACACTGAATAAAATTTGGTGTAGGATTTCCTTCGAAACGATGAAATGCCTTGTAAATTTCACAAATAAATACAGAGAAATTGCAAGTAACTCACTGAAGTAGAAAGACATTTCAAAATCTTTATTTGACTTATTTATGCATAGTATTTGATTGACACAGAGCTTCCATTTGATTTTGGTCTGTTTCTCATAAAAATCTATCGTATGGCTTCAGAAAACCTGGCAAACATGAGTCATGGACTACTTTTATAGTGTTTCTATGGTGCTGTTTTGTCCTGTTTACAGCTTGACAGCCCCTGCTTTGCTTGTATGGAAAAGAGCAGCATGAACTTTCCTCAAAACATCTTAATTTGTGGTTCACGGCATTGGGAATCACATAAGTTCAAGTAAACATGAACATTTGGTCATGGTTGACAGTCACATCCAGCTAATTTGTCCCAACTTGGATTACAGCAAGAGATGTTGTTGACGTCTGCTAAAATCCCCAGCTTCCTGCCATTCATCATCTTCCTCTCGTATGCACACCCTCACTCACTCACATTGGGCAGTATCCCAATGATAGCTCCACCCATTTAAGTGTGTTTCTCCTTTTTGCTTAGGAAAATTAAACAACACTCAAGTGACTGCTTTCAGCATTTGCAGATTCAGGTGAAAGATGAAGCACTTTACATTCTCTTAACAGCTGATGTATGTGGACGAGTGTGTTGCTTTTTATGTGGGTTAGCAGAGCTGTTTAATATATTATGAGCCAAATAAATAGCGTTGAAAACCATCAGCTGTTTTCATTATGTGTTAGGAT
Organism: Carassius carassius; assembly: GCF_963082965.1. NCBI lineage: Eukaryota > Metazoa > Chordata > Actinopteri > Cypriniformes > Cyprinidae > Carassius > Carassius carassius. The sequence continues at coordinate 3,124,703 of NC_081803.1, forward strand.
TGGGAACACTTATAAGAGTACTGCATTTTCATGTAGTGTTTAAGGCACTAATGCTTCTCTGCAGTCCAAATTATACAGGTTTCCCACCGAAAGGCATTTATTTAACAGTTCGTTCAACAATTAATAGCCACTCAAGGCACAGAGAGAGAAAGGCTTTTGTTTCTGGCTGTGCTGTGTTGTGTTATAAGAGATGAATGGCATTTTTCATTAGTTTGTTAGTTCATCAGAGCAGATTTGGAGAAATATTACCTTATATCTCTTGCTTATCAATTCAGAGTAAATGGGTGCCATCAGTTTGAGAGTTCAAACAGCTGATAAAAACATCACAATCCACAAGTAAACCACATTAAGAAACAAAACCATCATTTAGACATTTTAAACATGCAGCTTTGTCCTTCACAAGATGTTACTTGATGGTCTGGAGTGGTGTGAGTTATTGGTGTGTTTTTATCAGCTGTTTGGACTCTCATTCTGACGGCACCCATTCCCTGCAGAGGATCCACTAGTGAGCAAGTGATGAAATGCTACATTTCTCCAAATCTGTTCCTATGAAGAAACTTACCTACATTTTGGATGGCCTAATAGCTACTACATTTTCAGAAAATTTATTCTTTTGGCGGCCTAATCATATATTGTGTCAATGAAGAGATTTTTTTACATTGTGGCTGATTTTTCGTCACTGAAAATGGAAGGTCAAACTGAGTGCATTGCATTGTGGGATACAGTATTCCAGTGCTCTGTTGTATACTGCACATTTGTGATCCTGGACACAAAAGTGTCTGTTTTTCAAGACTTAGATTTATACATCAGCTTAATTAATAAGCTTTCCATTGATGTATGGTTTGTTAGGATCTGACAATACTTGGCTGAGATACAACTACAACCCGAATTCCGGAAAAGTTGGGACGTTTTTTAAATTTTAATAAAATGAAAACTAAAGGAATTTCAAATCACATGAGCCAATATTTTATTCACAATAGAACATAGATAATGTAGCAAATGTTTAAACTGAGAAATCTTACACTTTTATCCACTTAATTAGCTCATTTAAAATTTAATGCCTGCTACAGGTATCAAAAAAGTTGGCACGGGGGCAACAAATGGCTAAAAAAGCAAGCAGTTTTGAAAAGATTCAGCTGGGAGAACATCTAGTCATTAATTAAGTTAATTGATATCAGGTCTGTAACATGATTAGCTATAAAAGCTTTGTCTTAGAGAAGCAGAGTCTCTCAGAAGTAAAGATGGGCAGAGGCTCTCCAATCTGTGAAAGACTGCGTAAAAAAATTGTGGAAAACTTTAAAAACAATGTTCCTCAACGTCAAATTGCAAAGGCTTTGCAAATCTCATCATCTACAGTGCATAACATCATCAAAAGATTCAGAGAAACTGGAGAAATCTCTGTGCGTAAGGGACAAGGCCGGAGACCTTTATTGGATGCCCATGGTCTTCGGGCTCTCAGACGACACTGCATCACTCATTGGCATGATTGTGTCAATGACATTACTAAATGGGCCCAGGAATACTTTCAGAAACCACTGTTGGTAAACACAATCCGCCGTGCCATCAGCAGATGCCAACTAAAGCTCTATCATGCAAAAAGGAAGCCATATGTGAACATGGTCCAGAAGCTCCGTCGTGTCCTGTGGGCCAAGGCTCATTTAAAATGGACTATTTCAAAGTGGAATAGTGTTTTATGGTCAGACGAGTCCAAATTTGACATTCTTGTTGGAAATCACGGACGCCGTGTCCTCCGGGCTAAAGAGGAGGGAAACCTTCCAGCATGTTATCAGCGTTCAGTTCAAAAGCCAGCATCTCTGATGGTATGGGGGTGCATAAGTGCATACGGTATGGGCAGCTTGCATGTTTTGGAAGGCTCTGTGAATGCTGAAAGGTATATAAAGGTTTTAGAGCAATATGCTTCCCTCCAAACAACGTCTATTTCAGGGAAGGCCTTGTTTATTTCAGCAGGACAATGCAAAACCACATACTGCAGCTATAACAACAGCATGGCTTCGTCGTAGAAGAGTCCGGGTGCTAACCTGGCCTGCCTGCAGTCCAGATCTTTCACCTATAGAGAACATTTGGTGCATCATTAAACGAAAAATACGTCAAAGACGACCACGAACTCTTCAGCAGCTGGAAATCTATATAAGGCAAGAATGAGACCAAATTCCAACAGCAAAACTCCAGCAACTCATAGCCTCAATGCCCAGACGTTTTCAAACTGTTTTGAAAAGAAAAGGAGATGCTACACCATGGTAAACATGCCCCGTCCCAACTATTTTGAGACCTGTAGCAGAAATCAAAATTGAAATGATCTCATTTTGTGCATAACATTGTAAACTTTCTCAGTTTAAACATTTGCTATGTTATCTATGTTCTATTGTGAATAAAATATTGGCTCATGTGATTTGAAAGTCTTATAGTTTTCATTTTATTAAAATTTAAAAAACGTCCCAACTTTTCCGGAATTCGGGTTGTATTAGAAAATCTGAGTTCTGAGGGTGCAAAAAAAATCAAAATACTGAGAAAATCGCCTTTAAAGTTGTCCAAATGACGTTCTTAGCAATGCATATTACTAATCAAAAATTAAGTTTTGATATATTTACAGTAGGACATTTACAAAATATCTTAATGGAACATGATCTTTATTTAATATCCTAATGATTTTTTGCATAAAAGAAAAATCTATAATTTTGACCAATACAATGTTTTTTTTTTGGCTACTGCTACAAATATACCCCAGCGACTTAAGACTGCTTTTGGGCTCCAGGGTCACATTTTAGCAAATGTAGTACATCAAGTATTCCATGCATACAAAATATACATACTGCAGAAATCCTATGTGTAGTGTGATAGATTGGTAGTATGCTATTCTGTACATAATAAAAGTTGTTTCTTCTAACTGGAGGGATGTTTGGGAATGAATCAGGAGTGAAGTATGTGGCAAACACAGCCCAGAGTAAATTACAGGGAGTAGGTTTAGAGGGGTTGGCCACGCCAGACACACCCCCGTCTCCCTCAGCGCAAATCCCTACAAGTCTGCCAAACTCAGGCACAACAGATGCCTGACAGAAGTTTGGTTTACCAGAGCATCATGTCTGAAGCCTCAAAAAGGTTCGCCCAATTCGCTGAGATTTCGACTGATGTTTTATGCTTCTACAACTCACATTAAATGGCATATGCCCCTGTTTTCTATTATTATCCCAATATCCCATTATTCATGAGCATTTAGTATGAAAAAAAGAAAGCATGCATTGTCAAAACATGACTCAGACTGTTGAAAAAAAACTCAATAGTAGAGGATGGCGTTCTCATTTTTTCCAAACACTGAGCTCCCTTAAATGATGGTGGGAAAATCCCAAATGCCTATTTTTTCTCCATTTTTGGCAGCACTCTAGAGCTACTGCCCCTTTTTTTTGCTCTCGCCAAGAGAGCACGCTATTAAACAAGAGATGCTGTCACTGGAAGTCTTTCAAATATCCTTCCAAAAACACTTTGCTGACACCATTGAATTTTCTCTGACAAAACAGCAAAGCAATTGACACAACATTATTGGGTTTCGACTTGACTGAAGAGACCAGTAAGTCTTTTTTCTTCATAACCTGACAACAAAACTAGGGATTCAATTAAATCGCAACATATACAGGTTAATAAGGTGATTAAGTTTTTATATGTATATTCAATGGATCTGTTTTTTTTTTTAAATACATTAAAAATGTATTGCCATAATTGTTTTAATGTTATATAAATAATTATTCTTAGTAAGTGCTTATTAATATTTTAAAAACTATTATCACTACTTAACATTACTAAAATGTAAAAATCTAGTTATGTCTCCCAACTACCACCTCACCCCTCCGTCACCCATTTTCTCGTGACTGTTTCATTTTGTGTTGAGTTAATTCTGTGAAGAATGTCACAGTCATATGACTAGGAAATCCTGTTATTTCTTTTACACTTCGTACTCCAATCATCAGTTCAAACAAATATATTTTTTTAATACTGTAAAATCAGTTTTCATCGCTAGAGTCCATCTGTATTTGTATATTTTTTAATACCTGCAAAGTCAGACCTTGAAGGTATTATGAAAAACTTCTCACTGCTACTTCACCATTGAACCTGTAGAGCAATTTTTTTTTTGCTATTTCAGCAGATGCCTTTCTTCCTTGTCAGCAGTTATGAGTGCAGAGGCCTTCTGTTGGCCCAGTTGTGGAAGTGTTTCAAAACTAACTTGATTTTTACATTTTCTGGAGAACTTCTGAGTTTCGTAGACATGCAGAACTCACTGGTGTGATACAAATGTGTTGGCAGGATCTACAGTATATGGCAGGTAACCTGTCCTGAATGGTTCTGAGTTTGTTGTTATGCAATTGCTAGGGTGTTCTGGGTAATTTCTAGAGCATTGCTAGTTGGTTTCCTCCTGACCCAAGTCAAAAGAGCCCATCCCTAAGTCTCTGAACTATAGATAGGTCTCGGGATCCTCAAAAATAATTTGACTGCTTGTTCTTAAGTCATAACTTTGCTGCATGTAATTTGCTGCATTATCCATACCCATATAATTTTATTCTGTGTGGAAATCCCTATCCCCAATTATGAGCAAAGGGACATTAACAGTAAGGATGATAACTTGAACAACACATTTTTTTAATAATCATCCTAATTCTAAGTCCACACCACAACTATAACGATAACGATACAGGAACGATATTGCTGAAAACACTTTCAGAATGGTTTTTTTTCAAGCTGGGAATCAATGAAAACACTCACCACCAATCAGAATCATCCTGACTTTAAAGAGATCAAGCATTTAAAGCGACAGACGACAAAACTGCAGTGCACTTATAATAAACACAATGGTAATTTTTGTTTGTGTGGATGCTAATATAGCTATGGTTTTTGGTGTGAACGAGCCTTTACAGAAATAGTGATGCATACATGACTAAAACTTGAGTTTTGATGCAAACACCTAGCATATGCTGTACGTACAGTTGAATGCATAGCTTTACAAGTATACTCCATTTGATAGTTTGCACAAATACAGCCACTTGACATTTGCACACTAGAAAGGTTCATCCTTGTCTAGTGTCATAGTTATGACTGATAAAAATATAATTGTGCTAATTTAAACGAGTTGCATGCATTTCTTAGCCATGCAACATGAGCATCTGTTGTTGTTGCGTTTCCTATTAGGTTTTGTATCTTTCGTTTATTTTAGCATTTTGAAACAACAGCCTGAGCCAGTGTTGCCACTTTGTGGAAAAACTAATACTGCACAAATCTCAAGGCACATGTGTGAACTTAGTGTACAGAGTAGTGTTTGCTAATGGTGAAATTAACACACAATGAATTGTACACATACCCTATCATACACATAAAAACCAGCATATACTTTAGACTTGAAGTGTCTCCATTCACATCAGACACCACAGACAACCTCATGTTGCTGTGTTACAGCAGAGGCTTCAGTATTTTGACTGCTGAGCATTGTTAGCGCTCTGTTGGTATTCTGGTCTCCACTGGCGGCCTCTGTTTTGGCTAGCAGGGCTATTGTTCTACTGTACTCCTGTGTTTAACCCAAAGATCTCCCCCTTCTTCCTCACCTCACTTCTCATCTGTGAGGAATGAGAACTATGCAGTGGTCCGGATGAACCTGGCTCCCACGTCGTTTTGTCCCTCGTTTCTCTCTTTGGCCCCGTTGAGGGAAGCTTTATTTGCTGGACCAAAATCCTTGTTTGTCATTTTTAAAACAACCTTGTGTTGTTCCCAAAAGAAGATATTTAAAGTCAGTAAGGCAGAATGTTGTTTGGACCCCACTGACTTTCACTCTATGGACAGAAACAGTTGAAACATTCCTCAAAACGTCTTCTTTTGTGTTTCACTGAAGAAAGAAAGCCATACAGGTTTGGAACAACTTGAGGGTCAGTATGTTTGTTTTTTTACATTTTATTTCAGCAGTACCCTTTTAGAGGAAATGCATCTTTGAGTTCAACTTTACAAACAGCCGAGTCTTTTAACGTGTTGGTGATCCAAAAAATTAAAATTGGTCTCTTATATTTGGGGCATATGTCTCTGTACAACACATAGTTGTATATGTTTCTGAGTGTTGGTTTTCTAGTTGCAGTGAATTCATGTTGACATGCTCCAGCATCAGGGTCAGTTTATAAAGCCGGGCTGACAGAACATCTTATCGTTCTGGTTTCTGCGCTCCCCAACACAGACGCTGCAGCTCAAGTAAAAGGCAGGCTGGGTTTGATGGGATCATATGGCTGCTCCTACCTGGCCTCACCGTCAGCTGGGCTGGTTTCAGTTCTCTCCTCTTTATTACCTCCCTACAATATTAAAAGGAAATGGACACCGGTCTGGCCCTCGCCACAGTAACAAGAGTTTGCAGTTCCTCTTTCTTTTGTGTCTTCTTGTTATCCGTTTTGTTTTGTTTTTGATAGCTAGACCAAGATTAAATATGAGTGCAAACCTGAGACTTTTGGTGAATCTCACAAAAAGAGGATCGGGTCAGATTTGCATTTTGCTTAAAGAAAATTAAGACTTTATTTTAATGAAAATTAATTCTGAAATTTTATAGCATTTTCTGAGTGAAAATTGATTCTACACCAATTCTTTCTGTGTATTTTACTTATTTATTTTTTTTCAAATTCCCATTATTTTCAATGAAAATTCTAATTGGATTCTTACTACTCGCAATATTTTTTGTTTGTCATTTAAATAAGCATAAACAAAAGGAATTCAACAAACACTGCCTTGCACTTTATTAATACTTGACATTTTTTACTTTACACACTTACATTATGGTAATGAAAATTGGAAAAGAGGTGCTGCAAGGTACACACTATAACATTTTCTTGTAAAACTTTTTTAATGATTTAAAAATGACTTTCTATGATCTTGTCTATGCTAGTCTACTCATTAAAAACTTGGGGTGGGGGGGTACTTTTAGCATATATTAATCTCTTTAAGAGGACTAAAAATATTGATGACTCAACTTGCACTGAAATCGCTATCCAATCAAATGCTTTCTAGAATTAGCAAGCTCCTCCCCCTACTATCGCCTGTTATCTGACCAGCAATAGCAAGTCGCAAAGCGTGGTTCATGGCTGTGACTTACAGGCCATAGGCCTATAACATAACAAGCTCTTTGAAAACTCACTTCCTGTCGATATGAAATGTGAAAGAAAATAATTTCATGTGATCTTTCATTGCATGAAAATAAAAGTTACAAAGCGAAATATTGAATAAATGTAGTTTATTATTTAATTCTTCTATTTTTTTATCACAAAACATGTTAAAAAAACTGCCAAGCAGGAAGTGAATGCTTATTAGCTGGTGTTGATTAACTTTCCTGTTTTCTCTCAGTTCTGACAGCGTCTGAGGTGTGAATGTAGACTAGATGGATATCAGTCCCTGAACAGTGCACAGTACAGTGAAAACCTAATAAATAACCCGTAGTTTGACTCTTTTTTTGATGCATTTAATCCTGTGTGTGATAGTGAACAGCCTTCCTCCCCACTGGAGGTCTTTCAGTGCCCTCCTGAGGGTATCGGCAGGCAGATTTGGGGAGGTTTGGATATGAACCCCCAAAACAATCTCAACTCACCTGCAACATTGAAAAAAAGAGCATTGCAATCGCTGTGACAACTTGATTTCTTTTTTGGGAGGTGTAGCTCGTCCAGCTGTCTTCCTGCATTTCAGAGAGAAAGAAATGATTAATTGAATTATAATTCTGGATCTGGCTGGTTGTCTTGAAAATAACCTCACAGACAATTTTCACTAGATGCGTCAGATCCAGCATGTTACAGCAAATGCAGACCTGTTGAAATATCACTGCTGGCCTTAATTTTACTTGAGGTAAAATGCTCCTCGCCTGCTAGTGTTCGACCCCTTAAAAATGAACCATGGTAACAGCTTTCCTTTACTCTGATACTGCTGTGGTACTGTGAACCTGTATATTACATTGTTAGCTTTCATACAGCTCTCTTCTCCTTTCATCTACTTTCCATTTGTACTATATTATCTGTTGTTTGCGTTCAGTGTAGAGTAAGTCGGAGGCTCTTTCAGCAGCGCTAGTTAATTGGAAAGTTCTGTTAGCTGTGTTTGTCAAGCTGTATCCGGTTACTGACCAGGGTGCCCATCTCAATAATAGATATCATCGACAATGAAGCTGGAAAACACACACACACACACACACACACACATCCCTCTCTGTCCTTCATCTCACACTTTAGCTACACTAAAAGCATTGTAACAAACTGCAAACATTCTAATCAACAGAGTTGACTGAAATATATCTCTACAGCTAGATAAAGTTTTCATTACTGACTTTACTGCTAGGACTTCCATTTTAATCAGTGTAGCTGAATATATAACACGAGTGTATGAGTGGTGACATGCCAAACTAGAAAACTAGCTAGCTAGCAGAACATGATTTATTTACATTACGCTAATTTCATGCTTGTCAGCCAAATTAAAGAGATCGTTCACCCAAAATGAGCTTTTTGTCAGAAATATAGGCTACTCGTCAAAGTAGTTCAGCCTTTAGAAAATGTGAGTGGATTTATTCAGTCCCATCATTCACCTCAATAACGTACATCAATGTACACTGAACTGCTAGCTGCTACTGAATTAATTCCCATGTCATGCCAAATGATTGCCAGGGATTTTTTTATTGATTTTCTATGAAATTGGGCGTTTCCATCCATCGTTTCTGAATACTTTAAAATGCGCATAGAAAAACGCAAATATGTTGGATAAGGTCAAGACAGAAATAGTAAGAGCAGTCGTTTGTCTTGTAAGCGCGCGAGTGACGAGGTGAGAGACCAAACAGACAGTTTATTATAATATCGTGTTGTAGTTTGTTGTGTGTCAGCGAGCGAGCGAACACCAAACTACAGGACAGCTGTTCCCCGCGCGCTCCCGCTGTTTCTAGGGAGACTGCCTGCTCATCGACCTGTTGCTCTCCATCTCGTTACTGTTATGATGCGCGCGCCCTATTAACAGCGAAATGAGGTTACCGTTTACGACGTTCACTTGTTTGCTGTCGGTTAATATGTAGGCAGACACACATTCCTTTTTCTAATTTCTTTGCTCCTTTCTGTCCACGCACACAGACAGCGTCCCGTTTTACAAAAGTGCGTGCACGCGCGCATATCCTGCCTCTCTCTCTCTCTCTCTCTCACACACACACACACACACACACACACACGCCCATGAAACACTCTCCTCCTCCTCCTCCCTCGGCTCATCTTCCCTTCTGTCCTTCTATCTGTTTCTCTCGAACCCTCACTGTTCTTTTGAGCTCCGTCTGTTTCACTCTTCCATTCATCCCTCATGCACCTCTTTCTCTCTCTCTCTCTCTCTCTCTCTCTCTGTCTGTCTGTCTGTCTCTTTAATTCTCTCTCGTCGCTTATGAACGGGAATATTCTGACATGCTGGAGATGAGTTTAAGGTACAGATCTGCTTGTGTGGTTCTTATTTTATTGGCAAACTTTCACATTGAGTCTGACTTTAAAAGGAAAAATAGCATTTGTTGTGTGGAATGATTTATATTAATGTGTTTACTGTCTAAAAGTCATAAACAAGTAGTTATACATTGACAGTTTGTTTTTGGAGAATTCTTATTTTTTAATCAAATTTTGACTATGTTATCAGAAACATTATACTAATGTAAACTATGCTCATTTGAATATTTGCTGAATATTTAAGTTAATATGTGTTTTCACATGAAATACTTTTGAAGACACTGTGCATCATTTACATTTTTTTTTAATTTGATGCATGCAGTTTTCCTTAATTAATTTGACAGACTGGAAATATTTTTGCCTTTTAAAAATGAATGTCACTGTTTAAAAGTGATTAGAATAGTGAAAAATTTATAATGACCAGCCGCAGCATCTAAAAAACACACTTTCTCCATTAGATCTATATGAATTCTGCCCTGAAACTTTGATGCACATACGATTTTTTTCAGTTTACACATCAAGGATTGACTGAATTCTCAAGCTGCTGACACTTAACGATTTTTAATAAACGAAACGTTTTTGTGCTTCATTGCACTATAGACTCCATCTGCTGATGAAAGTTCCTGAAATGTGTAACGTTGTGGCACCATTGTAAACCATCTGTTTGGCTGAGCAATGGCAGACGGGGAGAATCTTCAGGGAAATCTCCTCCTTTTTGCAGTTGTATTTGTTAATGCTAGCGATAACAGAAATTATATAAAAGAATAAAAGTCTTATGAATTTGATAATTGTCTCCTTTTTAGGTGAAATTCAGTTGTTGTTTGGAAGGTCTGGTCACAGCATGACTTGACGATCGCAATAAAAAGAGGGAAAGAGAAAGAGATTCAAACAGTTACTCATGCAGACTAAACACGTTCACACACTCGATGCACACATCCGTCCGAGATAAAAACAGACAGAGAATTAATAAGAGAAAGTGAATCAGAGGAAATGATTAGATATGATGGCAGATCAAAAACCCTGTTTGTTCAAAGAAAATTAAAATGGGTTCATACTTTGCCAATGTACATGTAAAGAATAAATGCAACTATAGAAAGCTTCTGAAAACAAGCCTTCTCTTCTAAATTGATCTTATCTGTAAATTTATTTCATGATGTTTAGATGCTTCAATTGAAAACTAAAATTATTTTTAGTGTACACTTGATCTCATTTCAGGCCGAGCCTGATGCATGATCTGATCCTGACCTGCATGTTTAAACACATTTATATTTCATAGATCATTCAGTTATTTAAACAGTTATTTACCTGCTCTGTCAATAGCACCCTAAATTCTTTAACTCTGAGATATTATTGCGCAAATTTGTCTGCCTGCCTCTGCACGCATGATCTCTAGATCCAATAACTTGAATAACAAGGCCATCAAAGAAACAGCAAATGGCTGAGGAATTATTCACACGTTGCATAATATCTCCGTCAGGAAGGAGATGGTCTGTTGTCAGTCTAACGGCTTTGATATTCATTTCAAAATTGCTCGCGCTGCAGGAGAACAACGTTAGTCCTGCTTTTCCCTTTAAGCCCAAGCTGGGAGGCCAGGCGCTAGTTTAGCTTGTTTTGAGTCCTTCGCATGGGGAGATTGATAAAACTAAAGATCATTTGAGCCTGGCGGTCATCCAAAAAGCCTGTTCCCTGCTCCGACTGAGAGCTCTCTGCCACAAATTCACTCTTCAATACCTCAATTTGGTCTGATGGAAAATGTTATCGTCTGGCAATGTTCGTGGTAACAGGGCAATTTGGCACAGCAACATGTTGTGGTGAAACCCAGTAGAAGCGGATGGCTTGAGACTTGAGGATATTGATTTGTTTGCTGTCAGCTGTATAATATTTGTGCCTTTCCAGGGAAGTGATAGTTTTTCTTTCACCGGTTGACACAGGCAGGTATTTACTGCCTGTTTCAGACAGATGGGGGTGAAATATCTTTGTTTATAGATGGACTAAGTGAACTGTGTTTTTCATAATTGCATTATAAACGCTATGTGAATTTTTGCTGTAATTTAAGGCTGTGAGGGCAGTTTGTCCCAATATCCTCCTTGGTGGCATCTTTGGTACTGAATATTACATAAGGCAAACCCTCCCTTTGAAACCCTCCCCCTCCTCCTCCTGTTTCCATGGTTATTCTCTTTGCTGCTTTCAACATCAAAAACAGCAACCGAGCATCCCACAGTGCCCATAGGATCAATTGCTGCATCCAGTTTTGGGTTTTGTGCACTATATTACCATAATTTGATATGGTTTTTCATAATAGTTAATAGTTTGTTCTCTGTTGCCGTATTAGTAAAGTGGTTTTATTGTCTTCTCTGAGACAGATATGTTGAATAAATGGTTCACCTAAAAATGATTATCTGCCCTAAAGCTTGTATGAGTCTTTCTTCTGTGGAACACAAAAGAAGGTGTTTTGAAGAATGTTCATGCTGCTCTTTTCCATTCAATGAGACTGAATAAGGGGCTTGGGATGTCAAGATCCGAAAATGATAAAACAGGCTCTGTGGCTGTTTTCTCTCAATTTTGGCTTAGCATGAGGTACAGAACAAAAATAACTGAAAAAAAAGCTTGCATTAGCCTTTGAATTAGGGGTGCATGATATTTTGAAATGAAATCTATATTGCAGTATTATGTCAAATCAAGCAGGGTGCAATTAAATTTATATAAGCTTGGTTATTGAGTGGTTTTGTCCATTTACTGAACAGCATGGAGTTGTTGGAAAAGAGCAGCATGAGCATTTCTCAAAACATCTCCTTTTGTGTTCCACAGAAGATATATAATTTTCTATGCATATGTGCTCCCCAAAAAAAATCACCAAAATCCTTCTTGAAGGAATAAGATTAATATCAATCTGGAAAAAAAACTGACATTGCAATATTTTGCTTTTCTATTTTCTTTTAGCTGTACAGGTATGTCTGTTTTTTTCCCCAATATTGTGCAGCCCTAGTTTGCTTATATTTAAATATGGTGCATCATTCAGGATGCATCATGCCAGGTTGACAACAGCGACGCTTAATAACATTGGTTCACACATGTCTTGTAACCAAACATGATGCACCAAGTTTCAGTAAAGTGAGTAAATAACAAATAAAATTTTCATTTTTGGGTGAATTCTTTTTTGAAGAAAAGCTCTCATGTATGTTTTTATTTACACCCTGTTTTTTCAGCAATGCCCTGATGCTGCGTGTCAAAACAATAGCTTGTCCACACTTAAATAAAAAATCCTGCAGATAACCTCCAGCGATGTGCTCTCTAGATTAATGAACGGTGAAAATTGCGCTTTTACATTATTAACATCTGCAACCCTGACAACCTGATTTCATTTTCTCTGCCCCTGTTAATTACAGAACATCCCCCGTCAGGCTAGAAAATGATCAAGCCATTATTAACTTATCTTTAGTCTTGTCTTCTTTTCTGCTTCATTTTAAAATGATCATTCAAAGGTGATTTTCTTTTATTATTATTTTTTGCAAAAGCAACATGTCTTATGAATAATGTTAAGAAACAATTTGCAGCAGCAGCTTTTGTTGTTGTTGTTGTGGAAACAATGTATCAAGACGTCCAGTCACACCTGTGCATTTTCATTAGTTTCAGTAAAGCTTTGTTTAGGGAATGCACAGAGAGATGAACAAGAAAGATGAATTTATTAATTCATTAATAGAAGTAGAACACCTGGGGGAAAACAAACTAAGCGACTTAGTGATGTTGACAGTGTGAATCTCATGAAAACACGTCCAGAGGCCAGTTGCATAAACAGTCACCACATTAAGACTGTGTCTTAAGAACTAATTTGACATAGCACACTGTAAAAATAAATCTGTAAAATATACTGTAAAAAACCGGCAGCTGTGGTTGTCAGAATTATACCATAAAATATACGGTAACACCCTCTTATGTTTAACTGTTTTACATTTAATTTACAGTTTAATACCGTAATTTAACTGATATAATGTTAATATAACAACATATTGAAGTACTGGAATCTGTTTTGTACCTTTGTAATACACTGGTAAACACCAAAAGCAGGTGGTGATGAGAAAGTCACGTGATGAAACAAAGCCCATCACAAGCAGCTTTTAAATAATAAGATACATAGAAGGTGCACAGTGTGATTCACACAAGCACTAAACACCATGATGATGAGACTCATTAAACTGAAATATGCAATAAACATGAATTTAACAACATTATATCTAACATACAACCCTAATAAACATAACAGATAAGAAAAAAATAAGAAGAAACAGATATTTCATAGAAAAAACATCAAATTCAAACACAATTTGAAATGCAACGCAGAGAATTCTGGGAACGTCTGTTCAGAAATGACCGTTAACCATTTAACAGGTCAGTACTGTAGCATTTTGACAGTTTTTTACCATTAAAATCACAGTTATTTGTTTTACAGTGCAGTTAATAATGTTTTAGTGTAATCAGTCTTACTTTACAGATCCAAATTAGACCAATCCAAGTTATTATGTAACTGACTTTAAAATGTTATGACCAGTCTTGCAGAAAAAAGATATTTGTCTAACTTTTAAGACTAGTCTAAGTAGTTAATAATAATAATAGTAAAGAAGAATAATACAATTTTGCAAAAGGAAAATGAAGCTTATTTTAAAAGGCTTCAAATGAAGCCCATTTATGTCATTATTTTCAGGACAATGAACCTCATTATCTCTCCATAACCCCATTACTGTAATGATTCAACAGAGTTATTTTTAAGTTTATTCCCAATAGTGTTTGGGGCAGTTTACAGAACGGTCACTTTCTTTGTCAGGCAAGTGCTAAGGCCTGCTCATTCCAAAAAAACATTATGAATATAACTATAAAAAAATAAATATTAACCTCCACACCAATGCATTATGTATTTAAGTGCTTTAGCTCTGTAAAGCAGGTTGGTTTCTGATTGGCTGTCAATGTTTTTATCATTCATCAGCTGAAGAGAAAATAGATCTGAAAGTGATTCCAATGATATGGTTTCTTTGTGCTGTTGTTATAGCTGTGATGCTTTCTTCAGTATTACAGCAATAATTGAAATGTCATAGTTGTAGGTATCGTAATAATTATTATCCTATAGTTTTTGGTGTAAACGGATCTTATGTATGAATCTAAAGTACATTAATGTTCTTTTCATGCCTGGTGTGGTTTGGTTTGCCTAATTCTCACAAAGTTTCAGCTATTCTGATAATTTTATGGTTATCGTTATAGTTAATGTCCTTGGAGTGAACGAGCCTTATATACAAATCTTAAATTCGTTGATGTACATTTTCTGTCTAGCAAAACAGAAATGTTTGTTTTTTAGTGTTATATTGAATATTACTGGTTTGTAAATCCTCTGATGTAAATATATCACCAAGATAAAATGATCGGGCCGATGTAGATGACATTAAAGTAATGAGTTTTTGCATTACGGTAATGACTGCTGGAGGGAAATGTGACTAACTATCATGAAACAAAACAATGTAAAGAATAATGCAACAGATCTTAATGGGGCTTAAAATGGCTTCATTTTCTTAATACAAAATCTAATCGATCACTTGTTTTATTTCATTTCTGTCTGAAGTGTGACCTGGACAGATCCTTTTGTGTTTCTATATTTGCAACCTCCCTTGACGTACGAAGGAGCTCTATTTATATCACCTCAAGTATATACAGTGGCCATTCCTGGAATATCTCTGAAACTGATGATCTGATGATCAAATATTTAGAAAATCCAAACACTCATTATTTCAAAAGGATTATTGAAGAGGTTATTGAAGTCAAACCCATCTGTTTCTATAATGAGCAGCGCTCCAGTTTTCACACAGAATTTGAAGCTGATGAGAGAATGCCAGTGAAAGGATATAATTGCAGTCAGACCTCGCTCTCTCTCTCTCTCTCTCTCTCTCTCTCTCTCTCTTTCTCTCTTTCTCTAACTGCCCTTGACTAATTAAAGACACTTAACTATAACGATGGCAGAGTGGGATAATGGCACGGTGGGGTTGGCGAGCAGTGCTGGCATGCCGTGTGACCCTCAGAGGGCGTGTTCAGAGAAATGGCGATTACGATGCGGGCACTGAGCATCAGTGTCATGTTTCATCATCCTCAGCCCCGTCTCTGCACACAAAATGTCACAGACATCAGAGAGGGGCTTAGCTGTAAAGGGTAAAGAGATTCTATTGGTTTTGTTCCTTTGTTTTTTTTTGTGCAAATTCATACTCTGCCTGGACTCATTTGAATTTCGTATAAAAACAGCAAAGATAAGCTTTGTGTTCTTTCCTGTTAGGCTGAGGTGACAGTAACGCACCAATAGGGAGAGGGCATGGAGGTAGCTCCGCCTGTGAAGAGAGCTCTCCCTTCCAACAACACCTGGCTGAGTTGAATAACACAAACGGTGGACCCTGTGCATGAACTCATTATTAATAAGAGCTACAAACTGCCTTGTCTCATTAACATCTGCAGTAGATCTCAGATGTCTGCTTGGCTGCACTTATAGGTTGTTGTTTTTTCGACCTGTATGCATGAGGCTTTAGTTAACGTTGGTGTTTGGCCTGCAAACACCTGTTGACCATTTGTTACAGGGGCCATTTTTGGAATTTTCGCCATTTTATTTAATTAATTTAATTTATCATACACAACACAAGCACATGCTCTACCAATCAGGCCATGCCTCTGACATTTATAGCAGTTTATTTTTTCCTGAAGTCTGCATGTAACATTAGTCTAGGCTTCTCGCAGCAAAATCTGTTGTCATTTTATTTTGTGAGATATTTCCACCATCTCTGTTCTTTAGAATTAAACAGTATTGTTTAGCTTTTGTACCTTTAAGACTTCTAAATGTAAATGACCTTTGTTGTGATTGGCTAATTTTTTTGTATGTGAAATCTACTTGCGAAAAACATCATAATAGTGTTGTCAAAAGAACCGATGTCAATACTAGTCGGTACTGAAATTTAAAAAATGAGTCACAAGCATTTTGAGCGCTGTGATGCTAGCGGGAATCACATTTTTTTACAAAATTTTAGTACCGACATTAGTACTTTTGACAACACTAATTGTTTTTATACACCAGTTCTATATACAAGAAGTAACTTTTCAGTCAAAATTCAGTTTGTTAGTTTGCATATTTTTAATCCGCCAATGAAAATAGTTCCAAATAAAGAAAAATATAAAGCTTTTATTTGTGAAGTAAAACAAAAATACTTATAATAAAATAAAATAAAAAGTATGTGAGTGGCACAAAAGCAGTTTCACATTCCCGCTCAAAGCATTCTGTACTCAGCTCCGCTTCAGGTCTCCCATTTCTCACTCCAATCGCTGGTGAGAGAAACCCGTGAAGAGCCATCCTGCAATTTTCTTGTTCAGCAATCTTTCAACACACTCCCTGTTTGGTCAAGGGGAAAAAAAATCACACAAGTCCACTTTCACACCGCTCAATCTCAGAAAGCTTCAAATTTGAGGACCGGAACTAACTGTTGGTTGATGTTGTTTAGTGTTTCTGATTTTGAATTTCCTATGTGCTTTTAGTGATGTGGTGTTTACAAATGTGCAGTTTGGCATTAGTTAATAAGAGAGATGACATATGCTTACATTGCACATTCTTTATCGTGTAGCACAAGAAGTCCAACACAGTCAAAAATGCTCTAAAATTAGAAACTGACAAGAAAGACAATTACAACAGTATTCCCTGAGCTGTAAGTGCCTCACTCAGGAAATACAACACAAATGGAGACATTTCCTCTCGCGTGTGAGGGCAGCATCACGTGCCAGCCATCTTGTAGCCGAATAGACTGTATTCTCCATCCACCCTCCTCACAAACAATTTGCAGCTAATGGATGCATTTGTGTGCTTGTTATACATCGTCCTCAAGGAATTGATGCGCTGCTGAAATTTCCCTTCTGCACTGAAAACAGTCCTATAATGCAGCACAGGGGCTTTTGTTTGCTTTTGTGCATTCGCCACGCTGATCCGTGTTTTTAACTCAAAGATTTCGGACGTAGAATCTCACCATCAAAGTATGGCGACGAAATAAGAATAGATTAGTGAAGCACTCTGTTTGGAGTACATTTGAATTTATTCCCTTTTATTGCTTCATAATGGTTGGCTTTACAGGTTCGAATTGGATATTTCTAAATATTTACACCCAAATTTGGCATAATGGGTGGTTTTTAGAGTGTTATGGGTGGTTTCTCATCTTTGTTCAGATTCCCACTTGTCAATTTGACTGAAACTTTCATATTCATGTGTTTCAGTGGGCATCTGGAGAGCCTCCTGTTTCCGCCTCCTCGTGTTGCTTTACTACCATGAGCAGTTCCACTCCATCCACAGGTACTGTCTGTTCCTCAGCATCACTTCCATTAACAGTCTAGACACTTTTAGAGATGAAAGAGGCGATTTGACTTGGCCTTTTTGTTGAGTTATTCATGCTTGGTACCACATGAAATCAATGCCATCCCTGTTTGTTTAATAAGCGTCAGTGTTCACAGTTCACACCAAATGTGTTTTCATAATCGTTTATGAACATTTAATAAACTTCCCTGCCTCTGAAATGACTTCTCTTTTCTGCTAATGTAACCAAGAGTGTACAAGTGGGACGAAATAATACTTTATTCTGATTGGTTACAGCATTGTGCAGTATAATGTTCGCTAAATGATGTTCCAACGATAGATTTAACATGTAGCAGCTGTGCTAGTTTAATGTCTCTCGTATCACTTGCATAGTAAAATAATGTAAACTCAAATCAATATTTCATGTCCATTTATTTATTTTATATGGTAAAAAGAAATCCTTAATTGCTTTTTAACCTTTTTTAACAGCAATAAAAAACAAACTCTTCAGTGATCAGTGTATGGTGGTGAAATGTTTGTTGAGTGTATTACAGTAGCTGTTCAGCATCTGAATGGAGATAAAATTGAGGGCAGAATGAAATGACCCCATTTCTCTTATCTCTCTGTCTTTTATTTTCTCTTGGTCACTCATCCTCCCCCTGGTAAACAATAATCCTTAATATGTTGTTGTGCTTTGGAAGGGGAAACAGTGCGTCTATTATTTTCAGAGTTTGAAGTGGAATGATCAGGGATAGCCTCCGGACAGCTTCTATATTTTGTTATTTTGCTGTTACTCATGAAAGCTGCATAGTGATGGCTTTAAGACGTGCTTTTCTATTTTAGATATCTGATGAAATAGTTGCAAAATAAAGGGTGCACGATACTATTGGACTGTTATCGGAATTGGCCGATAATGGCTTTAAATGTACATATCGGCATCGACCCGATATGAAAAATTATGCCGATATGTCTTTCCGAAAAGGGTCTCTTTTCTTTAGACCATCTACAAATGTTAAATCTTAAAATAAAATGTTAGGGTTAACACTGCATCTTTCAAAGTTTTAATGTACTGTCCCAAAACCTTCATTATTGTTTATTTAATTCTAACAATTAATTTCTTGTTAAAAACTAACCAAAATTAAAATATTTTGCTTATAATTTCTGCACAGGAGAGACTTGGTGTTGTTTCCAAACAAAAAGAGATATATCGGTAACGGTCAAAATGACTAAAAAAATATCGGCAGGTTGGATATCGGCAAAAATCCAATATTGTGCATCCCTATGCAGAATGATGGCTTTAAATGTGGTCTAGCATTGAATGGCTGGTTGTATTTGCAGATGCATGTTGTGTTTTTACTAATAGAAAAAAGGAACCGAGATGCAAGTTGTTGTTTTTGTTTGAAGATCAAGGTTTTTACTTCTCCATGAAATACATCTGTTTCTGGCACTGCCCATGAATCATTGCATTTTCTTGGCATAGTCATGGTGCAGTTGATCTTTTTATTGATGTTTTTATTAATGTTTGATTTTGAGACTGAATCGCCAAAGCCAGAAGGTATAATTAGAATGCAACGTATTTTGTAGGATTTAATGTTTAATGGTTTTGTCTAGACTGACTGAACACCATAATTTACATAATAAATATATTAAACATATGATAAATACTAATATTATTTATATTCATTACATAATGATTCATACATTTTATAATTATATATTAAATTTTTTACATTACATTTTTTACATTATTATTATTATTTTATTTTATTTTTTGCATTATTTTACATTATTAGACCCGTGTCGACTTTGGAAGTTCCAACCAGATCTCAAGAGAAAATGCAACTATTTATCATTTTAGTGAATTGTTTGCAAATTCATGTAAATTTATACAGTTTAAATTGTACAAAAATGTATCATTTGAAAAAAACATATATACAGGTATATATGATTATAGGGTTACAAAAACGTTTGAATGAAATTGTACTCATTCATAAAAATTTATCAAAACGTAAAGTAGCTATGAATTGCCTTGAGAATGTATCTGTGCTTGTCTTTGTCAATTTCAAAATCTATTTCCAGCCTTGTCAGTGAATAATGCACTTTTTTCTTTTTACAAATATTATTTTGTGAATGTTTGTGATTTACTACCAACCCTATAGTGGCTTGCTGGTCCTGTCCAGTTTATCTGGTTAAAACCATCAAAAAAGACCTGCCTAACTAGCTTTGTCAGGCTTGGAGATCAGCTAACCACCTTGAGTAACACTGTTTTCTTGTGCAGTGTCGGCCATTAAAATCCCTGTATTTGTCAACCGCTAATCTGAAATACCCTGTCATTAGCATTTAGTATTTTGTCAAATTAGCTCTGGCACAGAATTCTACACTGAATTGAATTTGACCTCATATTTTTCTCTGTTATTGAGTCAGCTGTATCATTGTTTAGGTTTCTTGATGCGAAACGGCCTTCGCAGTACAACATGGTCGTTGCTATTCAAAACTGGAGCCATAACAAAGCCGACCAGGAGTTTTTGTGCTGATATCTTACATCAAGGTCAATATAGTCCCTGCTGTTTACTGCTGATAAAAAGAGTTTTAAATCCCTTTCTAAAGTTTTGTGTTGTCTTTTCATTAACTGAGTAATAATAATTGTACTACTAGACGTCTTTACTCTTGCCTGAGCAATTTTGCTAAAAACATAATAGAAGCAAGTCATACATGCAATCTTCATACAGGAAAAAAATTATATATATATATATATATATATATATATATATATATATATATATATATATATATATATATATATATATATATATATATATATATATATACCCAAATATACATTTACATTTATTTTATAATATGCAAAAATATATTTGCTTATATATAGGCTATGTTTCAAAGTATATTTTAAGAAATATATTATCTACCTGTATATAATTTTTTGTATATTTTTAAAAATATAAAAAAATATTATATATTTATATTTTTAAATAATTGGAATAGCCTTTAATTGTTTACTGGTAGATTGGAAAAGATATTATTGTCCCTAATAAATTATTTTCAAATACATTTTGGTATATTTTAGCCATCTTCAAGAATCGGCTAAAAACACACTTCTTGCATCTTTATTTGACCCTCTGACTCTAGCACTATTCTAATTCTACTCTTCAAAAAAAAAAAAAATACCTTGACCCTTTTTAGACATACAATCTATTCATTTAATAACTGCTTGTTTTCTTAAAAAAAAATAAAAAAAATCATAAGATACTAGAAACGTTACAAAAGTTAATAGAACGTTCATTCAAAGTTATGTTTGGACGTTTGTCTAAGACGGTTTTGAGAATATTCAAAAGTAACATTCCCATTATGTTTGCAAAATAATAAAATGGAATGTTCCCATTAATGTTGCCTTTAATGTTCACATAACCAGCTTTTAAAGTTTTTAAACATTAAGAAAACTGAATGAGAGAATCAGAGAACGTTCAGAAAAAAAAAGAAAAAATACCTTTTCATAAATTAAAGGTAATGTTAGCAAAACATTCTAGGGAACATATTTTTGTTAGCTGGGTATGAGTGGTAAAATGTCTTTGTACTTGTATAAACTACTAGTCTTTTAAATCTCTTAACCACCTCACACCAGCACTCGTCAGCTTGGCCGTCTATTTTTGTTGCATCTCCAGTAGTTTTGTTGTTGTTGTTCCCATCTCATCCCATCTCTTAATTTATTACCCACCAACCCTGGTCCTGTAGTTGCTGCTTTTTACCTGCGGCTGTAGTTTATGAACTCTTGCACATCAGAGCCTGCGATCTGAAAAGCATGTAGGACCAGATCCGTTTTCCCATGTGAAGCAAACCGTGTGTTCCAGCACATCAAGCATATGAGAGCCCAAAGGCTTGGAGTCGTTCCACCTTGCAAACACATGCACACTTGATTGCTGTCTACTGGGACCACTCTGCCAGAACAATACAAGAGCATTTCTGCTCTGTCAAACCTGACATACCCTTCGCTTGCTCCAGGCAAAGTTGACAGTGCAGCCCATAACTATGATCTGATCAGACATGTCTGACGGGGCTTTGGGTGTAACCAGTCTTTATCAAACTGAACACTACTCCATTCTTACTCTAGTGCATAATGGCTCATAAATGTTCTGACTTTTCATTGAAAGTGGTGGTGACAAAGCAACAGGCAGGTGGAACGGCAAAAAGGTAATGCTTGTGGTGAAGGACGGCATTCCAGGAATGTCAGCTGTGGGAATTGTTGATGGGAAGTCACAGAGAGCTCAGTTGCCAACTGCATTCCGTGAATTCTGTGTTGTCCTAGCAACAGTTTTACTGTAGTGGGATTTGACAGTGCATCGCTGAGTTGACTGTGACAGCAAGGAAAAGATTCTTCTCTAGTCTCTTGGGTGATGTGTAGACAAATATCAAGGAGAACGGATGCTTTCTACAAACAGATAATGCTGCTTCAGTGCTGGAGAAAATCCTGCCATTTGCAGAACTACTTCCTCATGCTGTTTTGGCTTTGTTAAAAATGTGTCTACTTTTTTGGAGCTGTTTGTATAGTATAATGACAACTCTTCATGCAAACTAAAAAGCAGATTTATCCTCATTCTAACTCTAGACAGAATGAATTGTAATTCTGAGTAGTTTGAACCAACTTTAACCAGTCCCATATAATAGAATGTGAAAAGAAAGAAGCTTGTAGTTGCAATGTCATTAGGTCGAGACCATGGCTTAGCGGTTAGCATGTACCCTGACTCATGAGGGAGAACAATTCTGGCTCATTTTCTGTCGTCTTAATACTGTTTTGTTAGTTTAAAAAGTTGGCAAAAAGATTTTGAAAAATTGTCTTTAAACAAACAAACTCTGTTTTTTATTTTGATATATTTTATTGTATTTTATTTTAGTGTTCCTGTAGCTCAATTGGTAGAGCATTGCGCTATCAAGTGCAACATTGGGGGTTCGATTCCCCAGGAACATATGATAGGTAAAAATTTGATAGCCTGAATGCACTGTATGTCGCTTTGGATAAAAGCGTCTGCTAAATGCATAAATTTGATTTTAATTTAATTTAATTTAAAATTTAATTTGTTTCTGTGATGCAAATCAATTAATCATCCTTACTGAATAAA
This sequence comes from Carassius carassius, assembly GCF_963082965.1. Lineage (NCBI taxonomy): Eukaryota > Metazoa > Chordata > Actinopteri > Cypriniformes > Cyprinidae > Carassius > Carassius carassius. The sequence goes on from NC_081803.1 coordinate 3,147,658, forward strand.
AAGTATTCATTTCTTTAAAAAAAAAAAAATACATAAAAATTTAATGTTTTCGTGAAATGTGTATTGTACATAACTGTGTAATCTTACAAATTATTATCAAGTCTTCCTTAAAAACAGAAGGATTTGGCAAATCATGTATTTGCAAAGGGTAATTTTTTAACATTTTATATCCTATCTATAACCTATATGGTCATGCAGAATAAGGCATTAATATGTGCTGTATAAACATTAATAAACAGCCAATTTGCTGGTAATATGCATGCTCATAAACAAATAGTTAATAGTGAGACTTGGTCCCTAGATTAAAATGTTGCCAAATTTTTTTAGCATGCATAAGTAATGTAGGAAATGTATCTTTTTTCCCACAATCCATTCTGTGCATTGAGTTTACATATGACCAGTGAATTTCCAAGATCCTTTACTCATTTCCTCTTGAAAAGCCTGTGGCATATTCGATCCAGGGATGGTTCCTTTAATCACATTAAACACACAATACGATTTGTTAATGGCACAATAAGATGAATCGCCATGGTGAAGCCAGATGCCTCGATAGGTCATGTGTGTGGTCACCATGGTAACACAGGGTCATTGGAATGGGCCGATCATCTTTCTGTTCTCCTGGTGCCTGCTGTGTGGCGAGATGCCTGTCTCTAGGACACATAAGAGTCTCATCCATGCATCATAAATAAAAATCCATAGTTGCAGTAGGTTCAGTTATAATAAAGCATAATTGAGCTTAATTTAAACTTGCATATTTTATATGTATAATGAACCTCCAGGGAAGAAAACCACAGACTAAGAGCTATTCAACAGCAGTTTATAAGTATTATATTTTAGTAAAAAAATCAGCGTGTTGTGTTATCTCGTCCTTTTCTGCAGTTTGTGAAAATATCATGAGAACAATCTGCCTGTGCTCTAAAGGGATTATCTCGTTTCGTTTCTCAGTTTGTTAGCTCTCTGCATGTGGTAGGCTACTGCCTCAGCCTGCATTGAGTTATTCCACTGGAGATTTTGTTTTGTTGCCTGTCTAATCAGACCCATTTTCTGTGTGTTAACATTAGATGTCTTGCAGATGCATGCTTGTTTTTCATTATCCATATCGCTTTCGACTGAATCTGCAGGGTCTGGACTAAGACAGACCTCATTAGTATTAAATAAGGGGTTGTATTTGTAGCAGTCTGACTAGGCAGGACATAATTGGAACACTGATTATATTTGATCTGCTTGTAAAACTGGCAGAACAGGAATCAGTATGTGTATACATGTGTGTAAACATGGTTTAAGCACACTTTCCTTTTTTTATCAAATTGCTATAGATTTTTAAGTACATGATGTTGAGTACGAAACCAACACTTATGGTTTTGAATACTTTCAACATTTAAACAAGACACTTAGAGACAGACACCAGAAGACTCATTATTGTAACCCCTAGGCTTACAAATTGTTTGATGCCTGTTGCTTTGCTTAAGTTTGTTTTCTCGCTGTAAATCCCTTCTCTGGAGTGAATTATCCCCAGATCCCCTCTGCATTGATTCATTTTAACAGCTGAAAATCACACACTACAATTGTTAGACTCTTATTTGTTGTGGGTCTAGATCTCTGGACTGAGAGGGTAAGATCAGACCACTGTTCTAGACTGTGAGGAGCTAGATCACTAGGCTGTAAAGGGCAGGTCTTGATCACGGTGCTGACCAGTGAGGCGAGGGTCTGGATCACTGTATTGAGCCTATTCATTTTTTTCAATTGTGGCTGGATGTCCTGCTGATGGCAGCACTTTTTTCTGTGCACTGCTGTGCCTCCTCTCATCGGCAGGCTTATCTTTGGAAAGAGAGAGTGTATCAATGCGTGAGAGAGAGAGAGAGATCTCACTACTGCATTCATCATGGAGAATTTGGTACCTACATATATACAAATTGAGGAACGTGTGACTCATATTTTAACGTGTCTGAAGATGTTTTCCCTGTATTACAGTAATGTAGTTTTTTACATTCATTTCTCATGCGTGACCTACCAATGACTAGACAAATACATAACAGGAGAGTCTAACAATGCAGCAATTTCTGCACATTCATTGGTTTCACTTTCAAAATTCATTGGTCTTTCTCCTATCCCAGTTTAATGTTAAGTTTAAGAAATCCATTCGTATGTTGACGTCTGTCATCATCTGGCTGTTAAGCTAACATTGGGAATTTGGTTTGGTTTGCCCACTGTAGGCTGTAATATGTTAGTAAAAAAATGTAAACACATTCTAACATCTTTTCATTTTGCACCCGACACTGATTGCTTTGATGCCGTTATCTGCAATCAATCAAATACAAGCAATGCAGGGGCTTGAAAGAACATGAAAGCTGTTGAAGTGTTGAAAGCTGAGGAAGGCACTCCGCCACGGTCTGTCTCTGTTAAACCTGTCACCAGCCTGTGATGTGCCCCTGGACATAGCCAAGTGCCAAACGCCCCACAGTGGGTGCCATTTGGAGTCTTGACTGGCTACAGTGGTCTGCTTAATCCTAAAAGTGGCTTGTCGTATTGTTTCAAGGGGAATCGTCAGAGATGCCGCCCACTACTGTCGTATTGTCTGTTTCGTCTTTCTGCCCATGTCTGTCTGTCTGCTGTATCTTAACCTTCATTGTAAGACCTTTGTGAGGCCAAAACGTTGCAAAATATTTTGTAACGGTGACATTTTTATTGTCAGTTAATCAATAATAATTGTGTTCGGTGTCTGACGGGTCTTGCTTTTGTAATGTTCATGTATATCAATGCAAGTTTTGGCATTTGGAAAACTGGTAAAAATCTAAAAATTAAAATCTGTCTCTTTCTTTTTCCTTTTTGGCAGCTAATGGCACTGACAGTAAAACGTATAAAGGAGAACGATCTCCTTGTGGCCCTTCCCGCGTCCTCCACGTCCGCAAAGTTCCCATCGAAGTGTCTGAGGCAGAGGTCATCTCACTAGGAGTCCCTTTCGGCAAAGTCACCAACTTGTTGATGCTTAAAGGGAAAAACCAAGTAGGTGATCCATTAACCTGGAAACACATCACTGCACTTTCTTTCAGCTCTGTAAGGATTTTGCAGAATGACCATTGGATCACTAGGCATTTGAGAAACACTGATGGGTTTGAAACTTGCCTTTTGAGATTCTTGAACCTCACCATACGCATACATGTTGGTTTAGCAGTGAAATTTCTGAATTAAATGACATGAATAAGATCAGAGAAAACCAGCATACATATTCTCACCGTTAAACCTCTGTGTGGATCATCACTGTGTAACATGATTTAGGAAATGGAGGATTACTTCCTCAGAGGGGACAATGTTGTGTGTCTCTGGGATTGTCTTGGACATAAAAAATGAAGGTTGTTAAGATTTATTTTATGCTATTAAGCATATTCTCAGAAAAAAAAATCTTATTTTGATTAAAAAAAATATATGATAATATATTATTTAATTTATAAATGTCAACATCATAGTAATTTTTTTATGTAAATTTAAATAAAATTAGGGTATAAAAACGTTTCACTGAGGAAAATTATTGGATGCTCCTTCATTGCACATATACACTGAACAAAGTTATAAATGCAACACTTTTGTTATTGCCCCCATTTTTAATGAGCTGGACTCAAAGTTCTAAGACTTTTTCTATGTACACAAAAGTCCTATTTCTCTTAAATCTGTCTAAATCTGTGTTAGTGAGAACTTCTCCTTAAGGTGGATAATGCATCCACCTCACAGGTGTGGCATATCAAGATGTTGATTAGACAGCATGATTATTGCTCAGGTGTGCCTTAGGCTGGCCACAATAACAGGCCACTCTAAAATGTGCAGTTTTATCACACAGCACAATGCCATAAATATCACAAGTATTGAGGGAGCGTGCAGTTGGCATGCTGACTGCAGGAATGTCCATTAGAGCTGTTGCCTGTGAATTGTATGTTCATTTCTCTACCATAAGCCATCTCTAAAGGCATTTCAGAGAATTTGCCAGTACATCCAACCATCCTCACAACCGCAGACCACGTGTAACCAACACCAGCCCAGGACTTCCACATCCAGCATCTTCACCTCCAAGATCGTCTGAGACCAGCCACCTGGACAGCTGCTGCAGCAATCGGTTTGCATAACCAAAGAATTTCTGCACAAACAATTTCTGTCAGAAACCGTCTCAGAGAAGCTCATCTGCATGCTCGTCTTCCTCATCGGGGTCTTGACCTGACTGCAGTTTGTCATTGTAACCGAATTGACTGGGCAAATGCTCACATTCAAGGGTGTCTGGCACTTTGGAGAGTTGTTCTCTTCATGGATGAATCCCCGATCACTGTACAGGCAGATGGCAGACACCATGTATGGCGTCGTGTGGGTGAGTGGTTTATTGATGTCAGTGTTGTTGATCGAGTGGCCCATGGTGGCGGTGCGGTTATGGTTTGGGCAAGCATATGTTATGGACAACGAACAAAGGTGCATTTAATTGATGGCATTTTGAATGCACAGAGATACGGTGATGAGATCCTGAGGCCCAGTGTTGCAGCATGATAATGCACTGCCCCATGTTGCAAGGATCTGAACACAATTCCTGGAATCTGAAAACATCCCAGTTCTTCCATGGCCAGCAATCTCACCGGATATGTCACCCATTGAGCATGTTTGGGATGCTCTGGATCGGTGTATATACTCCACACAGCCATTGAAAAGGAGTGGACCAACATCCCACAGGCCACAAACAACAACCTGATCAACTCTATGTGAAGAAGATGTTTCACTGCATGAGGAAAATGTTGGTCACACCTGATACTGACTGGTTTTCAGACCCCCCTGCTCACTAACACAGATTTAGACAGATCTGTGAACAATATTTGAGAGAAATAGGCCTTTTGTGTACATAGAAAAAGTCTTAGATCTTTGAGTTCAGCTCATGAAAAATGGGGGCAAAAACAAAAGTGTTGCGTTTATAATTTTGTTCAGTGTATGTGTTTGTATATGCTTTTTAATATGTATATGTGTGTAAAGGATTTCTGGACAGGACGTATTTGTGTTACAATAATGATAATGTAACTTTTTTGCATTATGGTAATTATATAATTTTTTTTTTTTTTTTTTTTTGTATTATAAAAAAATAATTATTCATAAAATAGGCATCATTCTCTTAATTCTTTTTTTTTCTGCTTTTGGACTGAAATATTATCCGGACATTTTTTGTCATGAGACTGACCCAGAAAAACCCACTATACTAAGAACCACCATCATCAAAGAATCATCTTTTTCTGTATTTATCCTTTATAAGGGATGGTGAGGACAAGGGTCCAGATCTTTTTTTCGCTTCATTAGTGATGGCCAGTGATAGAAACTGAAGTGTGCATCCTTTCAAACACATCAAGGTCCATCTAATAACATAAGCCCTGCAAAAACACGGCAGTCTCCCGCTTCCACTCGAGTGTCTTTTCATATTCAAATAGAAACTGGCATATTTAGACAAGAAAAGACCGGCAGACAGATTTCTAATGCCCATGTTGCATAATTAGTTGTTTGCTGCTTGATTTGATTGGGGCTTCAAAAGATTCTATTATTGTCAGATTTTGCATCTATTTCACAACTTGCTTGATGAGGTCAGAATAATTATTGGAGGTATTGCTCATGCTTATGGATGGTTTTTTTAAACTCAATCCTGAATCGTTTGTGCTACAGTCATCATTAAGCTTGTTCTATCGTCCATTCATAAGTGCAGAGCAGCACTTATTCTTCTTTACCTCAAATTTTTTAGCCCACTAATTTTAATTTCATTTGAGTGTTACATTGAAACAGAATAGGAAAAAGTTGGATTAACTGACACCACATATGTGCAATTATCTGAATGCTGTTGTTATCAGGGTTGAGCTCTTACAGTATGTCTCTCTTTGCACTGCAGGCTTTTATAGAAATGGCTTCTGAGGAAGCAGCAATCACCATGGTCAACTACTACACCACAGCCACACCCCATGTCCGCAACCAGCCCGTCTACATCCAGTATTCCAACCACCGTGAGCTCAAGACTGATAATCTGCTCAATCAGGGGGTGAGAATTACTGTCTCTCCAAACACTTTCAAACACCTCTTTCACTAGCATAGAAGGGTTAATGACAGATAGTGTTATCCAAGATTATAGAAAAGCATAATTTAATAATAATTGAGTTTAAATGCATTTGTCAGGTTCTTAAGGCACGGTCACATTTATTTTTGCTTCGGTATTTTATTAGGAATCTGCATGATCATGAGTTCTGCGTGAGGATGAAAAAGCTCCCACGCAGATTTCGCCTGGTCACGCAAATTTGTTGTATTCACCATCAGAAAGCTGCTTGGTTTGAAAGTGACGTCTGTGTGAGCTGTGCTTCATATATGGCTATACTATTGACAATGGTGCTCTTTTATTCACAGAATTTCTCAGAAATTTCACCCCACCTGTACTTTTTGAATTCATATTAGTTTTTTCATGTTTTTTTTAGTCTAGTGTACCAATCAGTAAAATGTAATAAAGAAATGTAAACCTTGAATATGATATTTTACTCACTTTTTTGCAGAATTTTTGCAGAATTTTTCTTTTTTTATTCTAGCTATCAGCATATTGGAATAATATAATAATAATAATAATATAATATAATAATATAATGATAAGACCATTTGATGTACTTTTTGTTTTCATTTTGTTTAAAGAAACGGTTCTTTTTTTACTGTAATAGTCAAGTCAAGTGACTTTTATTTATATAGTGCTTTAAACAAAAAAGATTGCGTCAAAGCAACTGAACAACATTCATTAGGAAAACAGTTTGTTAATAAAGCAAAATGATGGCAGTTCACCATTGAATTCAATGATGTCATAATAGTGTTTGTTAAAGTGTTTGATAAAATGACTAGCCATCCGTAAAAAGCAATCAAATATTTCCCTACACCCTGAATACATGTACTCAATACTCAGTACTCAATAATAATAATAATAATAGTAATAAAACTTCAAAAATGTTTCAAGGTAATTTTTTTCTAGCTATGTCAGCCTGAAACAACCTTGCTGTGTCATAAATTGGCAAAGAAAAAGAAACTTTCTGAAAATAAAACTTTCTGGTCTTGTTTATAAGTGGAAAGCGCTCCACTTTGTGTGACAGGCTGATGAAGCTCTAGCATTAAACCTTTACCTAATCCTAACATTATTTAGCTTGCTGTCTTTTTTACGAACTCAGAATGGCATCTCTGCATATTTAGTGCCTCCTTTATACTTTTGCTCTACCCAGAGCTATTAGTTTTACAGTATGTAAAACGGCTCATTACAGAGTCATTTGCTGAGAGTGCATTTTAGCGCCAGGGAATCAGGTGTACCCACGAGTGCAGATTGAGGTGAATTTGTGTGTTCTTGGTGTGAGTGCAAAGTTTTAGAAGAGTTAATGTCAGGTCAGAAAGTTAACTCTGTACGTCTCATTTGTAGAGGGCTCAGGCTGCTCTGCAAGCTGTCAATGCAGTGCATTCTGGGAATATGAGTCTCTCTGGGACTGCAACAGCCAGTGACGGTAGAATGATGCCTGGACAAAGTCCTGTGCTTCGTATCATTGTAGAGAATCTCTACTACCCAGTGTCTCTAGAAGTGCTACACCAGGTAAGACTACACTATACCAAAATGTTATGATTCTTTCATATGACGTTTGTCATTGATCTCAAGGGGTCTGGGAATTGGCACTGATTCCTGATACAGTTCAGAATCACAAACTTTTGATTCAATTTTTATTTGATACCAACTTTGATTTGTTTTAATATCTGGGCATATCTTTATTCAGTTTGATATTTTGTATTATTTCTGTTATAATATAAGCATGGTTTTTCAGTTACATCACCGTGCAATCAATATATCAAGTAATCATGACAACTTTTTTTGCTTTCTGCTATATATCAAGCAGGATATTTACATTCTAATCTCAAATACTTACTACCTCATTCATTTGCTTGCACTGTTTTCAGTGTTAAATATGTACAGTTCCTACTTTATCACCTATCAACCTTGTAAGTTACCTTTCCACAAGGTCAAAGTGGAAGAAAACAGTGGTGTTCAAAGAATTCTTGTTGTCCAGTCATGTGGGACTCAAAAGTTGAAATGTAATGTTGGAAGCCAGCACCTTAAACCAGCCCGAAGTTTTTTCCTGGTTTCAGTGGGACACAAAGATGGCTTCCACTGGTCAGGTTAATTGGTTTTATTGGAGTTTTAGCCACTGATCGGCCGACTGAGCAGCTAAACCAGCTCAAAACCTCCTTGGTCAGGTTGGGTGACCAGCTGAACTTGCTTAACCAGATGAGCAAACCTTGGGCTGGTTTAAACTAGACTTTGACATGCCTGTCCTTCATTTTCCTGTCTTCTCCTTCATTTAGATCTTCTCAAAATTCGGAACGGTCCTGAAGATCATTACCTTCACCAAGAACAACCAGTTCCAGGCCTTGCTACAATATGCAGATCCAATGAACGCACATCACGCCAAAGTGGTCAGTACCAAAACAGAACCCGCAGTCACACAATGCTCCTCGTATTGTCTCATTGGTGGGATGAATTGGGTTGGGTGGGATGAAAACATGGCAAGCAGTTTATTCCCTCAGGCTGTCTGTGGAGACAGATGGTTTATCTGTGGTCAGCGCTGCTTCCTAATCGCAGCCGTCCCGTATAAAGCTTCACGATCAATCACACGATCAGTCCTCCTTCACCACATTTTTGGTGCTCTCTGGTATTTTTTGGTGCTGAACCAAAAATTTGTCAAAGCAACAGGAAGACGGCAGGAAAACCAGCTCCCAGTAGACCGCACAAATCAAACCGCCCTGTAATTAATATGTCACCGTTGAGGTTATCTAATGAATGCCAATGCAGCTCACCAGGGGAAAAAGAGCTAGCAAGTAATTACTTCTCTGGTCTGAGGGTGTTATCTATTGTGCGGCTGCCATGTTGCATTGCCTCCTTGCACAAAGAGAGTATTTGTTAGTGTAACAGGAGGGGCGGGTACAGGGGTCTTCTTTGAAATGGGCGATGAAGCCCCCCTTCCTCTCGTTTGAAATAGCTACAAAAAGGAACAATTGTGCGCAAATGCACTTCTGTAGCTTTATATTCATCGGCAGTGCTGGATAGTAACTGATTATATGTAATTCGGATTACGTAGTGATGGAACTGATAATTAGGTTACATTACATTTTAAAATACTCTAAATTTTTTATTGATTACATATTATTTACATGTTCATATGACATTCAGGTAAACAGGTATAACATTTCAGACTTTTGGTTGGTTGCTTATCTGCCCAAAAGAGTCAAAAGAGCCCATCCTTGAATCCTCACGATAACCGGAAGTGTAGATTTGGCATTCAATATAAGACTATAAACCTACGTTTTAGAATTGGTTCATCTGATTGATTAAAGGTAACAGCACAGACTTCTTCAGAACAGCTCTTTGTCCGTCCCTGTCGTTGCAAAGGCCACTGTCAGGATTAGATGTGATTTGCATTTGTCATCAAGGTTTAGTTAAATGAACTGGCTCCACGGGAGAAGTCATTTCACATCGCCTCCGCCCTGCCAAACCTGCTTCAGGCCTACACAGACAATTTGATAATGAAAATGTTGCAGTGGATTAAGAAGCAAACTGTCATGTTTAGTGGCGATCTTGTTCTCTTATCTAAGGTTCATAAATCCAAAATGGCCATAACGAGATGGAGATTACAGGTAAACTGACAGAGAAAGCCATTTTTGTCACTATAATGGCAAATACTCAGGGTCAATAAAGGGAGAGATTACTTTAAATGAAAATTATCGCCTTTTTTTGCAAATATATTTCGAGGGTTCATGGTTTCAGAGTTTATTGATTCAATTTCACTGCACATGTTGCTTTTCATTCTGTTTGGTTTTGCACTTTTTTTAATTAAAAGGGCTCAGTGGAGACACAAACCTTGTGACCGCGGCTTCTTCTAGATCAGTTTTAGGAGTTTGGCTGTCGCTTGCTTTAAGATATTGATTAACAGAAAGAAAAACTGAGAGGATATGCTCAGGGTCCATTAAAACCTGATGAAGCGAAGGAAAGCAGAACTATGTGCCAGAATAGTTCAGTGTCCTGTGATTGGAGAGACAAATGTGCAGTGCTGGGTTAATCTAATGGGAAATGAAGTAAATAAAATAAAAAAGTGTATATAAACATATGTATTTTTATAAACATTTTGAATTTAATTTTATAAGTCTCATCTATAAATGTAATTTGACTTTAATTTTAATAAATATTATTTTCGAAATATTTTAGTGCAGTAATGACAATGAGATTTTTTTTTTTTTTGCAATTAACACGTTCTAGTAATGTAAATTTCTATTGAAAAAAACAAGTATGCAAAAATATGTAATTGTCCTTGTTTTTATTTTAGCATACTATCATTTCTTTGTGAGAGAATGGCATAATAATGTTTGGTGTCTGCGTCAGGCTTTGGATGGGCAGAACATATACAACGGCTGCTGCACTCTGCGTGTTGAATTCTCCAAGTTGACCAGTCTGAATGTGAAGTACAACAATGACAAGAGCAGGGACTTCACACGTCTAGACCTGCCCTCAGGGGACGGGCAGCCCACGCTGGACCCCTCCATGCAGACCGCTTTTGGTAAGACACATGCACATATATACTGAAATATGTGGACAAATGTTTGATTGAGGGAACCTTTGTCTCCTATTGTATAATATATATACATATAGTTTTAAAGAATATACTTTATTCGCTTTAGATTCACAACATCCCATATTATACCTAAACCCAGTTGATCAAGGCCAACTTGTACCCATATTTTGTCTCACTCACTCACACACACACACACACACACACACACACACACACACACACGCGCAAACGGTCTGCTTTAGTCTGTGCTTTTCTTCTAACTTCTAACTTAAGAAAGAAAGCTACAGGATGCCAGATTAATGTTTTTATATAAATGGTATTCAGTACTTAAATGTAAATTTTGATGTTTGGCATGAAGGTATTTATCACTATTTTATTGAAAAAAATTCCACTTTGATTATTTATTTGTCACTACATAATGTTTACAGCTTTATGTGTAAAAAATGTAAAGTAATAGTTCACCCATAAATGAAAATTTGTTGAAAATGTACTTGTTCTCAGGACATGGAAGATGTAGATGAGTTTGTTTCTTCATCAGAACAAATGTGGAGAAATGTGGCATTACATCACTTGCTCGCCAGTGGATGCTCTGCAGTGAATGGGTGCCGTCAGAATGAGAGTCTAAAGAGCTGATAAAAACATCACAATAATCCACAAATGATCCACACCAGTCCAGTCCATCAATTAATGTCCGGAAAAGCAAAAAGCTGCATGTTTGTAAGAAACAAATACACCATTAATCGAAGTCCTTTATTCATAACATTGCTTCCTGCAGTGAAAAAGTCATTCTTCAGAATCAGGAGAGAAATATGCACAGATCAAGCACCATTTACAAGAAAAAACTGTTCTAAACAAATATGTTGGTGGATTTTGATGTGAGAAGAAAATGACTCATGGACTCATATTTTAGCCAGAAGCATGGATTTAAAGTTGAAACATCTTAATGATGAATTTTTTCTTATAAACCTGCACAAGACATTAACTGATGGACTGACAAACATGCAGCTTTTTGCTTTAAGACATTAATGGATGAACTGGACTGGTGGGGATTATTTGTGGATTATTACGATGTTTTTTTCAGCTGTTTGGACTCTCATTCTGACGGCACCCATTCACTGCAGAGCATCCACTGGTAAACAAGTGATGCAATGCTACATTTCTCCAAATGTGATGGAGAAACAAACTACATCTTGGATAGCCTGAAGGAGAATACGAATTTAGTGAATTTAATTCTTCAGGTGAACTATTTCTTTAAACTTGTGTCTACCTTATACTTTGTTGATATTCCAACTTGTAATATTTCATACATTTTTGTCTCTGTGTGTGTACTAACATTTTGTTTTTAATCAAACCCTCCCATTTATCTAATTAAACTTCTCTTCCGTTAGAAACACCAGTGTAACAGATCTTTTCCTCACTTCCTCCTTACCTGGGCGATCCGTGTGTTTTATTATAATGCTATCGGCTGGTTGCATGCACACTATCAAAGGGCAGGTCTAATCACACACACACACACACACACACACACACACATAGTTCTGTGGGCTGTAGCGTTTGCAGAGTAGATTTATTGTGTGTGTGATTGTCAGAGGAGGCAGCAGATAACTGTGGCTGCCCATCCATGCATCTTGTTGTCTCAGGCTCAGTAAATCACCTGTGCTGTCTCGAGCGAGAGGCGGTGTGGAGACTGATAAGCCCGGTGTGTATTCTTGTGTGTGTGTCTGTAAACCAGAGCTGATGAATAATTTCTGGGCACAGAATCTCAGGGGTGCTCGGTGACGTCTCCAGACGCCCGCCAAAGCAATAAAAGGAGCTCAAATGGCGGGTTTTATTAGACCACTGCCATTTTCTCGGCCTTCTCTGCAACACCCCTCATGAAAATGTTTTCTTGTTGTCGGTAGGACTGTTTTGAAATGTATGTACTCTGTTTGTTCGGAGCTCTGTGGTGGTTCACATCTCAATAAGCTGAATAAATCCATGTTAAACAACAGTGTCACACTAAAGTCCTTCCCTTCTGGGGATTCGAGATATTACATGAGCAAACTGTGAATTACATGAATGTGCATGTCTCAGCATAGTCAGCTCAATATTGTAGGATAATAATAAAACCACAATGATATGGGGAGTACAGAATTGATATTTTCTTTTATAAAGCAAATCCTAGAGGAACGAAAAGGACAAATGTGAATCTAAAACACATGTGCCAAGAGCTAATTAATGTGTTCCTTGTGTTCATTTTGGTTTTTAAATACTTTTCTACCAATTAAAAAAAACAACAACAAAAAACAGGTTTGCTTTTCATGACTCTAAAATGTCATGCGGTGTAACCAATACAAAGTTATAATACATCGCCCTTGCACCTTGAATACATTTTTATTATTGTCACCATTATTATTATTATTTGGATGAAGAGTATATTTTATGAATATGTTTATTAATTTATAAATATCATTACCTTTTTGGGGAGTTGCATCACATGACAAAATGCATTAAACTAGCCTTAATGGTCAAAATATGTGAAATTTCGTTTTATTTGTTAATATTTATTTTGCTTTTTTCATAGCAACCATTGATAACAATGGACAATATGATTATAATATTATATGTCAGAAATTAATCCATCCTTAAAAATACTGCCATATATATATATATATATATGATTAATAATAATAATAATATGATATCGTTCTGTATCAGTCTCTATGACATCATTTCCTGTATACTTTCCCCATATGAATCCTCAATATTTTAACAAATCCAAATTATTACCAATGAAATAGTGATAAAAGATCATACAAAAGTATTTAATAGGTTTATTTTTTAATCTCTGTAATGAGGCTTTTATCTTTATGACGTTATCAGAACAGTTGTATCACCGTGATATGTATAATATATTTTACATCTCCAAAGAAATATCAAAATGAGTTTTAATTGAGAAATATTAGACTCTTTCTTACCCTGAAAAAACTCATTGTGTTGGTGTTCACTGTCCTAGAGCTTGTGCTCTCATTTTATAAATCAGTTGTCTGTCGTTGCTGACTCTTTGCGTGTGTGTGTGTGTGTGTGTGTGTGTGTGTGTGTGTGTGTGTGCAGGGGCTCCTGGGATCATTTCCTCTCCATACCCCGGGGCGCCTGGTTTCGCTCCTGCTATCGGTTTCCATCAGGCAGGTGAGCTTTCCAACACAGTCACACTCTCACATCACGTCTCATTAATGGAGGCAGCGTCGTGTGGCTCACAACAGTCTTCAGACTGAATAATTGGAGATATTACTGTGTAATCACCTGAGCCACTTGCACAGTGCATGTGCAGATTGACACCAGCAAAATGAGCAAAGAGAAGAGGGACTAATACAGATCTGAAAACAGACTGAGCAATGTGTGCAGATAGAAAACCTTGCCTTTGGAATTGGCTATTGATTAGTTTGCACTGTTTTAATTTATAAGATCAACATAAGCGGTGCACGATAAATATCGGCAAACTTACTAACAAGCTGCGCAAATCAGTGGATAATAATGAATGTGGATTGGTGCAAATTGTTAGTTAAAAACGGCTCTGTGATGAAACAACTGCACTATGTGAAATCACGCATGTGATGGGATTTACCACTGATTAGATTATTGGCTTTACTGACGAGATGCGCATTAATTATCTGCTAATGTTTATCGTGCACCCCTAATCAATATCCAATTTAAGTGCATTGCACTGATCTATAATTACATATTTCATCATATATTAAAACTTAAAAGCTTAAGTCACTGTGCAGCTTTACTTACAAAGACTTAATTTATGTTTTCTTAGAGACAACATTTAACATTAACATAAATGTTATTTGTACAATTTAACTTGTTAATATGTGTTATATTAAATATATACACTGCTGTTTAAAATTTGGGATCTGTAAGATTTTAAAATGTTTTTCAAATAAGTCTCTTCTGCTCACATCAAGGATGCATTTATTTGATCAAAAATACAGTTAAAATGTTAATATTGTGAAATATTATTACAATTCAAACTAGCTGTTTTCTGTGTAAATATCTGTTAAAATGTAATGTGTTTCTGTGATCAAAGCTGTACTTCAGTCTTCAGTGTCACATGATCTTCAGAAATCATTCTAATATACTGATTTACTGCTTTGAGTAATTTCTTATTATTATTATTATTTTTACTATTATTATTGTGCTGCTTACTATTTCTGTGGAAACCAACTTTTCTCAAAATGTTCTTTTATAACAATATAAATGTCGTTACTGTCACTTTTGATGAGTTTAATGCATCCTTAACCTTGCTGAAACAATTTACATATGTGTACTTTTTTAAACTGTCCCTGAACAGCAGTGTATTATTTAACATAGTTACTTGAAAATCAGACATGATAATCATCCTCATGTTGTTCCAAATGAAATAATTTTCTTCACTTCTGTCACAATAGTACTTTTCTAATGACATAATCAAGGTCTCAGTCAAATAAAAGTACCAAAATTAATATCATAATATATCAGTATTTTAATATCAATTCTCAATGCACAAGTCCTGTCCTATATGATTTAGCACTGAATATTTTTCTTTCACACAAGCTGAATCATTTGTCCTTCACGTATTAAGCATGTTGTGAATGCCGCTCTCCATTTTCACACTCCTGACCCTGATCTCTGCTGCTGGCTTTATTTAAATTTCTTACTATACAGTCCAATACTCATCTGGACTTAAATTACCCAGCATGCCTCAACACATTGATTTAAAAAGCTATTACAAGAAGACCGAATGCTGTTTATCTGAAAAAGCAGCAACAGGTTGTGAGAACGTTCCTCCTCCTCTCCCGTCTAACCCTTCCCATCCTGCTCCACTCAGGTCTGTCTATGCAGGCCATGCCTGGTGCTCTGGGACCTCTTACCATCCCTTCATCAGCAATGACAGGACGGATGACCATCCACGGCATGACTCCCACCACCATCCACTTTGTGCTCCTCGTCTCCAACCTAAACCCTGAAGTGAGTGTCCATCCCCTCCCTCAACACCAGCGTCCCATGACATAACTGATGTCAACATTAGTGACTTACCCTTCTCTGTGAGCCCTTCCACCGCAAATCTCTCATTTATATGTCATAATATATGGTAGGAAAGAGTTCGAAATAAATGAAAATATTTTACAATTATACTGTAAGTGCCTTTCAAAAAGCATTTTAGACCGTAGTGGTCAAAATTCTGAGTCTGTCTTTATGTATATTTTCTATTTCATTTTAGTTGAATTTAGTTTTTTTATATCTATGTAGTTTTAGTCATTTTAGGTCACCAAGTTAAACTAAATGAAAATAAGGAATTTTTTTCTCTCTTTAAGCTTTTAAAAAGCACACAAAAGATTGGTTTTTAACATGTAGACACCAGTATGATTCTGATACAGTTTGATGGCTGAAACTGATAATTAGACTACAGATCTAGGTACTTTCATTATATTATATTATATTAATTATTTTTTTATATTTTTGGAAGTCTCTTCTGTTCACAAAGGCTTCATTTATTTAATCAAAAAATAAAGTAAAAATGTTGTGAAATATTATTACAATTTAAAATAACTGCTTTCTGTGTGAAAGAAATGTAAATTATAATTTATTCATGTGATGCAAAGCTGAATTTTCATCATTACTGTAATCTTCAGTGTCACGTGATCCTTCAGAAATCATTCTGATATGCTGATTTGCTGCTCAAGAAACATTTCTTATTATAATCAATGTTGGATGCAGTTGTGCTGCCTCATATTTTTGTGTAATATATATCAGTTTTATAAAATGTATAGTATAGATACAGTATATATAGTTGTTGTTTTTTCTTCTGGTGTGTGCAGTTACATAAAATGCTTTTTTGTTGTAATAAATGTGGACTAATGACTAATCTGAGCCATTACTATAGCGTACAGTATTGCACAGAGACTATGCAGGGACCATAAACACTCACTGGCTTTAAATATCAGTGCCCTTAAAATTATATGAGTTAATCCAAACCTAATTTCATGCTTTATTCAGTCTCATCAATTGATGTCACAAGACACTGTCTTCTTTTAATTCTGCAGCGTTAGTGGCCGGCATTCACATTGAAGTGATCAGTGTTTCACAGAAAATCATTTATTAATGTTTCTCCATACATTTACTTTTTCTAGCGCTTTTTACATTTCAGTACTGAATGATCTCTATGATATTGTCCCATCTCTTGCAGAGCATATCACCACACGGGCTCTTCATTTTATTCGGTAAGGACGAATTTATTACTCCTCTAGATCAGATGTGCAGACGGCTGTTTTTATGAAGGCTGTAGAGGATAGATGCTGAGCGATGAGACCATTTCCTTACGAACACACATTCGGGAGATTATTTGCAGATTGTGCGTCGTGACCCGTCTTATGAATCTTCGAATTTCTCCCATTCACACCCTCAGTGTGTGTCATTGTTATTGTCCCTACAATTTAATAACTGTCAACATCAGAGACAGACCTTAGTGTGAGTGATATCCTTTAAAATGTTTTCTCGTCTAAGCATTTGAGGAGTTGCCGTCGCCCTCTGCCTTCAATAATGAAACCCTGAGATCTGCAGATAACGTATTATTTGCTGTAAATTGTGTTCAGCCAAAAAAAATAATAATCGTAATTTCTCTTCTATCCCGGCAGGAGTGTACGGAGATGTTCACAGAGTCAAGATTCTGTTCAACAAGAAAGAGAATGCCTTAATACAGATGGCAGATGCCACGCAAGCCCAGCTCGGTACGTCAGGCTTTACACTGAAATCCTTTTCATCTTGACACATTCTCTTCATCCTTTGATCAGGCGTCTTTTCAGAGCATTCTGTGTCTGTATTACAGCTACAAATCAGTGTGGTTGTATCGCTGCTGGATGTAGCCAGAGCTATGAATGAAATATTTATAAAGCTTGCATTTTTCTACTAAATGTCTCATAATATGGGCAGCAACACAAAATCCCGCTCGATCCCACTTCTACTCTCGCAGTCTGATAGATTTCTTATGCTAGGACTGTAGAGTAATCCTTATTCCGTTTTTTTTATTATTGTTATTTATTTATTTTATCGGTTTTGAATTTGTGCATTTGAAAAAGTAACACATGCGAGTAGCATTTCTAAACCTGCTGTCCAACAAAAGAGCACATTAATATGTTTTTACTCCACATCATCAGTCAAAGAGTGTTTGAAATAACTTCCTTTTGTGATCTGATGTGGCTTTTTATCACAGAATGAGGCAGAAAATATATTCTATACTGTAATGTACATACAGCAATGGATTATAAATATACAATTATTATAAAAATACCTTAGATGGTATTTTATACAGTCATTTTTGCAAAACAATTTACATAACTTCACTCTCTGGTTGTGTTTTATGAATTAGGCGTAAAAAACGGGGTCATCAGGAGATGAGTGACACCTATATTTAGAGGCTTTGTGTGTGTGTGTGTGTGTGTGTGTGTGTGTGTGTGTGTGTGAAAAATGTTGAAAAATACACTTGTATGCATGACCTTTTGTTGTTCAAATGTAGAGTGTAAGAGTGTAATACATGGTGTCTCAGGGTTAAGCGTATCTGTAACACATTATCTTTGGGTTTGTTTGTGAAGCCATGAGCCATTTGAACGGTCAGCGTCTTCATGGTAAGGTGATCCGTGTGACCATCTCGAAGCACCAGACAGTGCAGCTCCCCAGGGAGGGTCAGGAGGACCAGGGCCTGACCAAAGACTTCAGTGGGAGCCCGCTGCACCGCTTCAAAAAGCCTGGCTCCAAGAACTTCCAGAACATCTTCCCTCCCTCCGCCACCCTGCACCTCTCAAACATCCCGTGAGTGACTGGCACACACCCACACACTGCGCACCACACGCTCAATACAGCACTATTTATGGCATCAGATAAGGTGTTATTTTTGTCCTCTATAAACACTGTGGTCATTGTTTCTTTCCTCCCCCAGTCCCTCCACTACGGATGATTTTCTGAAAGACCTGTTTGCCGGTTCTGGATACACAGTCAAGGCCTTCAAGTTTTTCCAGTGAGTTTTGTTCACATTTTGTTTTTTGCATCCTTCATTTATCTGATTTTAGTAAGTATTTGTTCACATGGGGAAGAGTCTGCTTGTTCCATTCTTCATGACAACATGGCTGATAAGGATTAGGTTTTTTTTAAACATAAATGGAATGTTATCAACAATGTCTACAAGATTCTCTAAAAATTTAAAATTGATTTTAAGTTTACTAGGAAACAATGTGTAAATAAATGGCCCTCTAGGAGCAGGAAAGGACATTCATACTTCACATTGTTTAAAGGGATGGTTTCTTTGTAGTTCTTTCTTCTGTTGAGCTTCTTCTGTTATTTTAAAGAATGCTGGTAATGTGATTTAACTTTTTACCTGATGGTTACCCCATGTGACAATTTGAAAGTAGTCATTAAAATGATTTAAATGTTGATTCAACACCATTTGGAACCTTCACAAATATGTTTTAAACTTAGTTTTCAAAAGATTTTCTTTTTCTTTTCTTTTTTTTTTATCCCGGACCCTATGTCATTGGACCAACTGGTCCTAAATTTTGGCTGATCTTGAGTTGTTTCAGGATCACCCAGTATCTGATTTTCACTATCCATATATGATTAATAGGAAAGACCGCAAAATGGCGCTGATCCAGCTGGGTTCGGTGGAAGAAGCCATCCAGGCTCTTATCGACCTTCACGACCATGACCTGGGAGAAAACCACCATCTGCGAGTGTCCTTCTCCAAATCCACCATCTAGCACCGCCTTCACTACAAACACACCCTTTCCCCATCCTCCCCGTTCCAGCCCTTAAACCTTCAGCAGTCTGACTGTTTCGTTCAGAGAATAAGACTGGCTGACAAACTATAAAAAAACTATTATAGATATTCATGGGGTAGTTTTAGAGATTTTCAAAAGAAAGATAAAAAAGCAAATTAGAGACTACTGCAGAACCTTTAGAGAGTTTCAGAGTGAGTATGATTTACTCTCACGAAACCAGGGCTGAAGACACATGGGATATCCATGACAATGTGACATTTCTGGGAACCTCCGTGTGGAGGAAGTAGGACTCCCCCTTTAGTCGACTGGCGAGGACTTTGTTGATATGAAACGCAAACTAACATGAGGTGAACATTCTCAAAAAAGTCAATGCTGAGGAAGTTTCTTCACTGCACACTTGCCGATTACATTGGAGACTGACGCTCCTGTAGCCCAATGGCCTTGATACCCCAGACCTAATTGAGGGCAGGGTCTCCTCTGTGCCTCCTCCAAAAAATAACACCTTAATTTTCATTGGCTATTTCAACGGAGCGCCGCATTTCCCGTGGGATGTGTTGAACGCACGGTCACCGGTTGAATGTCACTGACGTCATCATCAAGGTGCTGCTGGAGAAAAAAAATCTGTAGCGACAGTCTCAACCAATGGGCTTGTCCTTTTTCTTCAAAGTAGCATTAAAACAAGAGTGCTATGGATTCAAGAATGAGTGCATTTAAAATTCGCAGCATACAAATCTTTTGTTTCTCAGCACTTTGATTTGAAATGAAGACAGGCACCGTGGGGAATGTTTGGCATCCTCATATCTGTTTACTGTGCAAAGATGTATAGCCAGATGGTAGGCATCTGTGAATAGATAGTGAATGGCGTGATTTGTTGTTTTTTTCTTGTATTATGAAAATTTTATATCAGACAGACCAGCCTTTTGTGGGCTCTCTCAATTCTGTCAGAGAACATGTTTGTGCAATGGCACGATGTCATTGTCCAGTCGATCGGGTTCCTCTGAACCAGGGCGAACATTTTCAAACATGCTCGATCATTCCAGAAAACTTACGGCCAACTGTCACCTTTACTGGAACGCTCCAATCAGCAACGCCCAGCCTGATAATAGGCTCCGCCTCCTAAGTGAATTTCCCAATGTGAATAGTATAGCCCGTGATCTCGATGGGAAATTGATGATTTCCTCCATTCTGTTACCCTTCTCAGCTGAATATTTTCCTTTCATTCTTCTTGTTTTCCATCTTTCTACATAGGGGCAGAAGGTTCTGTGCTCATTACTCTGTTCTTCCACTCCTCGGCTCTGGCCACAGGTGTGAGAGTTTCAGCCATGGGCTCTTTAGAAACCGTAGTGAAGCTCATTGAGTCATAGCAAAAGAAAGAGGGCGGCACTCTCTCTTGCCTTGCAGTCCCAACTAAATGCCTCTGCATCTGACCAAACCAAATATTAAAGGAAAGAGTGATTCAGAATGGCTTGAAGATGCCGCCTAGTTCCCAAACCTAGTGAGCTGCTGCATGAATTGCATAATTGCCATGAAAGCCCATAAGTGACTGATCTGGAGAGCTCTAGAACGGACTAATAGCACAGGAGTGCACAGGAAACTCACCTCCAATAGAGTCCAGGCCAGAGGTTTTCTTCTAGAGGTAGAGATGTTAAACTTAAGAGTCTGTATCACTGGGAAAAAATGGTAAACTTAAGATCACGTAAATCTTCTATGCCAATTACACAAAGACTTTGGCATCATGAAAATGCTTGCATGCTCCAAATATACTCCAAAACTAGCATCTCCTTCATTGATTCCATTAAAAAAATCAATACATTACAAGTTTTGAGCAGCGTTTTAAGGCTAGCATTGGATTTGATTGATTTTAGTACAGTTAGCATGCTGCTAAGCTAATGAGTCTTAATCGTAGGAATGCATTGCGCATGTCAATATTGAGCTTCTGCTATGAATTCTTTACACTTATTACAGTGGTAGACTGTGGTGTGGTGCGACACAACAGTAAACTGATGCCCCGTTCTACTTCTGACATACTATAAAAGTTTGCGCTACTTCCGACAACAGGACAAATGGATTTAGAAATTTGACTTGTTTTCAGTATAGAGAGTCTAGAGATGCTGCAATGCACCTCGACAAACATCACACAGTGCATAAATGTAAAAAAAACATAGAACATACTCAATATTTGCTTGTGCTATGCATTTCTACACTTAAGGTATCACAACATTAGCCTAGCAACATGCTAATGTCAAGCTCTGGAATGAGTAGATTCATATGATTGATTCATTTTAAGGTGTTTTGGCCCGAAGTCAAAATAATCCATTTTTAAACAGGTTAAACAAATTTATAGATATTTTTCTTCAGTGAATTATAAGTATATTCCTTACCGACATTTGCCTTGTTTCGACCACCGTCTTGAATGAGCTGCACAGTGCATTCTGGGATGCCTTAAAATGTCATTTAAATAGGCAGCTCACTAGGTTTTGGATCATGGCAATGGTGTGCATATACAAAAGCTGATTCTGTATGTGTATGTTTAGTAAGTACTAATGTATAATCACTGGTTTCATTGGGACTGTCTGGGATATATGATGATTTGCTTGTGCGTACGATGCAAGGTGCTGTTTCATTTAGTGAAGATCTGGCCTTAACATTCCAAGAAGGGTCACTGTAGACCTGTTGAGTAGCATCTAAAGGGAGCAGGTTCAATGCTTGTGTGCTATGTTCCTCTATCAGTGTCCATTTGAATCACAGTTATGAAATGAATCAACAATCTTCATGTTCATGCAAGGCAAGGGATAGTGACTTTTTTTTGTCTTTGACCGATTTCACCTGAAGCGATTCAAAACTTCGCTTTCACTTCTCAAAAGAAATTTAATTTTGTTGAAGTTTACAGTCTTACAGTCAAAACTATTCAGGTCTATATATCTAAAGGATTGTCAAGATTTTTTGAGAAAAAAAAAAGTTACTTATTTTTGGTAATTTGTTCTTTTTTATGGAAGATAAAAACATCAAATTTGAAACCTCATCGGGTTTTTCTACCACTATAATCATTCAAGAAATCGTGGTGAAAAAAAAAATCATATTTACTGTGTATTTACCTAATTTCTTATTACGTGCCTTATTATGTGTTCATAATCAAATAGGTTTTAGAAATTTTACCTAAAATATCTTATGTACTATTTTGTGGGATTGGTGAGAGGGTTGATTTATTTTGTATTTTATTTTTTTGTTGTGTAGCTCTTATAGATGTACATTTTGTGGGGACTCAGTACCATGTGGTCTTAATATGAAATGAGATGTAAGTTATGATGTATGGTGCTGTGAATGCTCTTATTAGAAAAATGAACGGTGAACTCAGCGATGTTCAGAGCATGCTGTGGGTCTCTATTCTCCCTCGCTGATGATTGTGTGTGTGTGTGTGTGTGTGTGTGTGTGTGTGTGTACATATGTATGTTAGACCCGCGTACCATTGTTACATAAAGCCTCTCTAGGCCACAATTATGTTCCTCCCATCTCTGATATAAATATTTTGCGCTCAGAGATGGAGGTTGCTGTAAGCTTGCGTATTGTTCTTATTAAATAGTATGAATTTATGAGCTGTTATGAGCACATCTGTGAAGTTTTTGTTCTTTTCTATGTGATCACACTTTTTCGCCAAGCGAATGTTAAAACGGGACAAAACAAATTCAGTGACTTTCATTAAAGGAGCCACCCAAGTCGTATCTAGAGTAGTGGTCGACTGATATATGTCGCCAAGGTGTATCACCAATTCTGTTTACCCAATATATCAGAAGCGGGACTTTTATTTTAATGGCGCAGGACATTTATTCTGGCAGCGCCCGTTCTCCATCGTCATTAGTTTACCGTCTCTGTTTAACAGTTCTGACTAATAAATGAATACACAGAACTATACTAAAAAGTATTGTAAAGGTATAGTAATACTTTTTTTCTACCGTCATCAAATGCGCATGCAATTTAATCAAAAGACTTTGAATATGTAGTAAATTTTACTTGCATTGATTGGATTCAGCTGTGAGATCTCACGAAATGTGCATAAAAACTACCTTCTAATTAAATCTATTAATTTCACAGATTTATTTTCAAGTTCAACTATTTTTTATTTATTTATACATTTTTCAAATTCTAACATTCAGTAAATATTATGTAAAATAAATATGCATTTCATTTAAGCGTGTTATGTGTGCATGTGTTTTTACGATCTTTATATGAAACAGTGTGATATATCATATTTATATCGGCCACCTTGCTCTCTAATTAATCAAAATCGGTCGACCACTAATCTAGAGACTCGGAGGTGGGCCCTTTTTACTTTGGGCCAGTAAGTAACCGCCTAGCAACCATCACAACACCCTAGCAACCGCATAGTAATGCATTAAAACCACTCTGAACATCTTAGAAACCATATAGCAACATTCTGGCAACCTCCCACAAACCATAATGTGATGCCGGCGAGTTTTTCACGAGAATGACCGCTCAGAAATCAATATCATCTCTGTTCTGTCATTCTAATACGATTATGTAACTCCTAATACATGCGATCGGTCTAAATGTGCCTCAGAACGAGTGCGCAGAGACCCAGAAGCCCACAGCATTTGCTCTGAGTGTTAAGGTCTGCCTTCCAGTGATGCTGATGTCTGAGACCTCCACCTGTGTGTTTTGGAGTTGTGTCTTATTTACTGTATCTTATTATTGATTTATTTTAGGGGTTTAGGCCTGTTTTGTTCTTGCTCTGTTGTGATACTTTTTGCTCTTTTTGGGGGGGTTTGTTGATTTTCTTTATTAAGAGTGTGAAAACTGGTTCAAGATTGTTGTCTGTCACTCTGCCTCTTCACAAAAGCAGATCTGGGTCTGTAACATCCACCGATGTGTGCGAACGGGAACGAGGGCGATCGCTAGAGGTCAGGGCCGTCAGAAGCGCTCGGAAGGCGAAATATACGCAGCCGCGCAAGCAGAAAGTCGATCTGCTTCCAGCTGCGATGCTTTTTATTTATCAACAGGAGAAAAGCCAGACTCCATAAACGTGTCCGTGAAGTCACAAGAAGTCACTTGTTTTTGTTTCTCAAAGCGAAACATTTTCCAACCACGTCTTGACTCAGGCAACAACGTTCCTCTGTGCTGTAAGACATTTTCTTATCGATATCCGCGCTCACTCACACATGTGTATGGTTTTTTTTTCAGGTTTTTTTTTACTGAAAAAGTCACAAATAATGCAGGACCAAAGTTTATGTGCCTTTCATCTAGCTTATTAGTAACTTATTTCCTGGCTGTATATCAGAAACCAACAAACGTCTTGTATTTTCCACTCTCGATCGTGTTACGAGTCTGTTCTGTTTGTTTCCATCAGAAAGATCAAGCCATATCCTTTCCCCCGTCAAACCAGATTCTGAATGTGTTACCAGGCCCTCATGGATTCATTCGAACCGCCTTACACTTTCAGTATTTCATGAACAGCTCACCACGATCTGTAAAACAGAAAAGCGGTTACACTTTTTGCTTATATCGTCATCGATTCCATTAAAAAGCTTTACTCTAAAACGTACGAGACCATAACGACAAACTAACCACTGAAACCAAAGCACTTGATTGAATTTGAACTGATGCAGCACTCTTCAGACTGAATCGCTTTATTACGATGCAATTGACCATTACGATCTAAACTTTCAATTTCAGCCATGATGCTTTCTATTTCTTCTCGCGACTAAATTTATGGGCTTTTATTATGATAATTGACTGGTTTCATTTGCATAAAAGGGAGGGGCTAGACTAAATTAGCGTACTGAGGTGTCGCTCAAGCACAGCGCACTTACAGAAGTGCCTGAGTTGATCTCAGGATGCTTTGACACGCAATGAAATACCTAATTTATAGTTTTTATGAATGTTTCACTACCAAACGGAAACAAATGCTGTATATACATGTTCCCTTATTATTTTAGTGTTAACCTGGCCAAAAAAATGTTTAAAATGGTTTCGGGAACAAGATACACACCAATATGAACTGGTTTTTATATTTATGGAAGTTAACTTAAAAAAACAATTTGTCTTCTGTATTTTGATATCATACCAGTACCAGCTTTCATTTGTAAAGCCGTTTATGTGACTTGTGGGAATTGGGGAGAGACATGAGCGTATCCAGTTTATGAGTTTGATGTAATAAATGCAAATAGAAGATAAACTATTAAAGAAACATATTTTCTAATTTTTGCAGCGCATGATTGAGTGGAGATTTTCTTTGTATTTTTAATTTTTTTTGTAGAAAGCGTTTCTTTTTCTGTTCATGAATGGCGTATTATTATGCATACTCATTATTAGAGTTATAATTCTTATTACCCACCCTGCTGACGTTTTCCTAATCAACTTTAATTGTAGCATGCCTTGAATAAATGTCATGACATCTGTACTTTCCTCTGTCCTCTGCGTCTTCATGTCTTTCCTTCTGGATTTGTCCTTAATTCAGCAGATTTCCTTCAGTGTTCAGTGCTCAGCAAACACAGTCGTGCTTCTTCAGTGCCTGTATCTGAAGAAAGAATGGTTTGCGTTTGTAAAAGTACTGAACGGTCTTCCTCTAACCTCTTCTGCTTATTACTAACTCACTCTGCTATCTGCTGCTCTGTCTAAACCTGCTCTGATTACAGAAAGAAAATCAGCTAAATCTGCTGTTAATCTACTCACCCTCTGACCATCTGAGAGGTTCCTATTTTCTGGAGTAGAACAGTAAAGAAGATTTTTAGCTGAAACTGTGGTCCTTGGTGATTCATAAGATGCAAGTCAACGCTAACGAGTCAAAACAAAGTATTTCAGGCAACATAAAAATTAAATCCAGCCACAGTAGAGAGTAAGTCACAAAGGTTTGACAGGGCATGAGGGTAAATGACAGAATTTTATTTTATTTTTGCTGAACTGTCCCTTTAAGGCATTTAGAAAACTGCTTATAACAGTGCTTTAGCATCGTGATAAACCTTGGCAAGCCTGTCATCTGGAACACAACCTGATAAGAAAGCAGTGTAGTATTATACCCTGTTGTAAACTTTCTGGACTTGTTAACTTCCTTATAGGAAAATAGCTCTAGCGACCAGGAAGTAGGCTAATGTTGTATAAGAGGCCATTATAAAGCAGAGAATGTGAATTAATGAGTAAACGAACACAAAATATGAAGGGGCTGATATTAGATTTGATTGTGTGTACAGTAGGTCACGGTTTTTGGTGTCCTGTCCCGAGAAATGTCCCTGTTTTACAGCATATTCAAAACAATTAAACTGTAAAAGTCGCACATACTAACTGTATGTTAAAACGAAGTAAAAGTGTTTGTGTGCACTTTATAAGAAGGCATGGTACGGTTGTGGGATTGTTCTTTTGCACACAGTGATTAAACATTCCCGAAACTTCCACTGTCACAACTACAAATTGATTTAAAAATAATAAACGAATCAATCACACTCGCACAATTACATTTGCAGCAAACGCATACATTGCGTTCAAAATTAGTCTAAAACGCAAAACAATAACCCTGAATAGATCCATTTCTAAAACCATGTAAACAAATGTTAAAAGGGTCAATTTGATCTTCAAACATCTCTGTAATTAATTATTAATTATGATATTAATATATGGAACCCACAACAATTAGAAAACAAAAACATACAAATATATATTGTCCCTGTTTTTAAGTCAGAGATAATCACAAGTGAGACTTTAGTGATATTTTGACCCCGGTTTTATTTCAGAAATCTGGTCACCTTACTGATACTGTACTAGATTTCAAAAGAGCGGAGAAATAAATGCTAGACAAAATAAGTACAAACTAATATGTCAACTTATATTTCTGTTTCAAATGAACTGGAAGTAGGCCTAATTTAGCGACAAATTAACTTTGACTTATTTGATTGCACTGCCAAAACTAAAGTCATATCTAAAAATTTCAAACGTTATTTCAGTATAATCTATTATCTAAAATGACTAGATGATAACAACGTAATGGACGACAAAGTAACGATCATGACAACAATGTAGCACGCTGTTTGACATGTTACCGATGAATGCAACTTAAACATCACGTGCTGAAAAAAAAATCTATAATTTAATTTCAGTAGTTGTAACAATGTATGTTATGCTAAAATAGTTTTTTACTGTCCTGTCAGGTTATGAAGAGGCGAATCATTTAGACCACTAGAGGGCAGCAGAACATACACAAAGCTAATTCTAGCCAATTGGGGCGATTAATGAAATTTATTTTAATAAAATGATTTAAATTAAAAATACAACTTTGCATTTTGCCCCCAAAAAACAAATAAACAGTTTGGTGAATCTGCTTACGGTATCTGCAAATAGAGTTAAATTCTGCATTACACTTATCCTACATGATTTTCTCACAAGATATAACTTGGTCAAATCCAGTACATCGTGTGCATGAGTGGCTGACAGTGTAGATATGCTAATTTTCCACATCAGAAACTGTCAAAAAATGAAAGAAACTAGATACACTGATGAGCTTCAATAAAAGCTCACAGTTTCATTTCCGTTAAGATGAATTTCCCTAAATTGCTTCTGTCTCTGTCATGCAAGTTCAGCATGTTTACTGTTAACAGACCTGTCCGTGAACTGGCAAACATGATTTATATTTACTACAGAAATATAGCATATCAAGTCTCTCACGCCAGATCTTCATCCCTGATGTTGAATCGTGTTTCCGGTAAATGGAGATGAATGAGTGCTTTGGATCCATAGAGGACTGATGCATCCTATTTGTGGCTGCAGACTGCATCTGGGAGCATCTGGAAGACCTGAAGTGCTTTAAAGCACAAGATCATTCAGCTCAGGTATGAGACTCTGCAGGCACATCCTCAGAACATCAGTCCATGTTATTAGCGCACTATATTTCAAGTCAGAAAAGATATATATCAGATATTTATACATTAATCAAACTTGACAGTAAATACATATACTTTATTAGAATTTTTTTTGCGATATATTCACATGGAAAACAGTTATTTAAAATTCTAATAATATCTCACATTATTGTTGTTTTTACTGTATTTTTCATCAAATAAATTCAGCATTGGTAAGCATTAGAGACTTTCGGAATGGTAGTGTATTTAAAAATATTTAGACAAAATGTAATGTTTAATTAAAAAAATATATATTATTTATAAAAGATCAAATTCATGTGGACCAAGAAAACATGGAAACTTTACCAAAAAATTATAATAATAATAAAAGACGAAACGAGAGGATCCCTGTGGACTCTTGTGATAGTGTCAAAATCATTCATTTATTTTGTCACTGTTACGATACTATGCTTCTTTTTTAGTTATTAAAGCTCAGAATCACCATCCACATTCATTGTAAGGAAAAGATCAGATAAGACATTCTTCAGAACTACTCCTTTTGCATAAAAGCGTGAGTAAATCAAGATAAAGTAGGTCATTTGTGGGTGAACCATTCCTTCAGTCTGACTTCATAGGTGAATGGTGCACAAGTCAATCATTAACATTGATCATTCATAATAAAGAGTGGAATGATGATTCTGCCTGCAATGAGATCCTTTAACTTGCTGGCCAGAAGTGTGTCCAGCCGGCAGTCAAGCGTTGTTCAGCTGATAGTGTGTGCAGCTGCAGGAGACGGCGCTGTAAAGGAGCAGTCTTATCTGACACAAGCCATCCAGCCCTAATTACAGTGACACATTGCTACAGCAGATGGCCCAGTGGGACTGCCAGTGTTCAACACCTACACAAATGGCAGCTCAGATTTCTCACTCCCCAGTGGAGACAGTCGCGAGATGAGACATAGATACCTCTGTGTGTGTGAAAGATAGACGCCACTCCCAGACTGCATTACATCTGCCTCCATCTGAAGCCTCACCTGCTCTTATCCACAACTGAGATCCAAAAAGACACTAGCATACTAACAGCAATGTGCACACAGAATATGACACTAATAAGAAAAAATGAGAACAATGCAACGAGGAATTCGGACACTAACAGTTAGCTTACAAACACTGACTTGTTATGTCCAAGCAGACAACCTGAGCTACACCAGTCATAAAATCAGACAGTTGCAAAATAAATAGTAAATCAGCAAAAAAGTAAATAAAAACAGAAATGATTACAAATAAATTATCTAAAAAATAAATAAAATTAAATTAAATTGCTAAATAAAAAAAAATATATTTTACAAATGTCACATGTACTTATCAGTTTATAAACGTATTTAAATTTGCATTACATTTAACAATTGTAATTAAAATGTAATTCAATTTCAAATTAGTAAATATGCATGCATGTATATATATAATTGAATTAAAAAATGCACTAAGAATTAGAAGACTTTTTTTACAAGTACGTCAGCAAAAAAAAGATTACAAAAAATTATTATTAAAAATAAATAAATTACATAAGAATATTTTTATTGCAAAATATAAAGTACAGTTTAAAAGTACTTATCACCAAAAATAGTAAAAAAAAATGTAAAAGAATTAATCAATTACATTTTTTAAAATAATAATTTGAAAATAAATAAATCTCTAGTACGGTCTAATAAGTAACCATAAAAATAAAAACAGTTTAACCCACAAAGACATAAGTTTGGACAAACATTTAAAGGTGTTTTTTTTATATCAAGTTAGTGTTTTTATTTGATCTGCCATACTAGCATGGCATACTTACTGAATACTGTATACATGATAAACACATTATTTTTGCAACAATGAAACTAACAATAGTGTGCTATATTGATGTCACATGACCTCTATATGTTGCATGTGGCATAACTAATGGTTGTTTTGAGTTTTTAATCCAAATTTGTATTTAAAAATAGCGATTGGGAATCCCATCAAAAATGGAGGAAGTAAAAAATCACTCCTGATATTATTTTTTGTTCATCCCATATATTGGAAACTGAATATGAAGTTTAGCACAATTCATTGTGTAGAATGCTAATGTAGGAGGCCATAACAAACATTTGCACACTATGCAAAGTATACATATTGCAGAAATGGCAAGTATAGTATGGTAGCATGCTATCTCAAATGCTGTGTAACTTTGTAAAAACAGGGTTAATCCTCATTCCACTGAGACTAAGAGGACATGTGAGCTTGTAGCTCTAGATTCCTTACATTTTTATTCTGCTAATAGGCAGGGGGAAACTACTAGTGCCATATGTCCCATGACCTCTATAAGCTCTAAGGCATCATGTGAAAGTCATCCCCTCCAGACTCTTAACAGCAGTGGGCAAGACCCAAAACCCCATTCATTCACATTACACAAGTACTCCAAGAAGTATTTTGCTGCATACTCTCACACTGGTGGAAACCATACATGCATATTCACAACCGCACATGAGAGGAGTGAACGTCTGTGCTCTGCAACAGATGTATTACATTTGAAACATTAGAGTATATACAGTTTAGGCATATTAATATGCATTTGCATAGAACATCACAAATCATTAAATCATTTTACCCTCTGTCAATAGAGAGTGAAACATTCCAGAATATCTTGAATAACACATCAATGCTAAAAATCTGTGGTTTTCCTTGTAACTCACAAGAACCCCTTGAATTTGTAGTGTTTCCGTCAGTGGTGATATTGCACAAGAATGCCATTGATGTGCTGCTGTTAATTAGCTGCACTGTGTTTCAAGGATGTGTGGGTGAGGAGAAATTGGATTGTAATGAGACCTAGCCTGCACAAGGGCTTCAGAGCACTCAGGGTCTGAGAAAACTGATCCAGCGTTCTGGAAAGTAATTTAACCCACCGACTCGAGAGCAGTTTATGATGGGGGTTTATGCTTTGGCACACGTCTGTCACTGAACACAAGTGATTCTTTGGTCAGTAATCCTTGTGACACACAATTGAAGACAAAACTATTTCTGGATTGCTGACTGACTGACTGACAGACAGATCTTTCTTTCAGTATTAAAAAGACAGGCAGCAAAACAGATTAGATGGACAGACAGACAGACAGACAGACAGACAGACAGACAGACAGACAGACAGATAGATAGATAGATAGATAGATAGATAGATAGATAGATAGATAGATAGATAGATAGATAGATAGATAGATAGATAGATAGATATACTTTATATAATCAGTTATTTCTATGTATTCAAATTTACATATATATTTTCATACTTATAACTATATATTATAGATAGATAGATTATGTGACCTCATTATAAGGGGTTTGGTGGGACACATTTAGTAAAACTCCTCTTCCGTTTTGAGTTTGACAGTAAATGTCTTATCCAGAGAGCAGCTGGGGTTTTCTGGATCGTGTCCCTTAATCTTAAGAGTGTGCTGATTGGATGATGGGACGAGTCCAACAAAGAGAAGCATTCATAGGGAGAGGAAGCTGTTGAGCAGGCGGCAGTCCTGCCTGTAGAGCTGAACTAGACACTTCAGCTTCAGCAGCTCCTCTCTGTGCCCTGGCACCTACCCAGAGACTCGGACAACTTAGAGCAGACGCCGCTGCCTATGTATCACTGTAACAACTGATAATCCTGGACTCAAACATCCCTTAACTAGTACACTGACAAACAGTCTGGGATTTTATGTAAAACAGCTATTTCCTTTCAGCGAGCCATCAAGGAAGGACAAGTGGGTTAATCAACCAATGCTAAGAGGAGAGTTTTTCTTCTGTAAGTTTAGCAGCTCACAGTCAATTATTCAACAAGTTTAGAGAACAATTACACACCCTCAGATTTAGTTAGTGAGCAATTACAGTACATGTTGCAAATTAACAAAGCCCTTAAGATAACATTGATCAGGTTTGCTTTGATCCTGGTTACCAGTGAGTTAGGTGCACTCTGGACCCTATGAAGACCAGACTGGAACTTTCAGAAGAATCGTCTTTGAGTTATTTAAAGAAATCTTCTAGATGCCTTTGGTTAGTGCATAACTGAGGGTGACCGTTGTAATTATTGTCCTTCTGTCAGTGATCTGAAGTGTTTATTCAAAGGGCTAAACACAACTGCCTAGGCACCGCGATGAATAAGCCCATCATTCACTGTTAGGAGAGATGAAAAATGTGTTGGAAAAATGTTGTTGTGCAACTGAATCACTACACGCCTTTGCACACAGTATCAACAATGGCAGAAAACAATCCTTATTGGAGTCATATCTAGAGAACAGAATATCATACTAGGGTGTGACACTTTCGGGCAAGTAAGCAACCACCTAGCAGCCACCCGAAACACTCTGGGAGACACTTTAGTAGTGCATTAACTCCTTTCAGAACATCAACGGTGTCACAGCACACCTGTAACCTCCCTCAACACTCTAGCTACTCATAGTAGTTACTCATGTAATAACACTTTCGAGCACTGTCAGAGCCCAGCTGTATAGCACCCTAGTAATGGTGTAAAAATTAGCAATTGACTTAGCAACTGCTTAGTATCACCCTGGCAACCAGCCACAACACTCTAACATTCACAGCGCCTTAGGTCTGTATAGCAACACTGGTAACCTGGTAACCACCCACCACCCTAGTAATAGGAAGGTTGTTTGTAGCAGTCTAGACAAATGCTATGTAAATAGAAGTTTTTGGCGGATGTCAGGTGGTCTTGTGCTTTTCTTTCTTTCTTAATGTTTTTTTTTTTAAATGATGATTTAATTTGTACACTCACTAGATAATTTAGGAGACTGTCTGTCATAAGATATCCCATTCAAAAATAACTCATTGCATGAGTTGGATACATTGCTTATTAGTTCAGCATTTACTGTGAAACTTCCAGTTCAGTAAGTCTGCTAAACAAATCACTCTTTAGTTCACACCACCCAGTGTTTATTAGACTGATTTATGTATTGTATTGCACAAGCAAACGTCCATTAGAAAACATATTTTTCAAAATGCCTAATGTATTACAAATATTCTACACTTCACAAAATATTAAATACTGATCAACTCTCTTACGCCATCAATTGTATTTCTATTTAACTTTTTACAGTCATAGTAGAATGCAATAAATAATGCATCGATATGAATATTTAGATAACTTTTAGACGACTCTTTCATGTTAGTGATGCCTACAGGAAATAATAGCGAGTTGTCAGCAAGACAGCATTTTCATTTGCATCCATGCCCTGTTCTCCTAACAATGGGCTGATATGAGATAAGCACTGACAGGTGTCCTGTGGACAAGAACACAGACATGATCATACAGCAGATAATACAAAGAGACACAACAGTCCGGCCTCAGGATGCAGGAATTCTTAGAATGGCAGGGATCGCTTCTGCTTTCGGGTCAGTGAAGCGCTGACGGAGGACTGGGAGAGCAGATGGTTGGTAACGCTTGTTAGTAGTGAATCACACAGCCCAGCAAACACTGAGCACTGACCGCCAGCACACTCACATCCCTGTGGCTTTATTTGCAGTGCTGTTACGCCATTATTTACACAGATATGCACTGAAACTACTGGGCTGATATCAAATTGATCAAAAGAAATGACGTCAGATCAAGTGATGGGGGCAACAGGAAATTATGCAATAGAAAATACCTGGCAAATACCAAGCATTTTTTTTAATTCGTACACACCAGTGATGCGCGGGTTGATCCAAAATGAGCGGTCGCCTGCGGTTACGAGTCATTCAAAAATATTTTTAATGATATTGTTTGAAATAAAAATGCCAATTTAACCTTTGTCATTTATATAGTAGGCCTATACTAGACACATACTAGACACGAGCTCAGTCTGCACATAGAGATGGAGGCAAAGAAGACTGCATGGGGGAGCAACGGCGCTGTTTTTGGTAAAACATGATTTTGACGACTTCATTAAGTTTTGTTTTACAGAAAACTCTTTTTAAAAGATTTTCGTTTTGTATAAAAAGTATCTTAATTTTGATCAATGTTTTATCAATCAGTTGCCCGTTTTTAATAAATAAGAAGCAAGACAATGTAGGCCTAATAAGGCGCCGGCACGATCACTTGCATTGAACTGGAGGGTGCCGATACTCAGCGTGTGCCTCACAGATTTGAGAAATATAGGCTATATATTACAGAAAGCTTGAAATGTCTTCTTTTAAATGAAAATATTCAAAACAAAATAAATGGGCTACTCTCTGAAGATGTAATCCATATGAAATGTGCATTTCTCTCTGGCGTTCAATGTCTGCGGTCTTGGGTGACGGGATGGGGGGGCTTATTATATTAGACTTCGTAGCCTATAATAAAAGATAATGAATTTCAAACCTTAACTAAACACATTTTTATTCAAAGATCAACAGTCTGTCATTAGTCTTTAGTCTGCCACAAAAAACAACAATATTAAAATCATGAACTCAAATGTCATTGTAAAAAAAAAAAAAAAAAAAAAAAAACAATGACTGTTGTAACAGTGCGTAAATCAGACCTTTCTGTAACACGAACTCTAATAAGCTTAAACGAAAATAACGAAATAATTGTGTAGCGGAGTATATTTTTTGTACACAGTGCCGCGAACTGTCAATCACTCCTGTACGCGTGCATCACTGTCCTCCTCGCAGCTGCAGCAACTTGTGCTCTCTTCATCAAGCTTTAAAACAAAAAGGGGACAAAAAGGTTGTATTGTCTTTGTGCATATAGATTAATTAGATAAATGAATATCTAAATTCGTGCCTAGCCGAGAAGGGTATTCCTGCACAACCGGAGGCTGCAGTTTCAGGACCGCAACTCTTGGACCACAGCTTTAGGACCCTAGTTTTTTTGAGACAGCGCCACCTACCGTACTGATCAACACTAATTAAAGATGGACGACGTGGGACAGCAATCAGACGGTGAGTACCGATATTTAATTAAGTTTTATTTTATAACTTTTAAACGGTGCGAAGTTTACATAGTGAGAACTGCTAACTATGAATTAATAATTAATTCCCACCAAATTAAGAATTTGTGAGCTAGTTTTATTAATTACTACGACGTTAATTCGTGGCCATGATTTTATAAATCCTTGTTGAGTTTTAATGACGAAGTATTATAAGTGAATCTAGCCTGCACATTAATTAAACTTATCAGATGACAAGAGTATGGTTGATGTAAGGTTTGTAAGATTTACCTGCAGCTTAATGTATTGGTGTGAATACTGGCTTAATAGTCGTTGTTTTACCATATTTATCTATAAAATATCTTAAACTGCACTGACTGCCTAGATGCAGTATGTGTTAGCCTGTTGTTTTGGCATTGTTTTGCAATGATGAATGAGGCGTTTGGCAATTTTAATAGCTTGTTACAATTTGGCCTAATCTGCAGGTCTACTCCACATACAGTCCATTGATATCATGTGTTAGTTTCTGTCATGTTCTGCATGGCCAAAAGGAAGTGATTTAATGGATTTGGATAGGCTCATTGTAGGACAGATGATTAAAAAAGGCACTAGTGATATTTTCATCATCTCAAAATATTCTAACAAGTAGGCTCTCTCTTTTTCAAGATACATATAACAATCAAAAAAGGGAGATCCCTGCCTGCCCGAATTGAAGAGATTCACCACATGCTGCAAGGACTTTCACTTTTCGTATAATATATATATATATATATATATATATATATATTTCAGTTGAATATGTTAAACAAATGTTTCTTATTTATCTCTCTCTCTGTCTCTCGCTCTCTCTTTCTCTAGAGTTGAAGCCTACAGCCATTCTATCCATGCAGCAACTGATGGAAAAGGGGTTCACTTTGGTGCTGTTGTGATGTTATATATATATATATATATATATTTATATATAAATAAACATTCTTGTGTCTTGTCTTGCCTCTCAACAACTTTTAAAATATCGGCTGTAATTTAGTGACTCCATACGCTGATTCCAACTTTAACTTACCTGATAATGAGCTAATATACCTTAAGGAGGTTAATCAATATACTGTATAATTCAAGAGACTAAGACTTTTAAGGTTCTTCATTTTTTACAATTGTTTTAAAATTGATATACATCAATTTTACAAAATTGATATTTCATTCATATTTTTTGTAAATTCATGTTTAAATGTAAAATTGTGACTCAAAGCACACTTAGTAATTAACCTCTGCTGCATTTTGAATCAAAAATCACATTTAAAAAACAAATAGCCTACTACTGAGATTAATATATTCATGCTATATACAAAGTAAAGTGACTTCAAACTAAACCAACAGGGTACTATATCATCCAGTACGGTAGATGGTGCTGTCACGAAAAACTAGGGTCCTAGAACAGCGGTCCTAGATCTGAGGTCCTGAATCTGCAGCCTCCGGTTGTGCAGGAACATACTATTGGCCTCGCCGCCTACGGTATTTTTTTAGAACTTAGAAAAAAAGATGCTGCAGCCAATGAGCAGCCGGCGGGGGCTGGTTGCAGGACGACTCAACCTCCGCAGACAGTTTTTAATGTTTATCAGACAATAACTACTCAAGATTTTGCTTTAGTATAATTTTCGGGACAATTAGGGCCAGATTCGGGACAACAGTTTAGATTTCGGGATGTCTGGTCGCCCTACTCTCCACTCACGAGCTCTGATCGGAACAAACCTGAGCCTCAATGTCTGCTGACCTTGCAGAAACATACAAATAGACATAAGCAGATTAGACTATTTTAGTACAAATTATGAGCTTACTAACGATTTTTGATAATTCTTGACAAAATTATAATATATTAAGTTTTGTTGTTTTTTTTCCTAGTTAATTTTGCCTACGTTCCTATGGCCCAATGACGCTACGATGAGCATTTACTGCTTTTTAAAAATGTGGATCAGGAAGCGGGTCGGGTACAATATTTTATTTTTATTTTTTTGCGGTCCGAGTTGCGGGTTAGTTGAAAATGTCGGTCGGGTGCGGGTTATTAATACATTGACCCGCGCTTAACTGAAACACACCTATGCACTGTTCTGAAAAAAATGAAAGATATATAATCACCCTCATCATTTTATTTCATTCCAAACATGTACAACTTCTTCTTCTGCTGAACACAAAAGAAGATCTTTTGAACTGTTGAATTGTTTCGTCCATACAATGAAAGCCAATAAGTACAAAACAATATTTGGACCCAGTGACTTTCACTGTATCCACAATTCTGAACAGATCATACATTCAAACAGAAATGTCACAAGACTTTGATTCATACCGATCAAAAGCTTGGGGTCAGCTTTGAAATAAGTGTTGTTTTAAACTTGCCTAAAAAATAATAGAGAGAAAAAAAAATATTCGGTTTCTACAAAAAAATGTGTAGAATATGCATGTAAAATATGTAATTTACATATTTACAACATTTCACAATTCTAACTTTTTTTCTCAAATTGCAAGGAAAATTTTGTCTGAATTGTATGTAATTACAATAGGTAAAATACATTTGAAAATATATTCCCACAGGAACTATTTGTTTTTAAACTGTACACAATATTACTGTTTTTACTGTATATGCAGCCTCTGTGAATATAAGAGACATTTTTCAGAAGTTTGCAGTCAGTGAGAATTTTTTTTCTAAGGTTTTGACTCTACTAAAGCAAACAAATAAATAAATATATATATATATATACCATAATATGTTTGCAGGTATTTAAGAAACATGCCAAGTTAACATATTTGTTAATCTAAAAAACACTGCTACAGTCAGTTATTCTCCTTTGAAAATGTGTGTTCTGGGCCAGAATGTCTGTCTTTGCTATGGTTTGTGAAACCCTCCCACTGTCAGTTTACCCAATTGTATTTCAGGACCTGGGTTCCCAGTTGGCGGAAAACACAGCGTACTTTATTTTATTCATCGTCAAGTGCACTCATTCCTGTTTGTGTTGTCAAGGAGGAGGAGCCTGGTGAAAAAACCCTCTCCAGTATTTTGAATTTGGACTGCAATACCTAGTTCAACCACTCGGTGTCAATCCTACATACACCACCTTTAAGTGAATTGATGTTTATCAATGCAGTGCAGTTCTGAATGGTTTTTAGCACATTGCTAGTTTTCTTTTGTGGGATTACTAGCTGGCTGCTTGCTAGCCAAAGCTGCAAAATCTGAGGCCTCTCTGATGTTCTGATCTCTAGAAATGGTTCACGGTCTCTCTTTCAGTGCAACTCTGTGGCAACGTTTAGAGCTGAGTAGTAACTAATTACATGTAATCAGTACTCAGATTTACATTTTAAAATGTTCATAATCAAAATACAGTTACTTTTTTTATGGATGACATTATAACTTCTACTATGGGGCCGTTGAATACTTAAATCTGATTGGCTGACGAACGTTCTAAGGTGTGCAATTATTTTAATAGAAATGTGTTGCGTAAAGTAGTTCCAGGCTGGTCTTGACCACATTACATTGTCCATATCACTTTGGCAAATGATTTCAGTTATTTCATAGGTCCTTACTGCCTAAAACATCAAAATAACCAAACTCCGCAATGACGCTGACCAAGCAAATAAATAAAAACAGCAGAATATTTCCATGTTTTAGTTACAAAATTATATTTTATTATGTGTGGAAAGCACCAACTCTATTTTAAAAATCACATTCCGGTTTCCCTCTCCCTTGGAATGATATACCAAGTAAATCTGTGGATTATTGTGCATTTGACAGTTTCAGACATGTGATATGGTGCATGAATGATGACAGAAACTCAAACACAGGAAGTGAGAAAAAAAAAGAGCAGCAGGGAACTGACTTGCATTGCTTTGAAAGGAACTATTGTACTGCAAATGCAGCCACAAACTAATAAAACTACTCTAAACGCAAGCATGAGGATCACACACAACAGATTGGAGCTGAGGAAACACGCACTTTTTATATTGCTTGATAAAGCTTTAATTTCTCTGTAATGACACAGTTTCCAGCTGTGAATTACGCATTCAGCATCAAGAGTACAGTACATAACATCTACAAAACAACACGAAGTCTGTCCAGCCATACCTTTACACTGCAGAAAATCGTACAAAAGTCATAAGGAATAACTCAAATGTACAACTTGGTGATAATTTTAGCCTTAGGAAGCAGTGTATGTAATGGATATCAACCAAACTTCATAAATAAACTGTACATATTACAAAAAAAAAAAAAAAAAAAAAAAAAAACTGTCAGCACATGTGGATCACCACTAGACTTTTTTCCTACTCTGACTGATGACCGTATGGTAAACTTGTAGCAGTGGTTTCTCTCGGTTGCTTTGAGTCCAGTGCTGTAGACTTCGTTTAGATTAGTGAAATGTAGTAATGTTAAATCATAGCACAAGATATGACACTTAAAACTCAAAATGGCTTTGTGTCAAGACATTTTGAGACGGTCTAGGCAGCTCACACATTTGTTTCAGATCCTGTAAATGCATCCCAATGCGGTTGACGCAGACTGAATTTCTCAATTGTTTTGTATTACTGGTTATGAGCAAACGGCTGTCGGCAAATGCAGGACAGCCACATATTCTCACGTCCACACGGCACCATACGGGTCACCAGTCTTTCACAAAACATGTTAATCTGACAAACATACAACTGTACATTAATGGGAAAAAAAGTCCAGTTCCCCACAGAGAACGTTGTGATAATACAATCCTATCAGAATTGGCTTATCAAAAAAGGCAATATTTCTGCAAACACACACTCAGCAGCATTCTCTCGCAGTCACACAAAGAGGGGAAAGTCTAAACGGGAAATTTACAGTGCATTGTAGACTTTTCTTAATTGAGGTGAAGTTACTTTTTGACAAATATATAATATTTCACATATATAACATAAGCTGATATGGTTGAAAGTCAAAGAGAGGAACTGAAGAACTGAATGCCAGCTTTCGCCTTCCCTAAATAAATGTTAGTTTCTACTGTGGTGTTACAGATAAGACGACAGTCACATGTTCATGCAAAGGTACATTCACTTTTACCAGTGGTGCAGATCTACAACACATCGGGCCTTATTCAAAAGCTGAATTAATTTGTTAAACATTCATCCTGAAAGCATTATTTTATAATAGTAGCACAGAATTCAACGCAATCATTTATGCAAGAATGGTTTTAACTTCATTTAATCTAATGCAACAATTATGCAATCTTTTTTTTTAAATTATGAAATTCGTTACAACGGTGGTTTTACACAATTATTCAATCCAGGGCAGCTATTTCCGAAAAGAATTATTGAAATAATTCGCAAAACAACGTTTGCGTAAACTAGCAAACCAAAAAAAATAATTCATAAAACTGTTCTTTTCTAAAATGCCGCCTTCAATTGAATAATTTGTAAAACCAACTCCAATTTACAGAAGAATAGTTTTACCAATTATTAAATGTAATGGTTTAATTCCATGTAGTTTATGTTGTTTTTTTTAATGATTTTGCAAAACGTGTTTCATGAATGAGGCTCACTGAGGTATGATAAAGGTCAACAAAATCTGAAATGTTTATTTTACCACAGCTGGACAAGAAAATGGGTTTGGAAGCTTGCTTTCGTTTCACAGCCTGAATACAGTAAAACTAATGATAATGTACATGATTATTGCTAATTGATCGCTTTCCAGCTGTTAATACTTCAACTACCATGGTATGAACAAAATGGCATTGATTTCGTGGCCTCATGCACAAAACATACGTTTACTTCTAATAGTCAGCCCAAAGTGTTCAATAGTAGACCAAAATCAGATGCATTCAAATTAGAAATAACAACCCGACACCAGAACAAAAACACAATGCATGGTTTGGCGTTTATAACATCCTGAATGGCAGCTGATGGAATATGAAGACACATGCACACGGCTCAAGTCAACGTGTTTTACCTGAATCACATATAATGGTTTTATATTAACAACAAGGCTTGAACAGTTCAGGTGATTGAGTAGAGTAGTATCAGTGAAACAATTCTGCCAGAGCTGGCATGGGTTCTTCATGATCAGCGCCTTGTTTTATGAATGCATGGCAGTAGGAAAGAGCCAAGAAATGAGGGAAATCAACAAAGTGCTGGCAGTACGAAACCGAAATTAGCAGTTCCTCAAGAAAACACGTGGAAAACAAGGGGAACACGGAGAAGAATGTCAATTGTTTCGTGAATACTGTTTGACTGTAAGAATATATATATGTTGATGGTGAATGACTGAGTATCCAAATAGCACAGTGTGCGACTGACATATTTTGAAATGTATCAGAGTGTGAATGCACGTTCGCCAGGAGATGCATGTATATATATATATATATATATATATATATATATATATATATATATTTGCCAAATTGTTTGTAAAAAAAAAAAAAATCTAATAACCTTGAACTTCTCAAACTCTTTACGCCAACAGAATCTGGTTTAATCGGCTAACTGAAATGACATTGGATGAAATGATCAGACAGTTTATGCATTTATATCCAGTCAAACATCAGGAAAATACTGACAGCTTCTCAAACAAACAACAGCAGGGCAGGAAATGTGTTTTAGCAAACTCTGATCCTGGTACGAGAGCAACTGCTGCAGAAAATGAAGCACGGGAAGATAAAAGACCTTGAAGAAATCTGCACTAAAGATGCCAAAATTATAACAATAAATGGCACTCAATTTCATCTGCAGATATCACGTTGAGGCGTAAACCTCGTTTTTGAATACTGCAGGATCGATCGTCAGTATGCCATAATTCCTTATATATTACCTCTACAGAAGATATTGCTCTGTCCAGTAAACATAAAATGGACCTGAGTGGATCCGTTTTGAGCATTCAGAAGTCCAAAAATGTCTAAAATATGGCAAGAGTGCTGGATGTTGAGAGCAACACTGTGATAAGCAAGTGATCCATTCATGGGCTAGTGCCATTTTAAAAGGCTTCAGTCATTCTCCATCTCACGATCATCATTAAAAACTGTACCGTTCATTCAAACTCATCATAAAATGGATATGTCACGAGACAGCTGTTAAACCAGCACTAAACTTGTTTGCACAACTTAAAAAAAAAAAAAAAAAGTTACATTTAGATACATTTTTTATCATGGTTACTGATGCCCGCTGAAGTGCCGCCTCCTCTTCTTCTTCTTCATAACTTTTGGCTCATCTAGAACGAGGTCTCCAATTGTTCAGACCGCACAGGAAAACAAAAAAAGCACCAAGGACATAAATAATCTATTTGCTAAAGTCACAGGTTAAAAACTAGCAGAAGTAGGAATCACCCCCCACCCCCCCGACTCCAAAAAGAAAGTTGCAGTTCATTTGTCCATCTGCGCCCATGTCTTCTCACAGTTCTGTGTCCATGTTCACATCAGTGCATAATTCAAGGCACACGGTGCCGTTTAAACCTCCAAGATTTCCTCTGCTGTACCTCCGCAACGCAATCGGTAACGTCCCGCTCTCCAGCTGATGGTGGGGTCCCAAAGAGCGGACAAGAATATCTGAATTGTCATGGACTCCCTGATGAACCAGGCCACTGCGTAGTCCAGCTTGGAGAAGGATGGAGGGCCGCCCTTTGAGGAAAAGGAGTAGAAAGACAAGAATTACAACAAGAACCGACAAATGCTGCACTTCAAGATCAATTGGCTTTGAAGAACAATTTATGATGCTTGAGAGTTGAAAACCATCGGTTTATAGATTGTCAAACAAGAAATGTTTCTAGAATTCTAGAGTTAGAATTGGATTAACACCCAGAATCAATAGGGCAAGACTTAGTTTTAACCTTTGGGAATTGATTTGATTGTCAAAAAATTGGTTGTTTTGTACCAGAATGGAGCTGAAATAGCGTCTCACCTGTACTCCTCTCAGCTGGATGTAATCCGAAATGAACCAGGCCAGGCAATGGCACAGGAAAAACACCATGATGTCCCAGCGAAACACATGGTGGGCGGCCCAGCCGATGATAAGACTGGCCACAAAGCACTCGGAGACGGGCTCGATGATGGTGGCCGGCAGCATGTTGATTCTCAGTTTGGCCCATCTATTAAGAGCAGAGGACAATGAGGCGAGCTCAGCAGTATTTTTGCACCACAAAATGGGAAATGTAACCATCTAAAGCTTATCTAAACCATCTTTAGCTTATTGGATAGCTTATTCTGAGAGACTTATCAAGATATGCTCTGTATTATGATGCAATTTAAAAGAC
Source organism: Carassius carassius (assembly GCF_963082965.1). Classification (NCBI taxonomy): domain Eukaryota; kingdom Metazoa; phylum Chordata; class Actinopteri; order Cypriniformes; family Cyprinidae; genus Carassius; species Carassius carassius. Next base: position 3,191,079 of record NC_081803.1, read on the forward strand.
AGGAATCCATCTGCAATGCTATCATCAATGCACTAGAGGTGGCCCCATCTGAAAAACAGTACTGAACCTAAAAAGCAGATTGTACCTGATCATGCGAGACTGGAATTGTGCAATGGAGTACGAGCCGGAATTCTGCATGGCTACCTGCGTTGCCATGGAAAATTTCCATCCTCTGCAAGAGAAAGCCCACATCATTGAACTGACAAATAAAGGACATTTTATCTAAGCCCGAGAGGTACAATTCTGAAGGAATATTTTATTCAAAACAATAACTTGGGTGCTCCATCACCTTGAGATGATCTTTTCCACACAACAAAGGCACAGGGAAGCCAAACTCTCAAACTCTAAATAGACATACTACATTTGTGCATAGAAATAAATGCACTTCATACAAAATGCAACGTTTCTAAATGTTGTTTAGTTTATCTGAGGTACTAAAATAGAAAACAAAATTAACTAAATCTAATAAATAAAAATGTATAAAACTATATAGACATGTTATTAAAAACATACACTTGATCATTCTGCTTGTGTGTTTCACAGAAGAAATAAAGGCAGAGTTTTGGAGCTACATGAGGGTGAGTGTGTTACAGAGTGTGTTGTAATTTATTGCTTTAAGGACGATGAAAAAAATGTAAGCCGATGGAGTGTGATATCAAAAGCTACTAGCACTGTACAGGTATTTAATGAGTTTGGCAAACCTGTCTGCGATGGCCTTGGCCATGAAGTAATCTTCAGCGATGTACTGAGCAAACGCAATCAGCCCACCAGCTTGGTCCAGGATCTCCTTCCTCATGAGACACGACATCCCCGTGACGCACTTGATTCCCGTGACATTGGCCGAGATGTAGGAACGAGGATGTGAGGTTCCAAAATAAACCTGCAGGATGCCATGTAGGACAGTGTTTATACTCCACATAATTCATCTATAAAGACATGATGCATTAAGAATCATATTACTCATGTAAACACTTCACCCAGTTATTTATTAGCAGAGCTGTCAATTTAACATGCTGATATATTGCCTTCGAAGTCTGTTTTTGTAACACCTATTAAATGTAATGGCTCATCTACTACACTAATATAATATTTAATCGATCGAGAGATGATTCGGTGATTGGGTTTGACTTGGAGCTTAAAATACAGCCACAACGTGTCAGTTTTATTGCAGTGTGACAGGACAGGACAGAACAGCCCTCGAATACATAATACACAGGTTCTATTAGCAATGACGAGTTCATAGGCATCAAAGCTTTCCGGAGCCAAATCCAGATGACAAACGTCTCCAACACTGAATTCAGAAGATCTTAGTAAAGGCTGCTGACCTGCTCCAATGTGGCGGCAAATCCTTGTCTGTCTGCCACATAAGGAAGACCGTGAACCAGTCCCACCTTCTCCGTCATCTGATTAGCCATATCAGTGAGAGTGTCTGGCTTCACTGTTGAATATTACATCATGATTAGCACGGACACAGTTGTTCAAAGGTCAATCTCATAAAAATATGAAGTGAAATGTTCACAGGAAACAGTAGGAATGAAGAATTGTATTCACTCGAACACTCTGAAGATTTGATCATCTGAATAAAATTTTGTTTCAAGTGCTCTGTTTTCGATTATAATGTGGGCAAACTCACCTCGAATGCCACTGTCACAGATCCAGACGAGTTCGTACCTTGCCCCTTCATAAGCTGGCATGAGGTTATTTATTTTTGGATTGATGCCAACTTTCTTACCCCCTAGAACGAGATAAAGAGAAAAAAATGACAATAATAATTACCATTAGGGCTGTAAATGATTGTCTCATACCATCATACAATTTGTCCATTTAAAAAAAAAATTGTGGTTATCAATTTACAGTTACAGATGTTTTAGGGTAGAATGACATGAATATTAATAATATTCCAGAAATCAAAATATATTAGAAAGCAATATTTCTCTCTTGGTTCACTTGTGTTACAAGAGGCACTGAATAATAAAAAACATGATTATTTGATATTTTCTTTTATAGCTATTTTGCTATTTTAATAATTTTATAGTTTATATATATATATATTTTTTTTTTTTTTTTTTTTTAGCTTTCATTTATTTTTTATTGAGTTTTAGTAATTTTTCTTTTTTACATTTTTTATTTAAATTCTTTGCCAAGGCACCATTAATAATTTTCACTTTATAATCTAATATTTCTATTTATATCAATTAACAAAAAACATTTTAATAGTTTTAGTTAACCAAATAACATTATGAAAGTGTAACAGCCAGAAATGAAATATGCAAACGTGAATCTGGAGTGAATTATGTTCATACAATTCCACTTCAAATTACAATATAAAATAGGACTGGAATTTCTGGAAATATAGTCATATTTAAAGATGATAATAACAATACAATTAAGATGCAAGACTACATATTATATTTGATTAAAGAATTTGACTTGAAATTAAAATGCACAATGATAGAAGTCATGTTTAATTATAATAACGCAAGATCAGATTAAATAAACATGATCAAGCGATTATATTAATCGTAACAGGTCTAGCATCCATCAGTAAAGCAGATCCTCTTTACGGATGGATGTAAATAAAGTCAGATGAAGATGTTTATTTGTGGACTGAACACATACAGATCATGTGGCGACAGGGCCTCTGAGAGCACGCTTTACCGGCGTCTGATTGGCTTAAACCACTCAGAGCTGTTTAAAGCAACACAACCTCGCAGACGATACATGTTTTCTAACATGGCTTCAGCTTGAGTCGACGCAGCGGATGACATCTCCGGGACGGCCCGTCTCCCCTGACTGTTTGTGCACATGACAGACTGGCTGAAGGCAGCGGGGGGGATAACAGGACCCCAGAGAGACCCCCGCTCCTGTCACCAGCTGTTCCTAATGAGCAAGAATCAATATCCACTCCAAGAGCTACATGTGCTTATACACAGTTGGATTGCGGCGCACACACGGGACGCCACGTTCCTCCCCACAGGGCTCCTCAGAGACCCTGCCAGTTCCCTGCACACGGTGGGCTAAACGAAACAGAGAACCAAATCCACGGGGGACCAGAGATGCACCTCAGCACAACACTGCCCGAGTTCTCTCTATTATTGCCTTCATGTTACATTAAAAAGTGTTACGATTATCATCAAATACTTACCTATAAATAACCTGGCGTCAACATTTGGATATTTGCCCAGCAGCTTTTTACAAACATCGATAGCTGGATCGTCATGGTCTTGGACACACAGCAGAATTTCATACTGTGGAAACAGGCAGAAACAATGTTGAGCAACTCACTCTGTTTGTAAAAGAGAACATGTCATCAAGTTATTATGGCACAATAATACATTTAGAGACTGCTGTAAATTGATGCTGGCTGTTTCAAAGATGCTGTTCAATCACCCAAAGTACATCACAAGCTCTGTACCGCTGCATAATTGTGAGGAAGACAAGTTGAGGTCAAACTGCCAAATAGTGACTGCCGATAAATCAGTCTGGCCTACAGTTAATGGGGGTTATATCATGGAAAAATATAATCTATTATAATAATTATTCAGTTGATTTTTTGTGTAAATCATTTACACTGCACAATGTTATATTGTGCAGATGTTACAAATGGTTCTTATTGCACATACAACAACTTGAAAACACTTTTTATATGATGAATGTTTTTATTAGTATGAATTTTTAATGGATACAAATTTTTAATTTCTTAATAAATCTATTCTGATATTTTTTGGACCATATATGTATGTATGTATGTATGTATGTATGTGTGTGTGTGTATATATATATGTATATGTATATATATATATATATATATATATATATATATATATATATATATATATATATATATATATATATACACACACACACACACACACACACACATAAATACATATACATACATTTTTATGTTTATTTTTGGTAAGAAAAACAAGCAAGGAGAAGCAGTTAAAATATGACAATTATTTGAGACATTTTGACCTCTAAGTCAAAGTCATGGACAAAATCAATTAAAAAAACCAATCTGAATTGATCTCGCTGGTTTGGTCTGAGCTGACAACACTGAACTTCCTGCATTCTACTGAATTGAGCGGCCAAGAAAGTGTGGCAGGCCGCATAAAGGCTTTCAGGGAAGGCTATTTGAAGCTTGGAGTCGCACCAGGGCCAAAGTGAGAAAGAACAGGCCTGCGCTCTGACAAGAGACCCCCGTCCCCCTCCAGCCACCTCATAATACTCCACAGTGACCATGTTGCCATGGCTATGGCGCAGGACACAGGAGCGGAAAGACAAAGGGCCTTTTCTGTGTGTCCAGAGATGCGGGTATGCGACAGTGACCCCGAGCAGGGTAAAAGTGCTGCGCTGAAAGAGTGGGAGGCTCTCATTCAATCATTTATTGACGCGTCTGGGGAGCAGGCCCTCCAATTTAGATCCAGTGCAAAGAATCAGGAGCGCTGAACTGAGCAGAGATCAACCTGTCCCGAATCAGGGAGCATCATAGACTAAACATGAGGTTGTGAAATAATATAACAGATTAATACTAGCGCCAAAGAGAGGTGAAGTGGAAAGCAAGGGGAAATCCAACTGTTCAACATCTCAGATCTTGTGACATTTGTCAAAAACAGCAAAATAGAAGTGCTTGTGTTTAGGAATTGTAACTTATATGCTTTCAAGGTTTAAATAAAAATAGCTTAATATAACTATCAAGTAAAAGGTAATATTTAATTAAAGCAATTAGATTAAACTGTAAAAAAAAAAATAATAATAATAATAATAAAAATGACAAAGACGCATGCAATTGGCACAATCATTTTAAACTATTTTTTTTTTTAAATACTTTTTTTATTTTTTTATCTTGGATTCTTATTTGTCATTCCACCTTAAAATTTACAATTCACACTGTGCACGGGATATATTTTATCTCTCAACACATTCAAAATCATCAAAGTTTGTGCTTGTTAGTATGGATGAACAACTTCGACCATAAAAACAGCTGACAAATACTTTTGTTGTCAAACAGTCCTGAGATCTCATATAACATAATGGCTGCAATAACGCGGTTTGACCAGTGTGGTGCTGTCGCACAAGACTGTAATTCAATCCAATAGAAGAAGAACGAAGAAATGAAGCAGAACCTAGGGATGGGTGTTTTCCCGCAAATATCACATTCGAATATTTGAGCTCACAAAAAACGAATATTCGAATATTTGTTTATTTAAATTAAGTTTAATGAGACAGACGTTATTTTTCAGCAACATTTATTGTTTCCGTCATTTTCAACAAGTTTACACACAATAAGCTAGAACAATACACATCGTGTTTTGTAGCTGAAAACCTTTCACAATGCGTGCAAACAAACAAAAGTACAGATTAAAAGAAGAAAAAAAAGTGAACAGAGAAAAAAAAAAGTGAACAAAAAAAAAAGTGAACAAAGAAAAAACGTAAAGCAGCCTGCAGCAATTAGGCTATTGTAGAACGTAGCCTACACTTAACTTTGAAACTGTCAGCAAATCTTTTTTTCTTTTTTTTTCTATTGTTTTACATGTTCTTGATAAGAAATACGGGCATGTAAACATGATCGGGGGAAAGTCGGCTCCTTAGTCTGTTAACAATAAGGCCGGCTGCAGAGAAAACGCGCTCTGACGGCACAGACGTTGGCGGGACTCACAAATAACGGTGTGCTAAGCAAATAAGCAAGAACTGTTCCCACTCGTCTCGGCTGGACTCTCTGTAATCATCGCTGAAGAACTGGCTCAGCCTTTTCCGACGAGTGGGCATTGCATCCTCTTCATCGTTGGTGGCGGCGGCTGCATCCGCACCACTCGCATCAAGGGAAATGTTCTGATAATGTTCAAAAAAGTTTTTTTTCTTACTTCTCTCATGTTTTCATCAAAAAAACCTGAGATGTTTGTGCCGAGGGTCTAGGGCAGACGCGAGAAGAGGAGTTTTCACTGCATTCTCCAAGTTAAAGGTGTTTATTCGTTGCTTGAGAGATGCCGCAACAATGTTCTTGAATTCGGTCACTTTCTGTGATTCTCCACGGCATATTTGAAGTACTGTAGAAGACCGTAGTTTATTCATTCATTCATTCATTATTTTTTGCTTGCATACATCTTCAAATATGACGTGGAGAATCAAGGAAAGTGTCCAAATTAGGTTTTATTGTGATTTTTTTTTATTTTTTTTATTCAAATATCATTTTTATTTATCGAATAATTAGAGCAGAACGAATATTCGAATGTTCGACTATCCGTGCACACCCCTAGCAGAACCAGTTGGAAAGTTCAACCAAAAAAAAAAAAAAAAACCTACCAAACAAATCCCACTTTGCTGTCATTAATAAAGGCCCCGATAAACAGTTATTTTTCGTTCTTCACTTAGCCAGATATATGATGAAAAAAACATTTATCTATTAACAAAGATAAAATAAGTATTTCTAAATATCTGGCATTCCTTTTAATTTTATATTTTGTTATGTTATAAAGCTTTGTTTTTATAACAGGGGAATTAGTTTGGCTGTACTGCTAAGACAACTTGCATAATATTAAAACCAACATAAAGAAATGTGATAAAATGGTGAATCATGATTATCATTTTTTTTATATATATTTTTGCCATATTGCCCACCCCTAAAATAGTCTTTAAATTACAATGTAGATTAAGCAAATGAGGACATGAATAAGGTTAAACTACTGATGCCACAATGACGCAATTACTAACCGACAAATGTTAAAAGTTATGTTGTGGTAAGGTATCCAGGAATTTCACTTTTTTGGTTGCGACAACATTGCGGTAATGAAAGTTCAGTAATCAGATTACGTTATAATTACATAACTGTCATATACTTTGGTTAGTTGGGTTACAATCTCGAACACAAAAGAGGTAAAAGGAGGAAGACCAATGTTTGTATAGTAAAAGGAGTAATTACACTAGAAAATGCACAGGTCATCTCAAATTGGAAGCAAAAACAGAATGGTTTGACATCAGTTTTGTGCAACTACACAAAAATATTTGCATGAAACATCAGAAGAGCTGAACGAGATGCAGATTCACTCTCTGCCAGCAGGCGGCACTTAAAGAGTTTCCTTGGTTACCGCTGTAAACAAAGCAGCACTGCAATTTTGAAACTGAATATGAATTATACGGAGGCAAGATGAAAAGAAAAAATACCATCTAAACTTTTCTAAAGACCGTAAGTTCCCCTCAGACATGCATTCATATAAACTCCTACCCCTAAATGAATCGCGATCTGTTTAACATCTCAACCGATTTGAACTGTCACATATTTGAATCGATTTTCAACCGGCTCGCAGTTAATCGTTACATCCCTTGTAAATATCTTGCTCTTACTTTAACAACCCGTTTTAGTGAAAACTAGGGGTGTGCGTGCGATGTGACGAATTTTGATCGTGGACGATAATGTCTCCAGGATCTGCTTTTGAAGAAATATCGTAGTATCGTGCTGCAGCGCACATTCTATCAGCTGCAGTTCTGGTGCCTCTGTCATATACTGTATAATGCCACATGCATTCACAGCTGTGTTAACTCAGCAGTAGAGTTACTTTATCATTATTTGCATGAGCTTTAAATGTTTCATTCCCGTGCTGGTCTGACCTGTGCTTTTTCTGAGCGAAGAGCGCAAACTAAAGCCTGTCAAACAGCGCCTGATTATTGAACTAAGTTATTTTTTGCAGCGAATACGATCAAAACACACAAGGTTTACAAGTAGACTCAAGTTGGTTATGTCTAAAATAAAAGTAAACCGTTGACAGAAAAGGGAAAGCTCACAGGGAAAGGGACAGTAGGCCTATTAAACATGCAGCCTACTGTCATTACTGTCAAGGGATAGATCACCCTAAAATTCAATTTCTGTCATTATTTACTCACTGTCACATTGTCACAAACCTGTATTGATTTATTTAATAGCTGAACACAAAAGATATTATAAACAATGTGGGTAAACAAACAGTTGCTGGTTCACATTGAAAATACTCTGGAATATTTTTCCCATATCGCCCACCCCCTAGTGAACACATGTTCCTGAATGTCCTTAAAGCATGTTAAATCACACTGATATTGAGGATGGAACTATGTTTATCTGAGAAAAAGTAAAAGCAGATAGCAATCAGAACATGACAGCCGGAAATGATTTGATCAGAGGTTAACCAAACAAATCAACAGGCTAACATAAAAACACAGTTAAAATTAGCAGTTTGTTAATTGGTTGAGGATGTGGTAGACATATGTGATAAAACTGAACAGCTCTCAGCAGCTGAACATCTGGCCCTCATGACATCCAGATCGAGATCACATTCCACTGTTTTGTGCGTCATTTAACATTCCTGGTAACATTTACTTTGTTAGCACAGATTTCACTTGGAAGTTGATTTTGACTGGCCACTGCAATGCAACCACTGTGTACTCCTGCAGTAACTTAGGCAAAATAAATTGAACAAACTGTGCTGTAATATATGTGTTAATCTGAGCTGAGAGTAATACACTCCTATTGGTAGTAGAACGCATAAATGCTCATAACCAGCCAAAATATTTAATGAACAAAAGGATGAACTGTCAATGGCCGAATTACTAAATGAACAAATAAATCTACAGTTCTTTATTCTGATTCTGAGTGGGCCTAAGATACAAGAAAATGTTTAAAATGACAAATAAGAATAAATATTTGTAACAAATATTTGTGAAAAATGTATCAATTTAATTGTATTTGTTGGTCATAGTCTACTTTTTTTCCCAGACACTTAAATTTTTATGCATTCACGGTAAAATATTATTAATCCAGTTTATTAATACAAGCATTCCTTGGAGGAAAACTGATGAAATTGCTGCCGCAAAAAATTGCAATGAAATTTAACTAACAAAAATTTCACATAAGGTTTAGCAATAGCCTAGCCATTCAAGCACTGATATATAAGCACTCTAAATATAAGAGCGGTTTGTCAAACAATAATCACTTTTTAATTTTGTTATAATTTCGTTTAGGCAGATGATGGGATTTTTTTATCTCACAAGCTGAATAAGGTTATTTAATTGAAAAAAAGTATATAATATCATTGGCTATGAGCCTGTATAGTCAAGACTGAGTGATGGTGGTGCTTGACTTACAGTAAAAGAACCGTAAAAGAATGAACGCATGCTGAAAGAGAAACAACGGCCCTAGAGATGACAGATACAATATCCTGGATTGAACTCATAGCAGGGTTCTTTACACCCTCTCCAAAGCAAAATTCTATTATTTTAATTTAAATCACACAGCTTTTTGTCTATCCACATTCACAACTCCGTTTATGCTGCTTAAAAACACGGGTCGATTTCCGCATGGTTCTGAACAAAAACAGCAGACGGGCTGATTGAAAAATACACTTTCATTCTCTGCCAACAGTGTTGCGCTAATAAACGCTACTTTTTTCAAACATTGAACATATGAGAGATGAAATAAAAATGCCATCGAATCTTTTCTGAAGGCAGATGTCTTCAGAGATAGTTATATAAAAACACCCATGCTGCATTTTGATTGAAATGTTTATTCAACGAAATCATAGCTTTCTGAAGTTCAATCGTCACATTAAGATGTATCGTGTTTTTTGACTTTCAAAGCTTATTTTATCTAAAAAGCAAACTATACATTATTAAAGCAAATTATTATGAAACCAATGCAAGGCGTATTTTCAAGCTGTTTCCAGCACTTTATCCAAAATCCAAGCACTTTTTCAAACCTTGAAAGCACTACATTAAAATTCAAACATTTTCAAGGATTTAAAGCACCCGTACGAACCCTGTCAAAGTATGTGTCTTGTTCACCCATTTACTCGATTACAAAAAGTCCGAGGCAAAAACTCTGCCTCGAAGCCTCGTTAAATTCCTATGACATGCACTATACGCCCAGGGATCTGATTCACACAGACCGTTGTTCAATGTTCAGGAAGCACACCATAGCACATGATACATTTTGAATTTAGTTGGCGCGATGGCGGAGAGTAAAGATGTCCATAAACGGCAGAGAATGTCTAAAGTTTGGGATCATTACATTCTTAAAAAAGAAGAGAACAAGGTGCAATGTGTCTACTGCAAAGTACACCTGGCATTCCACAGCAGTACGACTTCAATGATTTAGCATCTGAACCAAAAACATCCACTTCATGCTGTTTCACCACCAAGCATCGCTGAAACAAGGTAACGTAGCCTAAGCCTATACATTGATGTTCGCTGATTTTAATCCCATACTGTATTTGTAGCGATGTCGTGATGTGGTTTGACTAGATATGATGTTTAGCATTGATGTTTTTAAGTAGTAAACGTATTCACGTTCAATCACAGTGAGACCAATCGCGGCAATGCATCACATATGCTTAAACTTTTAGATAGTTTGTAGCCACGCAACAATAATTTCAGCATGCATTCACTGTAAACACCGGGATGTGATGTTGCGAAGCGATTTTTCGAATGGATGCTTCACCTAAAACGCACCGCAATGCAAGTGATGCAAGCCAAATGCAGCGTTCTATTGAAAATGTATGTATTCTGCCATACCAAACTGCAATGAAGCAACTGGTCTGACTTGGGTGTCACTCTTCCTCAGGCACTGCATGCGTGCACACACACACACACACACACACAGGTTGCTAGGTTACCATAGCAAATAGGCTCACCCAAGAAATTACATATTATTTGTTAGTAGCCTAATGGTAAATGCTGCAGGTGTAGAAATCTACATAAAACAGATATTTTCAATACCTCTTGTTTTATTTTTAGAAATTAAAGCCAAATTCTTGATCATTTTACAGCCACATCATTTTCGTTATGCATTATTTGTTTTGGTTGTCTAAAAACACACACAAAAAAATTATCCGATTAATCAATCGATTAAGTGCTAGATTAATCGATTACAAAAAGAATCGATAGCTGCAGCCCTAGTGTCTTGATAAACTCATCTTCCATGGAAGTCAAAAACAAATATGCAAATTGCAGTTCCATGGAATGCCTGCAATGCCCAGGAATTAAGTCAGGAATAAACCTGCTATAAAAGAAGGGACTCTTGCTGTTGGCATAGCTATTGAAAGCAATTCATTATTTTTCATTTTTTATTACCCATGCACTTGAATTTGAGAGCCTTGGAATGATTTAATTGGACATCAAGCATTTTTAATAAAGCTGCAA